>NW_020837953.1:41519179-41604699 GCF_003676395.1 Aethalodelphis obliquidens
TGTGTGTGTGTGTGTGTGTGTGTGTGTGTGTGTGTGTGTGTGTGTGTTTTCCCCACACTCAGGGCCAGGAATTCACATGGCAGTTGGGTACACCTGCCCTTGCTTTCTGGGGTTTTCAGACTGCCCAGGCCTCCCCATTTGGCTTCAGTCTCTCTGTCTCCCTCCCTCTCTCTCTGTCCACAGCTCTGCAAGCAGGCCAGCCTCTGACAGCAGCAGCCTGCAGCCTTCCAGAAAACCATCTGCCTTGGGTGGGAGGTCTTTCCTCCTGGAGGTATGTTTCTGATTCTGAGGACACCCTGGGCCTACGAGATGTTTCTGCTCGGCTCTGCAACAGGAGACGCAACAGCCGGGAAGCGACAGCCCATTTTCTGCTCTGAGCAGTTTGGGCAGGCCCTCTAGGAACGGCAGCTCCAGGGTGGTTTTTATCGGAGACTCCAAGCCCAGGTTGGCTTCTGAACGTGCAGCCTTGCAGAAGGGCCCTATGCTGGGGTTAATGTCGTTGCCTTGAAATTCTTCATTATTTTTGAACTAATGGCCTCTGCAAATTATGTAGCTGGTCCTATTCCCAGAAGATCTACCCGGCCTCCCTGGGTGATGCTGAGAATTGATGTTGGAGACAGCTGGGCCTGGGATGTGGCCACTCTGTCCTTCTCCAGCGTACATCGTATCCAGCCTCTGCAAGGCAGCGGGAAGGGAGGATTTGGGTGTGGGGAAAGGATGCAGGAACTGGCCCCATCCAGTCCTCCTGACAACTCATAAGGAGCAAAGGCATAGTGAGAATTCGAGGTGGGGGCGGGCAGGGGTGGGGATGGGCGACCCAGCCCGAGGGTTGGGAGGCTGCTCCAGTTCTAAGCTCTGAGGCCAGATGATGTCCCCATGACCCAATACAGCGCCACCAAAGGAAACAAAAAGGAGGCTGGGGCACAGGGACACAAGGGATCAGTGCAGTTCCCATTCACAGTGTACCTTCATTGCCAGGGGAACTTCCTTTAGATCACAGGAGCAAGTGACATGACAAGATATATTTGGCTTAAGGAACAAAACCAGAAACGTTGTACTAAAGAACTCCACTATATTCGATATCATTTGAAATTGAATATTTGAGCCCACTGGAAATTTTCAGGTTTTTTTTTTTTCTTGGCTGTGTTTTTAGTATTTGTAGAGGAGGCTTTACTGAGATCTTCCAGCCAACAGTGCTCTTTTCAAACACCTGGCACTAAGACAAGGTAGCAACTGTGAATTCTTAGGGATCTGCACTGCTTTGTCTATAACACCCTCATGAGTTCCTGGAGGCTGGAGACCTCGGTAGCGATCCCCTAGCTCGTGTGTGACTGTGGCAAAGGGTCATTCTGTCTCTGCAACTAAGCGCCCTCACTGGCAAAAGCAAAATGAAGGGCTGGGTTAGCAGATGTGAGGAGGGCCTTCCCAGCTCTGCCCGCGATGGCCGAGTGAGTCTTTTTAATCCTTCTCATGATGGTTGTGGGGGTATGTTTGGTGTGTGTTGCTAGTAGTGAGAGCAAGTGTATTAGTTATCTACTGCTGCGTGACAAATCTCCCCAAAATGCAGAGGCTTGAAACAAGAAGCATTTATTATCTCTCAGTTTCTGTGGGTCAGGAATCCAGGGTGGCCTGGCTGGGTGCCTCTGGCTCAGGAATTCTGCGCAGGCTGCCGGCAAGGTGTCAGCCGGGGAGCAAAGGCACAGTCAACTCAAGGCTCTCCTTGGGGAGTATCTACTCCCCAGCTCACTCATGTGGCTCTGGAAGGATTCTGTTTCTTGTGTTGGACTGAGAACCTCAGCTCCTCCTCGGCTGTGGGTCCGAGGCCACCCTCATTCTTTGCCACAGAGCTATAGATCTACTCAAAAAATTGCAGTTTGCTTCCCTCAAGGGCTTCAAGGGCTTCAAGCAAGAAAGGACATGCACAAGATGGAAACCTCTGTCTCTGTAACCTAATCTTGGAAATGGCATCCATCACCTTCTCCCTGTTTTGTTCATTAGAAGTAAATCACAGGACTTCACTAGTTGTGCAGTGGTTAAGAATCCGCCTGCCAATGCAGGGGACATGGGTTCGAGCCCTACTCTGGGAAGATCCCACATGCCGCAGAGCAACTAAGCCCGTGCGCCACAGCTACTGAGCCTGCACTCTAGAGCCCGCGAGCCACAACTACTGAACCCGCGTGCTACAACTACCGAAGCCCACGCGCCTAGAGCCCGTGCTCCACAACAAGAGAAGTCACTGCAATGAGAAGCCCGTGCACCACAACAAAGTGCAGCCCCTGCTCGCCGCAACTAGAGAAAGCCTGTATGCAGCAACGAAGACCCAACACAGCCATAAACACATAAATAAATAAAAATTAAAAAAAAAAAGTGAATCACTAGGTCCTGTCCACCCTGGATGGGAGGGTTTGACTACAGGAAGCAGGGGTCACTGAGGGCCATCTTGGAGGCTGCCCACCCCAGGAGGCTGGGGACACATTTTTGGGAGGCAGAGAGAACAGGACTCAAATCCTGGCTCTGATACACACTAGGGTATGATCTAGAAGAAATGATTTCACCCCTGGAAGCTTCAGTTTCCTCCTCTGTAAGATGGAGATGACTGTGGCCACTACCTCATAGGGTTGTGAAAGGAGGTTTCAGTGAGAAGAGGCACACGCAGGGCTCCTGAATGGTGATTAGCACAAGGTAAACCCTCGACAAAGTGGGCTTGAGGACATTGCCGGAGGAGGCCGGAGTGACGTGCCCCTTGTTTCCAAGCCAGATAAGCATTACCAGCTATTCCATGGAGATCTGCAGCCTTTGATCTATTTCTCAGAAGTCCTTCTGGCAGGCCCTGGGATGCCTTTGTGGCTGACGCCACCAGTGGGTACGTACTGATCTCTTCTTCCCTCGGCCATCCCAGTAGGACTCGGGGGCACAGGTGCAGCGGGAAGGATTAGACTGGGATTTTCCCCTATACCTACTTAGACCTCAGCCCTTGGGGGATGGAGGATTTTACCCCTGTTCCATCCTGCCATCTGTCCTGGCGAGGACTTCTTGGCTGGAGACCTTTGTGCGCCTGTCATGGGCTCATTGGTATTCTTTGGTGATCTTTCCTGGGTCCCAGATGACCTGGTGAAGATCCTGATCACCTCTGCCAGCAGAAGCTTAGCCCGAAGCCAGGCACTGAAGTGTTTTCACTGAGTGCGGCTGTCTTCCGTGCCCTGTCTCTCAGACCATCTTGCGTCCCAAATTAGACTCTCAGCTGCACCAAAAGGAAAAAGTCCTTCCTCATCCAGGGGCCATATCTCTCCCGTCTCCTCTAAGCCTCTTTTTGGGGAGTTCATGTCAAGCAGGGAGGTTTCTGCAGAAAGCTGAAATGTTGCAGCTTATTCAGAATAAATAACAATAACATCAAAAATACTACGACTTGGGGACTTCCCTGGTGGTGCAGTGGTTAAGAATCTGCCTGCCAATGTAGGGGACACGGGTTCGATCCCTGGTCCGGGAAGATCCCACATGCTGCGGAGCAACTAAGCCCGTGTGCCACAACTACTGAGACTGCGCTCTAGAGCCCGTGAGCCACAACTACTGAGCCCACGTGCTGCAACTACTGAAGCCCGCGCGCCTAGAGCCCGTGCTCTGCAACAAGAGAAGCCACCGCAATGAGAAGCCCGTGCACCGCAATGAAGAGTAGTCCCCTCTCGTCGCAACTAGAGAAAGCCCACGCGCAGCAACGAAGACCCAACGCAGCCAAAATACTATGACTTCTAATAATAATAGGCAAACATTTACACAGCACTTACTATATGTGCCGGGCACTGTTCTAAAAACTTTAGACATTCATTTAATTCTCCCAACAACTCTGAGAGTTACATGTACTATTATTATCATCCCCATTTTACAAATGAGGAGACAGACACAGAGAAGTTAAGTCACTTACCCAAAGGCACACAGCCAATGAGTGTTGTAGGCAGGACTCAAGCTTAATGTAGTCTGGCTGCAGAGTTTGGGCTAATAACCATCATGCTACCTTGGAAAAAGTTGTCACTGAGCACACACTTCACCCCAGGGACTGTCCTTTCTAGCTCATTCAACCCTCCAAACCACTGTATCCCCATGTCCCAGCTGAGAAAACTGAGGTTTAGGGAAGACAAAGGGACTTATCCAAGATGATGTGGCTGTTCAATGCAGGGTTGGGAGTCTAACCCTCAGAAGTGAGGGGTGTTCTCTGGGGGAATGCCTTGCATGTCAGGGTTATGGAGAATGCCTGCCTGTGGGCACAGTGGAATAGTCAACCCTTCCTCGATTACCTCCTGGACATGGGACTCAGGGAACCCTCAGCAGGGCATCTGGGGATGGGACCTCTGCTGCCCCCGGCGGCCACTGGAGGTACTTTACCTTCCTCAACTGTGGGTTGGTGGCTCCTGGGAATGGGACCCCTATGTCCACCACCACAATTTTCAGGCCCCGTGTCTCCACTTCCTATGTGTGATTTAAGAGACACAGAGAGCTATGGGCCAGTGAGTGCCCAAGATAAGAATAATGGTTACTGTTTACTGAGCCCTTCCATCTCTGTGCCAGGCACTCTGCCGGGTACTTGTTACTTAAATGTTATAATTTAATTTACCAATGCACAGAGATAGAATCATCATTGTTAAGGGTTATTTATAATATTGGATAGAGCACTTTACACATATTAGCTCATTTTTATCCTCACGACACTACATAAGTACTACCACAATCCTCACTTTATCAATGAGGAAACCAAGGAACAGAGAGGTTTAGTAGCTTGCTTGAGGTCACCCAGTAGAATAGGATGGAGCTAGGATTTAGAGGCAGGCAGTTCTGGCTCCAGAGCCAGTTTTCTTAATTATTGTGCCACTATTTTGTATTATTATAAAAGTTATTAGTGTTCTGATTTTACAGTTGAAGAAACCAAGGCTTAGAGAGTGGAAGGATTGTCTAAGGTCACACAGCTGGTAAGTTTAGACCCAGTATTTCAACCACGTCTGTCTTCATTTATTCATTCGTTGGCTCAACAAATACCGATTGTGTACCAGCCATGTGGCAGGCACAGTACTGGGCTCCGGAGGTGAAGCACCATGTGGTCTAGCCTGCCATGGGTACCTGGGATGTACCAGCACGTGACCCCAAGCGGGCCTAAGGCAGGCCCCTGGGAAAGACTGGCAATTTCTGCAAAGTTGAAACTATTCCTCCCTCTCCGGAACCAGGAAGGGTCTGGATTCCTAGATCACTGCTCTCCCGGTTTCATCTCCATGGCAAATACCTGCAGAATGGCTCTTACAGGGACATGGAAAAGAAAACCGATTAGACTCGGGAGAGGCTGTGGCGAGGGTCTGCGGCATGGAGTTCTAGACTTTTCTTTCTGCAACTGCCCTTTACTTACTAGTAAAGTTGGGCAAGTCGGGCCACCTTCCAGGGGCCTCAGTTTCCCCACCTGTGAAATGGGGATAAGAATACTTGCCTATCTCCCCATGACTGTCCTGTGAGGAACAAAGGAGACCAGAAGTGCGAAAGCCCATGTAACTGCAGAGGGCCAAACACCCAGGCTGAGGGGCCGGTTAAGGAACCATTTGGTTATTTGCTTGTTCATTTCTTGGGGTCCGCCTGCACTCAGCATCTGCCATGAGTCCACTCCTGCCCTAGATACTGTGGGGAAGGGCGACAGGCCCCCGAGTGTAGAAAGGTCACGGTCCACTTGGACATTCAGATGAGAAAGGAGAACGGCTGGCAGATATGACTTTGATTATGACTCTCTGTGCCACAGAGGCCTTGCCACTGGGACAGTGACGAGCCCTTGCCACCTCCCTCCCCAAGGAAACAAAACGATCTCAAAGACCAAGCTAGCAAATGGCTTCAATATTCTTGCAGGCAGGGTGAGCGCTGAGACCCAGAGATGCTGGCCTGGCCTGTCCCTTTAAGGCTTAAAGTGACAATCTCTCCTAAAGCAACAGCTCTCACAGTGGTCAGAAGCAAGTTGGAACCATGGAGTAAGAACCTTGTGCAAAGGCCTGGGCCTTTCATGTGAAGGTCTCTGAGCTACCTGCAAGTAGTAATTAGGCATCTCAGCACCGAGGTGGGGTATATCTGTTCAAAGACAAAACTGGCTTCTCCTTCTGAGAGAAACAGAAGTCCAGAGAGGCTCAGATACTTGTCCAGAGACACACAGCAAATCAGGGCCCAAGCAGACTGCCTTCAGGAAGCCCTAGAGCAGTGGTTCTCGAAGTGTGGCCCCTAGACTAGCCATATCAGCACCATCCCAGTGCATGTATGAGAAACGCAAATTCTCTGCCCCATCCCTACCTCCTGAGTCAGAAATTCCTGGGGTGGGGCCTGACAGTCTGTTTTAACAGCTCTCTCCATGTAACCCTGAGGCTGATAAAGGTGAGGGCCACTGCCAGTGCCTGGAGGAAGGACTGCTAGGTCTTCATGTCCTTCTGAGTTGGGGGGTAGGAACGAAGCAGTGGAGCAGAGCAAGGTCATTTTGTCAGTGGCTGTGGCGTCACAGCTACATAACCACCCCTCCCCCACCCTGATGGCTTTTTGCACCCAGAGTCCAAACCCTAGGGGCCTCCCTTGTCAGGAGGCCACCTGCCTGGGCTCTGGGAGGCCTGTCCACACACGCCCCCGGCCGCTTTCCTGTAATTACAGGCTCTACCTGCTTGTCCGCCCACCAGAACTCAGGCATGTCAGCCAGAGCGACTCCGGCTTCTCCCACCCTGAAGGCAGAGCACGCACGGCCTCCATCAGCACCTCAGGCTCTGTGTCCACAAGGCCTCCAGCAAAGCCAGGAACGGGCCTGACATTGCCCCCAGCGGCCGCTGTGTGGGCTGCGCCCAGGAAGAAGACTGTTCTGCACCCTGGACATCAGGAAGTAACCTCAGGCCCTGGTCTCCGGGTTCTCAGGGCAGAAATCGGCAATGGCCCCTAGTCCCACAGGGACTAATTAGAATTTGTTCTAAATTCTTTTTTCCCCAGAATTGTCCTTTAAATATCTTTGGAACTGGTTTCAGGAGGCAGATTTGTCGAACAGCTACGTGGAAGGACTGTCATCTTCCCCCTGAAGTTTCTCATTAAAACAAACAAGCAGAAATGTGTTGTCTAATGTGAAAGGAGCTGCATTCTTTTTGTTTTTAAAGATCTGACCTTTGAAAGTAGGATGTTTCTCCCAGATTAGGGGCCTGGTGGAGGGATGCTCTTGGATTCCTGGAGTTGAAGGACAACCCCACGAGCTGCTGGGTGAGCCCAGTCCCACCTCCCTTGTAAATTCAAGGCGGGGACAGGGTTTTAAACTGATACAGGCCCAGGGCACCAGGCATACAGCAAGCCCACACTCGGATTTGTGGATTGTTGGAAAGATCCTGAGTTCTGGCTCAGGGCCTCCCAGTTGCCTTGTGCTAAGCTTAACAAGTCCCTTCCCATTTCTTCTAAGAAAAGGATCCCATGTCTTAATACATAACAACAGCTACCTTTCACTGTGGGCCCAGTGGTATGATAGGCCCTCTAGTGGTTTTATCTCATGTAATCCCTCAACTGCCCTACGAGACGGGGTACTGTCATGATACCCACTTTATTTATTTATTTTTTATTTATATTTTTTTAGGCTGCGCCGTGAGGCATGTGGCACCTTAGTTCCCTGACCAGGGGTTGAACCCGTGCCTCCATGCATTGCGAGCTTGGAGTCTTAACCACTGGACCACCCGGGAAGTCCCATGATACCCACTTTAAAGCAGGGTAAACTGAGGGTAAGAGAAGGGAGCAGAGGTTGCAAACTGGTGGCCCTAGAGCCAGTGACGGCCTGTGAATGTGTTTTCTTTTCCTAGTATTCTACTAAAAAGCATTTTAAAAATTAGTTGCCAACATTTAAAAATTTGGATAAATTACACCAAAAAATTCAGATATTTAGCTTTATTTTGAAAACATCAGGAGGTCTGGTGATAGAACCCCCATTCCATCCCACAGGGTAACAGTGTGCCCTCCATCCCTCAACCCCTGCTCCCTCATTCCTGTAAGTCACCACATGGGGGCTCCAGGCACGGAGTCCACAACCGCTGGTCTTAGGCCACAGGTGGTGATGGGCAAAGTCAGTGCTTGTCTGGGTCTGTCTGTCTGTCTGTCTATCTGTCACTCTTTGTGTATCTCAACAGTGCCCACTTCCAGGAGAACCTGATGTTAGATGAGAAGGAACACAGGACAAGGGAGTCAGGAGATGTGGGTGTTCGTTCTGTTGACTGGGTGACCTTGGGTCAACGCTTTTCCCTCCCCGGGCCTCAGTTTTCCCATCTATACAATTCGGAGGTTGGATAAAAAGATCTCCCAGAGCCCCTCTGCTCCTATCAGCCTAAGGAAGGCTCCTCTCAGCTGCAGAGCCCGTTGGGAAACTGTCTGAGGGCTTGCAGACAGGCCAGGTGCGGGCTTGCCCACCTGAGCCGTCCTGTGGCCACGAGCACCTCTGGGCAGGGAGACGGTCTCACAAACCCAGAGCTCTGCCATCAGCACCAGCAGGGGCCAACAGTCTCACTCTTCCCAGTGACGGAAAGGCGGGTTCCACCCGTGAAGCCGCCTCCAGCATTGCTAACCTAATTACACAGAGAAAGGAGTCCATGAGGATGACCCAGACTCCCCGCTCTGAAATGCAGGATTCCTGGGCTGGGAGGTGGAACCAGCTTGTCCCTGCCCAGGTCAGTCTGAGGACAAGAATGCCCGCTGGGCACTGGGTAAGCCAGGTGGGGTTCTGTGCTGCCAAGAGGAAATACTCATTCGAGTCCCAGGAACAGAAAGCATGCATTCTTCCGCCCTTCTCTTTCTTCATCCTACAAACACGTGACAGAGGAGGAAACTGAAGCCCAGAGAGGGGGAGTGATTGCCCAAGGTCACACAGCAAATCAGTGCCAGAGTCAGATGACAGCTCAGGCTTCTTGACCCCCTTCCTGGGGTACTTTCCATATTCTCTATCGCTTGGGAGTTTAGAACCCTCCACCTCTTTGGAATTGGGCTTCAGAAGGGGGTTGGAGTGGCCTGTGTGGGCAGAGACTGTCTGTGTCGTCCAGAGCCCTAACATGGGGCTTGTGCACAGTGCCTAAGACACAAACCACTGCTGAGAGAATGGGGGACCCGTGGGCCCAGCAGGTGTGAGCCGCCCAAGCTTCTAGGTTGGAAGCTTGGTCTGTAGGAAAGGTTGCAAAGCCCACATGTGGCTCACAGACATATTCTGGTCTTCCCACAATGTTTAAAACAAATTCATGTTAGTTGCCAACACTTAAGAATCAGGGAATTTTTCTTCTTCTTTTTTTGTTGGTTATCTATGTAGTAGTGTGTACAAGTCAATTCCAAACTCCCAGTCTATCCCTCCCCCCACCCCTCCCCCCTGGTATAAGCTCATTCTCTAAGTCTGTGAGTCTGTTTCTGTTTTGTAAATAAGAATCAGGGAATTTCACATAAAAGACAGGCTTTCTGGCTTCTTTTGAAGAGTCTCAAAATCTGGCAGAAGCTGGACCACATTTCCACCTGGCCGTGGCTGGCAGGACGTGGGTGCGCTCCCTCTCGTTCACCATCTCCACCATCCTTCCCAGCCTCTGTGACCTCCCTGCATGTACGTTTGGGGATTTCAACCGCCCCCCGCCCCCCACAGCCTCCCATGCTAAAGTCACCCCCTCTCTCATCCTGGTCACCCCAGGGGAAATTCTGGTTCTCATTGGAGGGCAGCTTTGCCCCACAGGGGACATTGGGCCATGTCTGGAGACATTTTGGGTTATCACAATCAGGGAGGGGACTTACTACTGGCATCTAAAGGGTAGAGGCCAGGGATGCTGCTAAACATCCTATGATGCACAGGACAGAACCCCAAACAAGTAATTATCTGGCCCCAAACATCGGCAGTGCTGAGGTTGAGAAACTCTGAGCTGAATCAACAGAGCCCCGGGCCAGGAACAGGATCTGGAGAGGGAGGGTCATCCATACTGGGAACTGACTGCATACTGAGCATCATGTTAGGCAAGGGGGGAGAAAGCCAGGATGTGTACAATGCGGCCCCGGCTCTCTGGGTGCACGGCGGGGGGCACCCAGAAATGTAGAGGAGGGGGCTCCCTCCACCAGGTACATCAGCAGGGTATCAAGGGCAGAGGTGCAGTCAGGATGGGCAGAGATGGGGAGCTGAGCATTCTGGGCAGAGGAAACAGCCTAAGGCAAGGTGTGGTGGCAGCAGCAGACGCAGAGGCACACATCTGAGAAGAGATGTCTTCTGTTAGGTGGGAGGGACGCTGGGTGGGAAGCAAGGGCATGATGTTGGAGGAGGAGATTGTGGGCAGGATGTAAGGGGTCTCCAAGTCAAGCTAAGTGGGAGAGAGAGGGCAGCCCATGGCCAATCCTTGCAAAGGTAGGGGAGTATTAACTTTGTGACCTTGGAGAAATCACTTTAATTCTCAGAGCCTCAGTTTCCTCATCTGTTCAATGGGATAATAAGAGTGATTAAAAACTATCACGTGTAGAACTCACCATTTGCCAAGGCACTGAACTATATCTGATGTATTTAATCCTCAGAGAAGCCCTACAAAGTATATAGCACTATTATTTCCAATTGTCTAGCAGAGGAAACTTCAAGATATGGATAGGTGAATCAACTTCAACTTCCCCAAGGATACTACTAGTAAGGAACAAAGGTGAGATCTGAACCTAGGCAGTCTGGCTCCAGCACATGCTCTTAGTTGTTCTGCTATTCTGTCTCTCTAGAACCTTCTAGGTGAGTTGTCCTTAAGAATAAATGAAATGCTCCTCTTTTCTCTTGTCCGCCATCATACGTGCGGTTGAATTTGCTCTCACCATGTCTTCCCACAAGATTTTCAGGATCAAGCGATTCCTGGCCAAGAAACAAAAGCAGAATCGTCCCATTCCCCAATGGATTCAAATGAAAACTGGTAATAAAATCAGGGCTTCCCTGGTGGCACAGTGGTTGAGAGTCCGCCTGCCGATGCAGGGGACACGGGTTCATGCCCCGGTCCGGGAAGATCCCACATGCCGCGGAGCGGCTGCGCCCGTGAGCCATGGCCGCTGAGCCTGCGTGTCCGGAGCCTGTTGCTCCGCAACGGGAGAGGCCACAACAGTGAGAGGCCCGCGTACCGCAAAAAAAAAAAAAAAAAAAGAAAGAAAAAGAAAAAAATCAGGTATGACTCCAAAAGAAGACATTGGAGAAGAACCAAGCTGGGTCTATAAGGAAGCTCACATATGAAGTGGTGCACATTTATGCTGTGTCAAGGTCAAGTGCGTCTTACCATATCAGAACATCACTACTGTCTGAACAGCTGCCTGAGTGATGGGAGAAATGGAATGGCTCACTCCTCTTGATCTTTCCTCACCACTGCTCACTGTCTAGCTCAGTAATAAATATGTGAAACCTTTAAAAAAAAATAAATGAAATAAAGCAGGTAACATGCCCAGCACAATCCTGGCACGGAGTTAGTGCAGAAGCAGGTGACACATTGCATAGAGTCCCAGCCCAGGTGGATGGAGCAAAGCCCAGTTCACAACATCAACGGAAAGAGGTGCCAGAGACGTTCTGGAGTGGGCACATCTGCTCCGTGGAGAGAGGGGGGTAGAGGAAGGGCGCCCCTCCACTCAGGTGAGAAACGGCTAAGCCAGGTTTCTGGAAATGCATCTCCATTTGCAGTGCCCCCCCGCCCCCCACCTCTCTGTCTCTTTAACACCTCCAGGACTTTGCTCACTCCATGCTCCCTGCCTGGAATGTTCTCCTTTCTGCCTCCACTAAACCCCTTCCGTCTAGTCTATCCCTTCCAACAGAGCTCAGAGGATACTTCTTTCTGGAAGCAGTTCAGGACATGCCCGGGCAGAGGAATCACGCCTTGTCTTTGTAACCAGAGCATTTTTTCAAACTCAATTTGCCTCCTGGGGCATCATCTCAGAGCGGCTCAGCCTTCACCAGCATGTCTGTCTCCTGGGGATCTTGTTAAAATGCAGATTCAGGAGTGGGGTCTGAGGTTCTGCTCTTCTAACAACAAAGCTCCCAGGAGATGCTTATGTTGTTGGTCCAGGGAACACACTCTTGAGTCCCAAAGTCTCAGGGCACTTCCTGGGAGTCATTCGTCCTCCATGGACAGGATACTCCTCTTGGGCAGGGGCTTCATTTTAGTTTTTATACAGCAGGTTCTTATTAGTTATCCATTTTATACATATTAGTGTATACATGTCAATCCCAATCTCCCAGTTCATCCCACCCCCACCCCCACCACCACTTTCCCCCCTTGGTGTCCATACGTTTGTTCTCTACATATGTGTCTCTATTTCTGCAGGGGCTTCATTTTAAAAGCCAGCATGGGGGGTGGGGGGAGGAACGGAGGGAGAGTGTTGACCCATCAGTGGAGGGATGGTCAGATTGAATACTTCAGTTTGACTCACAGCTTCTCTGTTTCAGCGACACCCTCCTTCCAGATCTTCAGAAGAAGGAGGCATATCAAGTGCTCCATGACTGAGGATAGCCTGGGATTATTTCATTGCCACCTACCCTCAGGGATGAGCACCTAGGGTCGCTAGCTTGTCCCCTAGAAAAGGATGAAATCACTAGTCAGACGGTGAACACGATGATTTTTAATTTTAAAGGTGTCTTGCATGCTTCAACTAATCATCTGCGCTTTCAATTCTTACATTTTGTTTTACATTCTGTGATGCTGAAAAGATATAAACATGCCCTTTCTGACATTTTTATTTTATGGGGCAGAAAGCAAAATGGCTGAACTATACAATGAACTCTGGACTCCTGTTCAGCATCAGGTTACTTCCCCCCGGTCACCGGCCATACAACAGTGTGCTTCTTTCTTTCCTCTCTGCCCCCCACCCTCCGTTTCATGGAGACATAATTGACATATAGCACTGTGTAAGTTTAAGGTGTACAGTGTGATGACTGGATATATGTATATATTGCAAAATGTTTACCATAACAAGGTTAGTTAACACATCCTTCACCTCACACAAATACCCTTTTGTTGTTGCTGCTGTTATGGGTGAGAACATTTAAGATCTACTCTTAGCAACTTTCAAGTATATAATATAATACTGCTAACTATAGTCACCACGCTGTGCGTTAGATCCCCAGAACTTATTCGTCTGATAACTGGAAGTTTGTCTCCTTTGACCAAAATCTCCTCATTCTCTCTGCCCTCCCCACCTCACCACCCACCAGCCCCTGGTGACCACCATTCTCTTTGTTATTGTGAGTTTGACTTATGTTTTTAGATTCCATGTCTGAGACCATATGGTATTTGTCTTCGTTTGTCTGGCTTATTTTACTTAGCATACTGTCCTCCAGGTTCATCCGTGTTGTTGCAAATGGTAGGATTTCCTTCATTTTTTAATGGCTGAATAGAATTCATATATATACACATATATACACACACACATATATATACATATATACACACACATATACATATATACACACATACACACATATATACACACACATATGTGTGTATGTATATACACACACACACACACACACACACATATATATATATCACAACTTTTTTTTTTTTTTTTTTGGCCACACTGCTTGGCTTGCGGGATCTTAGTTTACTGACCAGGGATTGAACCCGGGCCCTCGGCAGTGAAAGTGCGGAGTCCTAACCACTGGACCGCCAGGGAATTCCCCACAACTTCTTTATTCATCCGTTGATGGACATTTAGGTTGTTTCCATGTCTTGATTATTGTAAATAATGCTGCAATGAACATGAGGGTGCGTATATTTTTTCGAGTTACTGTTTTTATCTCCTTCGGATAAATACCCAACAGTGGAATTGCTGGATCATATGGTAGCTCTATTTTTAATTTTTGAGGAACCTCCATACTGTTTTTCATAGTAGCTCTACCTATTTACATTCCAACAGTGCATGAGAGTTCCCTTTTCTCCACATCCTTGCCAACATTTGTTATTTCTTGTATCTTTGAAAATAGCAGAATATTCTGAGAGGTGTGAGATGATATCTCATTGGGGTTTTGATTTGCATTTCTCTGATGATTAGTGATGGTGAGCACCTCTTCATATAACTATTGGTCATCTGAATGTCTTCTTTGGAAAAATGTCTATTCAGGTCCTTTGCTCATTTTAATATTGGATTTTTTTTTTTTTGCTATTGAGTTGTGTGAGTTCCTTATATATTTCGGATATTAACCCCTTATCAGATATGTGGTTCACAGGTATTTTCTCCTTTTCTGTAGGTTGGTTGCCTTTTCCTTTTGTTCATTGTTTCCTTTGCTGTACAGAAGCTTTTTAGTTTGATATAGTCCCACTTGTTGATTTCTGCTTCTGTTGCTTGTGTTTTGGTGTCATATCCAAAAAAAATCATTGCCAAGACCAATGTCAAGGAGCTTTTTCCCTATGCTTTCTTCTAGGAGTTTTATGGTTTTATGTTTACATCCTTAATCCATTTTGAGTTAACTTTTGTGAGTGGTGTAAGAGAGGGTTCCACTTCCACTCCTTTGCACGTGAATATCCAGTTTTCCCAACACCATTTACTGAAGAGACTGTCCCTTCCCTATTGAGTATTCTTGGCTCGCTTGTGAAATGTCAGTTGACCGGATATGCATGGATTTATTTCTGAGCTCTCACTTCTGTTCCATTGGTCTATGTAGCTGTGTTTCTGCATGGCTCACTTCTAAGCCTTGCTACCAGGCATGTTCCTGGTGACCTGCTCCAGTCCCAACTCTGTCAACCATGTCAAGGAATGAAAACAAGTTTTAACATCCATTTAAGCAAAGCAATTAAGAAGGTCACCCTGCTCGGGGAAGAGAGAGTGAGAAGGAGAGAAAATAACAGTATACTTTTTTTTTTTTTTTTTTGCATTACGCGGGCCTCTCACTGTTGTGGCCTCTCCCATTGTGGAGCACAGGCTCCGGACGTGCAGGCTCAGCGGCCATGGCTCACGGGCCTAGCCGCTCCACGGCATGTGGGATCCTCCCGGACCGGGGCACGAACCCGTGTCCCCTGCATCAGCAGGCGGACTCTCAACCGCCGCGCCACCAGGGAAGCCCAACAGTATACTTTGAAGGCAGTCACATCAACTGTTAAGTTGTCCACTGTTCACATCCAAGTTCCACTGGGCAGTTAATGGTAAGCCGAATTCATGTGGTGTGTTCTTTTCTTTTCTTTTTTTTTCGGTACGCGGGCTCCTCACTGCTGTGGCCTCTCCCGCTGCAGAGCACAGGCTCCGGACGCGCAGGCTCAGCGGCCATGGCTCACGGGCCCAGCCACTCCGCGGCATGTGGGATCCTCCCAGACCGGGGCATGAACCCAAGTCCCCTGCATCGGCAGGCGGACTCTCAACCACTGCGCCACCAGGGAAGCCCCTGTTATTTTCTTATTAAACATTTGCATGAGGTATTTGCTTCATCCTTATCATTAATATTTGGTTAGCAGACCCTTGGAGGATGTTCTGGACGTGGGCCTGGGGACCTTTCTTTCTCCAGTGCAGACCCTTGGGACTGGGTTCTGTTTTGCAGGTGGCAGCAAGACAAGCCAGCAGGACTGTTCCTACTCAAAGTGCACTTCTTGGCCCCCCAGGGAACAGCTGGCTTTGGGGCTAGTGGTACCTGCAGAAGATGCACTAATCTGGGATGGACGGAAAACAACTCCATTTGCACATGGAGAGACCGGAGCAGTGGCTTCTCCAGCAGGGAATTCGACATGCAGCACACAAGCCTGTCTGTGCTGTGACCTGGAGCGTGTGCAGACAGGTCGAATCCTGCAAGCTGATGTGCAGGTGTCACAAAGCTGCACTGACAGCAGGAAGGCAGCCTCGCAGTGCCCGTTATAGAGCAGCTGCCGTGCAGCAGGTTTTTATATGCATTTCTCTCCTCTGATCCACAACCCAAAGTAGGGCAATTCCTGTGCCCATTTTATGAATGAGGAAAATTGAGGCACATGGGGGGAAGTAACTCCCACAAGGCCACACAGCCAGGACGTGGCTGCACTGAGGTTGGAACCTGGGTCTGCCGACTCAAGACTGGGCCCCTATCAACTTTGCAGCCTAAGCAGTCCAGGTAGCTTATCACCCAGCTAACCAATCAATCAACCAGCCAACTTCCTCCTAGCATAACGAGTCACTGGGTGACGACAGGGTGCCAGGCACTGGGGACAGGGGGAGCTTGAGACGGAATCCTGCCCCAGCTGTATGGCATTAAGCAGATTGCTTAACCTCCCAGGGCTTCAGTTTCCTCCTCGTAAAAAGGAGCAATAACGCTGCCTCCCTCATTGGGTTAAGTGCCTTAAGTATGTGTGGAGGACTCAGAAGGGCATCTGCCACAGAGTAAGCACTCGATAAATGTTACCTATTCCTGTGAGATTAACAGGATTGTGATTTTGTAAATTACATTTTGTTTCTGGTACAATGTTTTAAAATTGATTTTCAAACAAAGCAACTTCTTACAAAGCCTGTACCCAGGGGCAGTGGAGGGCACGGTGCACCTGTCTTTCCCGGGCCAGCAAGTAGGTTCACACGTCACCTTCTAGCAGCCCGATCTTTAGTCGCCAAGAGACAGCCAAGCAGGTCTCAGCCTTCCGTTTTCATCCTCTCTCTGCGCATCCGGCAAACGCACTGACCTCTAGTCCCACGAGTGCCCACGGCAAAGCCCGCCTGTCCCTGCAGCCAAAGCAGGAACACCCCCGGGCAGGGAGAAGGGGTGCCCGCCCAGCTGCCAAGGCCCGCGGGTGCCCATCGGCAGGGCTGGGGCAAAAGGGGAATCTGTACTGGTAGCTGGTGCTCAGTAGGCTGCTGGGCCACTGAACAAAACCTGCCACTTCACAGCCGCCTTCCTGGAAAAGTATAGTTTGGATCCTGCGTTTGAGTTAACAAGGGCGCAGATGCTGTCAGCAGTTGTTCGTGGTTTCTTCTTTTTTTCTTTTTCTTGCATCTCCTAAGCCTGGCATCCTAAGGGTTATTTATAATTTATGTGTCTACAAGGACAGCTGCCTCAATGTTCTAAACCCCAAATGATGACAAAATAACAAAACCAGGACATTTTCTGCTCCAAGGGGGTCTACCTGTCCATGCCCTTCATTCCCCATGGGTGGGCCTCCCCCTTCTCTCGCTGAGTTTCGACAAGGACTCTTGCCGCATTCACCTGGGCTCGATGATGCCATTTTGCCAAATGGCTGTAAAGCTGGTAAAAGGGCCTGTATTTTTCTAACTCCAGCTGCATATTAGGCTTCCTTTGGAAATAACATGAAAGATTAAAAAAAAAAATCGCAGTTCTCAGAACTTCAGATTTTCTAGCCTATAAAGACTGTGTCCATCAAAGCATGTCCTTGGTCCCTGTTTGCCCCCAGCATCCTTGGATAGGCAATGAGTCTAAGTGCAGACACGTGACTGTTAGCACAGGCTTTCCAGGTGCTGTGAGCCTGGCTGGTCCCTGTGTCCCTATCGGGCCCAGAGAATCGGTCGCTTCTGCACGTGCATATTATATGCAGCTGAGCAAATTGCCTTTATCAGTTTTATTAGCGGAAGGTGCCTGCTACCGCTGGAGACCCTCACCGTACTCTGAAGAGAGGGGATCCAAGGGTTGCCATCCCCATAACTCCCTGTGTCACTCTACTCTCCTCAAATATGCTGGCCCTGTCTGTTGGGAGACAGACAGGCTGAACCCGTGCCACCCTAAAGAGAGGCAGCTACGGGAAAACAGATTTCATAATCCTTTGAACCTTGACCTTGGACACTGGGCTGTGAGGGACCTTCTCCCGCTGTGGCTGTTCTCGGGCTGTGACTTGGATGGACCCACCCACTAGCAGGCCCCGTCGGCTTCCTCTCCAAATGTATCTTGAATCCAATGGCTTCCACCCCAACTGCTGCCGCCCTGGGCTGAGCCGCTGTCATCTCTCTCCGGGGACATTGCAATAGCTTCCTAGTGGCCCCCCTGCCTCCATCTTACTCCCAGTCTATCTGGTCTCCACCCAAAAGCCGGACTTATAACCAGTCAGACCTTGTGACCCCCCCTGCCTAGAACTTTCCGCTGTCTTCTCCTTGCTCTTTGGATAAGCTCTGAAGGCCCAACAATGGCATGGAGGGCAAGCTCTAACCCTGCCCCCTACCTCCACCCTCAGCTCCATCCTTTCCCACTCTGGACTTCAGTCCCTGACCTCCGCTGGCCTTGTCTTGTGACTAAGCAAAGCTGCTTCCTACCTCTGGGCCTTGACATGTGTTGCACCTTCTGCCTAACGCTCTGTCCCTGTCCTCGCCGTGCCCACGTTCCTCTCTCCGTCCAGGTCTCAGTGAGATGTCAGCCCCGCCCCCCACCACCTTACCTGGAGCAGCCCCTCCCCCCGTCATCACCAACTGATTACTGTGTTTTCTTTTTGTCATAGCACTTTTCCATCTCTGAGATCACTTGCTAATGATTGTCATTTGCCCATTGGTTGTCTTTCTCCACCAGACAGTGAGCAACTTGAGGACAGGGGCCATCTTTGTCTTGTCGTCACTGTATCTTGGCCCTTGGGACAGTGACCAGTATGGAGTAGATAACTATTTGTTGAATGAACACATTTATGGACAGTTTGTGCAACATATCCAAGTGGACACTGTATCCAACCTTGGAATCACGGCAATCTGGGTAGGAAGACCTTCTTCTCTGAACCAACCATGCCAGCATCCCTCCCTTCTGGTGTCATCCCATTTCCAGAAAACAGAAGAAGCCAGATAGACTTCAGTGGGCAGTAGCTGCACCCACTTGCTAGGGCCTTCCTGTGAACCAGACCCTGTGCCTAAGCTCTTTACAGGCATGCAGACCTCCTGATGACCCTATCGAGTAGTAACTACTGTTGTGCCCATTTTGCAGATGGTAACGTGGAGTCACTGATTGGCCTCAACTCATGCAAAGCGGCAGGACTGACTGCAGAGCCAGAGCTCTTAGCTCCTCCCCAAACGCATCTGAAAAGATATCTCGCAGGGGAGCTCCAAGCCGGCCATGGGGCAGGAGTGACGACGGCTCCCTAAGAAGCAGCTCCGATCTGGAGAAGAATACTGTCTCTGGAGTCTCTGAGGTTGCCCCCTCTTCTTGGCAGTCCCCACAGCACCACAAAACTCGAAGGGGCAGCCACCGGGGTGAGCAAACCAGAGTGAGCCCCAGGGGCACACAGGTCACCAGCCTCTGCCTCGCTGACCGTCTTGGGCCTTCCTGATGAACTTGGCCTAAGTCCCACTGGCCTGATTCGAAAGCAGCCACAGGGCTGGAGCAGGGGAGGAAGAATGTGGGAAGAAAGACATTACTTTGGAGGATGGAGCGGGGCGGGCAGGAAAGCAGGATTACCGGCTGGCTTTTGTTGGCAGAGGGGAGAGGGCGGTCAGAACCTGCCACTCTGAATGCCCAGGGCGGAAATCCAGGGTCACAAAGGGAGAGTGAAATGAGGACAGCGCTTCTTAAGGGGCTGCTCTCATCCCCTGAGGGAGCAGCAGGGGCTGTGGTGTCTTGGGGACATTACAGGGGCCCGGGGGAGAGACAGAGAGGGGAAGGGAGGGGAGTGGGAAGGAGAAAGGAGGTTCAAATCCTGGTTTCATGATCTTGGCTAAAAAACTGCATTTCTCTCTCAATTTTCTTGGGACACTGATACCTACCATGTGGACAGGAAGTCACGTATGTAGTTAAAGCACCTGACCGTGGCTTGGCATATCACAGGTGCTCGGTAATCATTCGGTCCCTTCGTATTTGCCTCCCAATCCCACATTTGGAAAAAGGACATTGAGCCTGGGACCAAAAATGGCTTCTTTCCTTCAAATCATTCCTCATAGCCCAGGTTCAAGTTCACAGGCCTCAGCGACCCTAATACCCAGGCAGAAGGCCTTGACCTTTATCAGGTCAGAGGTTGGCAATGCCTGTAGGCTCACCAGGGTAAAGGGGCTCTATAAAAGGGTCACGAGGTCTGAGAGGGGACACATCGCCAGGCATGGCCACAGCCCAAAGGTCCCAGGTGCCTTGACCCTTGGCTGGCAACTTGCCTTCCTGATCCCACCTGGGAACCTGACCTAGTGGAACATCCTGTGTTCCTTGTTGCTGGGTCCCCAGCGCCTCATTCAGCATCCACTCTTAGATGCCCCCTCTGATGATTTTAGCCACCCACAGATGGGAGACCTGAGTCACCACGAGGGAAGGTGACAAGCCCTAAATGACACGGTGACCTAGTATAGAGCCAGGGCTGGAACCAGTGACTCCTGATCTCCAGAGCAGAGTTCCTTCCACTGTCTGTGGGGGGAGCAGGTTCTGAACCCCAAGTCCAAATGCATTGTCAGCTAAAAGCTTTGATGCCACTCTTGGGAGCAAGGGGCAGTCTGGGAGATGCAATCAGATGCTGAAGCATTGGAAATTCTGGGACATGTTGGTTTTTAGGGCCAAGGATACAGGGTCTCCCATCCAACCAATAGTTCTGGAGTAGCCGCTATGTGCCATGTACTAGATGCTGGGGATGCAAGTTCCTACCCTCTTGGTGTCTTTTTTTTTTTTTTTTTTTTTTTTGCGGTACACGAGGCTCTCACTGTTGTGGCCTCTCCCGTTGTGGAGCACAGGCTCCGGACACGCAGGCCCAGCGGCCATGGCTCATGGGCCCAGCCACTCCGCGGCATGTGGGATCTTCCCGGACCGGGGCACGAACCCGAGTCCCCTGCATCGGCAGGCGGACTCTCAACCACCGCGCCACCAGGGATGCCCCCTCTTGGTGTCTTTTGAAATCGTTCTGAAAGCTGCGCCATGTGGCCAGCCTATCACACCATTGCTGTCTCCTCTGAAAAGGACATTAAATCGGCATAAGCTTTCTGCCCGGCCCCGCACCTGTGTGTGTGTGTGTGTGTTCGCGCACACCCGCGGGCCGCAGCTGTTCCCTGCAAGCCAGAGGTTCTGCCTTTGGCCTGAAATCTCTTGCTCCTCCTCCCAAGTCACCAAGGCCCCCTCTGCCCTCTCTTGTCCTGCTTTGACTTCCTGATGCCGTCCAGTTCTCAGCTTCCGACCCCAACCTGCTGACCGGGTGCTGAACTCGGATGCTTTGCTTTGGCCTCTGGACCCTGGACCGTATCTTGCACTAACCGCACAGCCACTCCTGAGAAAGGGCCCCCATTCTGCCTTTGTGAGGGGCCATCAGCAAACCTGAGGCTCACCCTGATCCCCAGTTAGAGTCACCTCTGGCTTCTGCGTCTCGTTCTGATCAGGGAAACTCAGGTGCTTGACTGGACAGCTTGGTTTGATCTTCCCCTCTGTTGAGCAACGCCCCCATTTTCCTTTCCGTGGCAATTACTGTGGTATGTCTGCTTACAGAGATGTAGCAAGATTGGCATAATGGGATGTGTGTGGGCGGAGGGACCCTGGGGAAAGGAAGGGAGGCGTCAGTTCATCTGGGTAATGGATTATCGCTTATACCTGTGTTCACCTGAGGTCTTTCCTCTCTCCCAGACACCATTTATTGAACCCTGTGTTAAGCGATTTACATACATAATCTCCCTTCGTTCTCTCTCAGCAACCCTATGAAATAAGGGCGATTATCATCTCCATGAATCTTGCTTAGCTTAAGCAAGCGGTCGTCAAGGTGTGTTCTGAGGACAGCTGGCTTTCCTGAGACCCATCTAGGAGGTCTGTGAGGACCTCCCCTTCCCAAGCACATATCTGCATGAGGTTGAATCTTCTTCATAAAGTACAACCAGAATAACATATTGCAACAGCCTGAGTGCAGAAACAGGTATGAGAATCCTGCTGTCTTCTGTGGAGCCAGATTTTAAAGAGATTTGCAGAAGTAGAAAATAACGCTGCTCTTTTCACTAACTTCTTCTGGCTTTGGAAAGTATAGTTCTTACTCATAAAATATGTTATTTATATTAACATGTATAATAGGTTTATTGTTATTTTAAAAACAAATAAATATTTAATCTTTTTCAGTTTTAATTTCTAAAATGGTAAACATCAATAAATATAGTCCACACGAACAGAAGCTTGTTGGAGTCCTCTCTGACTTTTGAAAATGTAACCACCAAGGTTCTGGACAAAAATCTGAGAACTGATGTTTTAAGCCAATGGTAATCATCTCATAACACTTGCCAGTGATTGGTTCAGGTGTTCAGGCCTAAGCCTATCAGCATGTGGCATTCCCTTGGTGACAGCTATTGGTTGGAGAATGGGCATGTGACCTACTTTGGACCAATGAGATGGGTGGAATGTTTGCTATAAACTGCTGGGCAAGCTCTTCCTGACTGGCTTACAGGAACACCTTTCTTTCTCTGATGTTATCGTGACCAGATGTGATGTCAGAACTTCAGCAGCTGTCTCACCTCCAGCCTGAGGGGGGAGCTGATGCCCAGGGGAGGGCAGAGCCGAGAGGATCACCAGGAAAGGAGACAGAGCCACAGATCAAGTCAAACTACATCTTCCGTCAACGACGCTAATGAACATCTTTATTTTTTATGCCAGCTGGAGTTGGGTGTTGAGTACTTATAGGTGACAGCACTTCAACTGCTATACCCTGTTCCACATACGAAGAAATGGAGGCTCAGGAGGTTAAGTGAGTGCTAGTGGATGGCAAAGCCAGAATCAAGCCCAGGTCTCTTTGTATCCCAAGCCTCTCTTTCTCCCCTACATGATGTAGCTTTCAAGAAAGTTAGGTTCTTGCCTTTCTCTGCCTAGAATCCAGTTCACAAGGAAATGCCATGGAGTGGGGCTGCAGGTAGCTGGGTAGTCTCAGATACTCAGGAGTGTCTGCCCAAGTCCCTCTCTTAGCCCCAGAAGTGACAGGTCCCTGTCCCTCCTCTGGGAGTTTTCAGGCTGTCCCTGGATCTGCTTGGTACATCCCAAGTTCCGCACCCTCCCCCCCCGCCCCTGCCAGAGTTCCCTTCTCTAATGACCTGAGGAGGCCTAACGACAGTGTACTAATTAGAGCTGTTGGTTGCAAGCAACAGAAATCAATTCTAGGTAATTTAAGTAGAAAAGGCATGTCTGTCTGGCCAGGTTGCACAGCTCCTGGAGGATGGGAGAGTCCAGCTTGGAGGGTTGAAATCAAAATTAATGCCCCAAATCAAACCACTGAACTAGTCCTATGACCAGTCCACACTGTTGGGCACAGAAACTCTATCTTGTCTGCTGCCACCACTGACGATGGGCCGACAGTTGCTACCACCACAATCTCTGGAAGCTGAATCCGAATTTGCACGACTTGCCTCTTCTTTGGGTCACTGACTTCCAGTTTTAGGCTGAGATGTTTGTATCTAATTGGAAACTGGGTCACGTATCCATTCCTTAGCTGCAAGAGATGCTGGGAAAACAAGTAGCTGGCATTTTCAACTTGATTGAGGGAAGCAGGCTCTGCCTTAAATCAATCGGAGCTTCTCCAAGCATAGGAAAGAGGTTTGCATGCTGTGTGGCCCAAAGGGGTGACAGATGTTTACTGTAGAGAGATACTCAGCAATCTGGAGAGGTACTCAGAGGCTCCCAACCAGTGGGTCCCGTGGATCAAATCTCCTTAGTGCCCAGAAACAGGTTTTTCCCAGGGACAAATACACGGCTTTTGGCAGGGACTTGGACTGTCAGTCATGTAGCACAGCAGGCCCCTTGACTCCCTAACCAAGTGCAAAGGCACACTCTCACTCAGGAATAATTAGGAGCATGTATGGGCCCAATGCCTGGCTCCATCATTTACAAGGAGTGTGCCTCAGTTAACCGATGTAACCTCTCTGTGCCTCAGTCTGCTGACTGTACAATGGGGATAACTACCGTACCCCACTGCAGGGTGGTTGCGACAGTCAGAAGTTCAGGTATTATTTGGCGCCTGTCTCCCTCATGGGGACTTGTCATAAAACAGCTGGGGGTTCCATCATGCACGAGCACTGCCGCACCTGTCTGAATCTCACCTGCCACCCTCCATGGTCTCCCTCTTCTCTCTCCCTGCACGAAATCTGATCTATGACAGGGGAGCAGAAGGAAGCCTCGTGTCTTCCGGAAACCTTTTTGACTACCCTGGCACCCAGTGGTCTCTCACTGCTTTCAATTCTGACAGCATTCACTCATTTTTTCGTTCACCCGACTAGTCCCTCCTTCTTATCTTATCACCCAGCCCTCCTCACGCCCCTCCTCAGCTCCTTGCACACTGGCCTCCCTCCTCTTCTTTAAAGAAGCCACCTTCTTTCCTGTTTGCACTCACTGTCCCTTGTCCCGGAACTCCCCTCCACCTGATAGTTGCCTGGCCAACTTCTTCTTGTCATTCAAGTCTCAGCTAAAATGTCACCTCCTCCCAGAAGCCCTTCTGATTACCTAAACCAAAGCAGCTGCCCCTCACTTCCCCCTTCACTGGCTCTTATTCTCCAGCCTCAGGTGCTCTCAGCTGACCTAACTACACTCCCAGGGCTGACCAGTGAGGGGGGCTGTGGCAGTGGTCCGGACCATGGAGCAGGGTGGCTTGGAGAAAGGGGTGGAGCTTTCTAATACTGAACGTCATGGCCTGCATCAGCATCTTTGGCAGCACCTCAGCACAGGGTCCCTGCATGATGGAAGGGCGGAGGGACCTGCGTTGAACTTTCAGAGCCCACCGCCCATGACCCCCGGCCAGCCCCAGCCCTGCCCTCCAGGAAGCTGAGCCCCCGGCTAGGTTATGCATCAGCAGACGACAGGACACTGCATGGTCCTTCTTGGCTGTCACTCCCTCCCCGACCCACTGAGCCCTGGCGATCCTGGGGGAACGTTGCTGAGGGATAGACTGTGAGGGCTTCAGCAGCTGAGACACAGATCGGATCAATGTTAATGAGAGGCCCTGCTGATCTGGCGGCTTTGCTAATTAGGCTGCAGCAGCTCTAGACCCAGCCAAGGAAAGCCCGTTGCTTATACTAATCAAGGGTGGTCTGCACTTCCTGTCTGGCAGAGTTGCCAGAGCCTGGAGCATGTACCCTGCGTGTAAGGCATGGCGGCGGAAAGTCGGGGATGGTGGGGGAGACCAAGGCTGGAAAAATCCAAAGACAGCCCTGTGGCTGCATCCTGGCATAGGGAGCAAGAGGCATGGAGGAGGGGGGAGAGGCCACCAGTGGGGTAGGGTGAGCACAAAGGAAAAATGTAAAAGGCAGGAGGCCCCAGTTACAGACTCCCTACCCTGGAAGGTGGGGAGCTGGAACGAGACTCACTTTCCAAAACTCAGCCTCGAGTGAGTGACGGTGGGCAGGCTGCCTCACGGCCATTCGTGGGGCCTAGACTCCGCCTACTGTTCCTAATGGATAGAGCACCCTGGGGCAGAGGGCAGTCTCTGGGGCAGCTGAGTCGGAAGCTAGCCAGATAAACCTACTTCGCCCCCAGCAGGGCCAGAGGGCTGCATTCTTCAGCCCAAGTAAAAGATGTGGAATATTCTGAGTTGATTTCCCCATCATCTATGTGTCATCAAAGGATCTCAGAACCTGAAGAAATGCATGTGGAGATTCAGTCACTCAATTATTCATTCATTCATTCGGCACCTACTGTGTACCCAACTCCAGCCACGGGGAATACAGAGCTGGAAGATGCCATCCCAGTCTTGAAGAAGCTTAATCTACCAAGGCCCACAAAGCAGCAGTGGAGTGACAGTGCAATCACGTAAGCACAGGCTGCAGTGGGACACCGACCTCAGACTGGGCGGACAAGAAGGCTCCAGGAGGAGATGATGCTTGAGGTGAGTTAGGAAGGATGCATAAATTCAATGGCTAACGTCTACAGAGCAAGTATGAAGGTGCCATGCAAAGGTCTACGCCCTTGACATCACTAGCATGTCCAGTCTTCCTAGTGACCCTACACAGAGGCGACTATTACCACTTCCCCATTTTCCGGATGAGCAAACTGAGGCACAAAGAGATTAAGAAAGTATCCTGGAGTTGCACAGTTGGTAAGAGGCAAGTCAGGGAGCAGGAGCGGGCCAGGTGCTCAAGGAGAAAGGATTCCTAAGAAGAGGGGCCAGCGGCAAGAGCAATGGAGGGATGATGCAGCGGGAGAGAGCGGGTGACGAGAGGAAGTGAGTTTACAATTGGATTCATGCCCTGCTGATGCTTTGAGCGGCAGCGCCCTGGGCTCTGGTGGGTTAGAGACGTGTACATGCGGAAGAGTTAGCTTGAAACCTGCAGCGACAGGGCCCTAATACCTGATTAATTATACTCTTCATCAACTATTTAGCATCTCCCTTTGTAGCTGGGTCTTGAGCAGGGCTCTGGCTGCCCCACCAATATTTCAGCTGGCCTTCTTTTCAGCTAAAAATGAGCTTGTCATTGGCACAACTTTTGAGACACCTCAGTGAGCAAGGCTGTCTGTTCCTAAGCTGGGACATTCAGAGGAGGCCTCCCTCGTGAGAGGGACTTTGCAAACAACTCTTGTAACTTCCACACAGACTTAAACAGGACAGATCAATCCTGCCCCCTTTGAGCTCTTACCCTCTCTGGTTTCCAGGTATTGGGGTCTTAGGCCGAGCGTCATAAAAAGCTCCAGACACAACACAGCCAGAAAGAGTTTTTCGATTCTGTACTTTCCCAGCCACTGCTGTCTCTGCGGGGAAAGAGGAGGTGGGTGGCTCTGACCACCGGATGGAAAGGAGCGGGGCAACCAGTTAAAGTTGGGGTTAAAGTGAGGGGAAGGGCGGGTGAGGGTCTTCCTCAGTGGTTTCCCCTTCCATCCTTCAGCGCTCAACGAGGGCTTTGTTTCCAAAGGGAAGCCCCCAATATATCCCTCTACCAGCTGCAAGGGCCTCTACTTCTCCTGTGTAGCTCTTGTCATCAGGGCCATTTTTCTCTATATTTTAAATGATTATTGGCTTATTGCAGTGTCCTCCTGTAGACTGCCAGCCTTATGAGGTCGGGTGCAGGTCTAATTCTGTTCATCATTATATCCGGGCACCTAGAGTTGTGTCTGGCACACAGTACATGCTCGTACGTATTTGTGGAAAGGATGCACAGTCCTTCCTTCCTTCTATCTCCCTCCCTCCCTTTCTTCCTTCCAGAAACGTTCTGTGTCAGTGCTGGGGATACAAGACGAGTCAAATGATTCGGCCTGGGCCTGGCCATCAGGTGGCTGGGCCTGCAGGAGGCCCTCACTGCCCAATGGCAGGAGCTCCCTGGGCTTATCTGCCCACACCTGAGGACGATGAACAAATCTAACCCTCAGCGTGGACAGGGATGGTGGGCGCTGATGCAGAGACAGAAGGTAATTCCAAAGCCTACTTTGGAGACACAATCTGGGGTTTCCCTGCCACCTTCCAGTGCCTTCCCTTTCACTCTGGCTCTTGCAGCCCCTGTAGGGAATGTCTGCAGGGTAGGCTCCTGTGGGCTGTCAGGGGAGGGTAGGATGCTGAGGATGTCTTGGGGAAACTAGGCTTCAAACAATCCAGGGATTGTAGGATACAAAGAGCGAAAGAGAGAGAGGCAGCTGCCTGTAAAAGACAGATGCCCCCCTTCCCATAATGAGGGTGAAGAGAGGACATCCGGATACCGAGGCATCAGAGATGGCCCAGAGGCAAGCTGCGGGCAAGTGAACTCTATTTGCCAGGAGTGTTTTCTCCCTGGAGCTCTGGGAGAATTTAGCACTTGTGGCAGGTGCTGGGCTGGGCTTCCTGGAGACCTTGAGACTCCATTTAGGCTGGAATGATGGCATAAAGGACAGCAGGGCCACCACCCTCCGGCTGGGCTCTGCTTGATGCCTTGAGGGGGCATTTACTGCCGGATGTCTGCACGGCTCACAGACTCTTTAGAAGGAACCCAGAGGCCAAAGGCAGGAGGTGGGGAAGCGGGGAGTGTCAAACTCAAGCACTAGGAAGCAGATCAGTGGATCTGCTGTGGGATCTGGAAGTCTATCTACTGGAAAAGCCCCCAAGATAAGTCTGATTCACAGAATCCTGACCTCCAGGATGCCTTTAAAAATACCCTTCCCTGTATCTTTAGAAGGCAGACGCAGGGAACAAAAATTTCAATTTGATTAACAGGAATTTTAAAAATTTCAGCTTTTACAGGTGCTGAGGATTTAGGTGTTTCGCTGCTGTTTGTGCTTTACTTTGTGTGTGTCTTTATAGTTTTACCTGATACTTAACGAAGTCTAACTCTTTTTAATTTTTTGATGTTGTTTATTTATGCCATCTCTCTCTTTTTTGGCCGTGCCGTGTGGCACGCGGGATCTTTGTTCCCCGACCAGGGATCGAACCTGTGACCCCTGCAGTGGAAGCACAAATTCTTAACCACTGGACCTCCAGGGAAGTCCTGACAAAGTCTAACGTTTGGATCATTGATGGTGTGGGATCTGGGTTATAGCCAAGGGGGTGACTCAGGGCAAGTGAGGAAGAGAGGATGTTTTCCATGGAAGGGATCGTGTTTGGATCATGAATGGGAGAGAAAAAAAAAAGAAAAAAAATGTTCACCTTTTAGACGTCATGGGTTTGGCAGATTCAGTTTCATTATCTTCACTTTCCGAGGCACAATGATCCATCAGTGGGGAAATGCCACCCTTGGGCAACGGAGAGCTTCAACGTTTGGAAGACAGACTTCTCCATCAGGAAAATGGGCTTTGCACACAACTGAAAGATCTTTTCCTTGGGGGTGATGCAGAAAGCACTTTTTGCTCAATCTTCCATTAAAGAGAAATTTCAGTAGCCCAGATCAGCCTGTTTCCACAGCAGAGCATTCCAGCTGACCAAGCTTGGCCCAAACCCAAACTTGCCGAAATGGAAAAGGAAAGGTGATTGGCAAGTTCTGAGAAGCCCCCGAGTGGTTCTCATGGCAAGATTCCTGAGCCTTTTCACACTGGATTCTGCCTCTAGGGTTTGGTTTTCATTTGTAGGTACCTTTCACTGATGTTACTACCGGCTGTAGTCTGATAGTCGCTGCATCTTGTCATGTTAAGACAGAGATCGACAAACTCTTTAATAAAGGACCAGATAGTAAATATTTGGGGCTTTGCAGGTCATACAGTCTATGTCCCAACCAGAGATGGGTAATCTCTGCCACTGCAGGGCCAAAGCAGACTTAGACAGTACATAAATGGACGGGTGTGGTTATGTCCCAATAAACTTTATTTACGGACACTGAAGTTTGAATTCCATATAAATTTCACTTATGGAATATTATCTTTCTTTTGATTTTTTTCCCCAACTGTTTAAAAATCTAAAAACCATTCTTGGTTGGGGGGCTGAACATTCAGGAGAGAAGGGATTGGATTTGGCCCATGGGCTGGAGTGCTGGGGGGCGGTGAGTGTGCAGACTCTTCCAGAATTAGAGCTACACGCCCCTCCCTCCCTGGGAATTCTGTCCTGGGGGACAGTGAGTGTTAAGCACTCTGGACCAGCACCAGGCCTAGAAGCCTTCTCAGCTTGGGTTCCCCCCACAAAGCAGACCCGGAGACAAGGACGTGGGTGCAGGGAGTTTATTAGGGATTTGGTCCCAGGAAGCAAGTGAAGGAGCGGGGAGGGGAGACAGGGAGGGTAGGCTGATGATTGGGTTAGTGCAGGGACAGCGGGGATCAATCCTCTGTGAGCCTCTGAGACACTGTGTGGAACACACCCAGGACTGTCTCCATGGATGGGTGAAGAAGCTGGGGTCTTTTTTTTTTACATCTTTATTAGAGTATAATTGCTTTACAATGGTGTGTTAGTTTCTGCTTTATAACAAAGTGAATCAGTCATACATATACATATGTTCCCATATCTCTTCCCTCTTGCATCTCCCTCGCTCCCACCCTCCCTATCCCACCCCTCTAGGTGGTCACAGAGCACCAGCTGATCTCCTTGTGCTATGCGGCTGCTTCCCACTAGCTATCTACCTTACGTTTGGTAGTGTATATATGTCCATGCCTCTCTCTCGCTTTGTCACAGCTTACCTTTCCCCCTCCCCATATCCTCAAGTCCATTCTCTAGTAGGTCTGTGTCTTTATTCCTGTCTTACCCCTAGGTTCTTCATGACATTTTTTTTTCTTAAATTCCATATATATGTGTTAGCATATGGTATTTGTCTTTCTCTTTCTGACTTACTTCACTCTGTATGACAGATTCTAGGTCTATCCACCTCATTACAAATGGCTCAATTTCGTTTCTTTTTATGGCTGAGTAATATTCCATTGTATATATGTGCCACATCTTCTTTATCCATTCATCCGATGATGGACACTTAGGTTGTTTCCATCTCCTGGCTATTGTAAATAGAGCTGCAATGAACATTTTGGTACATGACTCTTTTTGAATTATGGTTTTCTCAGGGTATATGCCCAGTAGTGGGATTGCTGGGTCATATGGTAGTTCTATTTGTAGTTTTTTAAGGAACCTCCATACTGTTCTCCATAGTGGCTGTACCAATTCACATTCCCACCGAAGCTGGGGTCTTTATTCTCCAACTCCTGGAACCCGTGGCCTGACATGGCTCCCGTGGCTTTAACTCCCTGGAACTTCTGGGCCTGCTGCAGGTGCATGTCCGGTCTTGTTCCAGGTGCGTTTCCTGTCTGTTCCTGCTGCACTTCCAGGCCTGCTCCTGGTGGGCAGGTCAAGCATGATCTGGGGCCATAGGCTGTGCTCAGGCAGAGAGACCCAGGAAGCCACCGCGTGGGTGGGAACTATCTGCATGTGACCTCTGGGGAGGGCGGTGATGATCGGGCTGGCCAGGGACACAATCTACTCTTTGGGGATTCTCCTGCCAGAGGGTCATTCACTAAAAGATCTGGCATGGTTCTATTACCCTAACAGATTGGTGACCACACTGGCTCCTTTAAACTGTCCCTAGCAACACTTTTGTCTCGTTTTCTGCCTTGGTCCTGACCTGGTTTCCCTAACGCAGCCCACTCCTTGTTCCCCAGTCTGCCCCCTCTGCTCACTTTGGACGCCAGGATTCTTCTTACATATCACTCTGGTCCCACTTTCCCACGGAGGCACAACTTCCCTCCACCATGAGCTGGAGACCCTCTGAGGCTACCCTGCTAGTGTCTGTTCTACCCCCAGGGCTCTGTGCCTGCAGGCAGTACCTCTACTGTACTCTTCCACTCCCAGGGGACACAGCCGACCCAGCCTTTGCTCATTTAAGTGCTGTGAAAGGGCTTGGCCTCAGGTCAATTCTATATTCAACCTTTAATTCACTACCGCTTAATATAATATCTTCTCCCTTTTTTAAAGCATTGACTGTATGTCTAGTGTTATGCTAAACGTTCTCTGTATGTCGTCTATAATCCTTGTAGCCACCCTGGGAGTGAGCTTTTATCACTCCCATTTAGTAGATGGGATTAGGCGGACCCCAAGGTCCTGAGGTTAGAAAATACTAGAGCTGGGATTTGAACCCAACTCCGTCTGTTTCCAAAGCCCATGTTCTTTCTTTCAAAATAAATTCTTATGTTGATATGTAGACAATAATACATTTAGGTGGTGGCCAGGGGCAGGGGAAGGGGGAAATGGGGAGTTAGTGCTTAAAGGGTAGAGTTTCCATTTTGCAAGATGAAAAGAGTTCTGGAGATGGATGGTTGCATACAAATATGAATGTACTTTATACCACTGAACTGTATACTTAAAAATGGTTAATTTTATGTTATGTGTATTTGACCACAAGAAAAAAATGGAAAAAACTATATGTAATACACATGTAAGTTATGAACTGCAATAATGAAATAAACAGCTGTGAACCCATATAATCAGACGTTACGTATTTGCCTCTCCCTTGTTTTAAACACTTGCCTCCTCCATCAGAGGGTGCTGCTATCAGAGGTTTTGGGTTTTATCAATCCCTTCTTTTAAAAATATCTTTAGGGACTTCCATGGTGGCACAATGGTTAGGATTGCGTGCTCCCAATGCAGGGGCCCCGGGTCAGGGAACTAGATCCCACATGCTGCAACTAAGAGTTCGTATGCCGCAACTACAGAGATTCTGCACACTGCAACTGAAAAAGATCCCGTGTGCTGCAACTACAGATCCCACGTGCTGCAACTACAGATCCCACGTGCTGCAACTAAAGATCCCACGTGCTGCAACTAAGACCCGGTGCAGCCAAATAAATATTAAAAAAAAATCTTATTTAATCAATATGTACTCTTAACAGCATATTGTTCAGTTCCACTTTTTTTGAGTTTAAAAAAAAATACCACAATATACAGTCTTTTGTGACTTGCTTTTTTTTCACTCAACATTACATTCCCATGTGATTGTCTGTAGCCATTTCACTGCTTTCTATTATTCTATTAAGTAAATATATCATTTCTAAATTTTTTGGTTTGCTTGTTTGCTTTTGTAATTATAAACTACAAGCCCATCATGGTAGACTGAAATATTTATTGCTCCTCCTGGGGGCGGATTATACTTTCCTCCTAATGATGGCAGATTTGGCTTTGCAACTTTCTCTGGTTAATGAAATGTGAACAGAATTGATGTGTGTCACCTCCAAGCAGAAGCTTTTAGAGTCAGCACATGATTTGCCTTGTTCTCTTTTCCTCGCCAATGTCTTAGACGGAGGCCGTTCCATCGGCCTGGGTCCTGGAGTGAAGACGACACAGAACAGAACCACCACTGAGCTGCACTGGACACGAGCCTGAGAAATAAACCCTTGTTGGTAGCTAGTGAGATTTTGGGATCATTTGTTACCGCAGCATGACTGATCTATCCTGATACATCATGCTCTTTCCGCCACAACACAGTGATTCCCAGTGGAGTGGGCAGGGGGAATGGCCATTTTCCTACAAGACTGAATTAACCAGTAATGCATAAAGCCATAGTTAACAGGTTAAATAGGGTTAATATCACCCCCGTGCAGTGTGTGTATTGAGAGTAATTCATTCATTAATAACTAGAAAGTGCTTCGAAGATAATTAGCATTGGGGGAATGATTGGCACCTCCTACCTGACGTCTGGGGCCCCTTCCTCCCTCTCCCCTTCCTGGTCTTTGAAGTGACTTGTGCACAGAGGGTGCACAAGTGAGGAGGGAGTGAGGGCCGTGCAGAGACTCTCCAGCCTTGGAGTCCAGGTACTGGAAAGGCCAGCTGACACGTCGGAAGAAAAGGTCTGAGCAGGGGAGGGGAGGATGTGCTCAAGCAAACAGACTTAGCCAGCAGAGAGGGGAGAAGCCAATCTGGGCTGAGGCCTCTGTGCCTGGAGCCCGTACAGTGCAGCTCAGGCGAGGTGCGCTCACCCAGGACCTCACAATGGTGCTCTCAGTGCTGGAAGATGACAGGAATGTCCCCGATGGGTTCATTTCCCTTTCTCATTAAAGCAACGGCAATGAGGAAGGACAAATGGGGCTGTGTTGTACTTCCCCGTCCTCGATTATCATCCAGAGACGCTGTCAGGAAAGAGGCTCATTTGGTTCCATTTGTAGTCCTTGCCCCTTTTCTTCATGTTTCTTTCTCTTGTTTCTTTATTCCCAGTGCTGTGGAGGTCCCCTTAACTATTCCCATCCACAGGGCGAGCAGACTCACGCACGCACATACATGTACCACGATGAAACCATAATGGGAGAGAGAGAGAGAACCGGGCACAGGAAACGAATCCATCCTAATGATAAAGATCATTATGGAGACAAAGAAGGAAGGGAAATAACACATTTCATTCTAATTAGGCCTGAAAGCTCATTACTGGGAACAGGAAAAGAAAGTGATCAAGTAGATGCATCCTGAAAAATGACTCCTCTGGGCTCCACAGCCTGAGAAACAGCACCGCGTGGCTGGTGGTTCCCAAACTGGGGTTCCTCATGGTAGCCTGGGGGGAGGGGAACTGCAGGGAAGGGCTGTGAGTTTTTTCAAAAATGTAAAAAACTGCTACTGGAAATTATTATTCTGTTCCTGATAACCCAGAAATTATTATTTTGTTCCTGATAACCCTGACAACAAAATTATTATTTTGTTCCTGATAATGGACAAACCAAAAATGTCAAGTTTCTCTGTTTAGGGCTGGACTTTCATCTGCTCAGTGGTAACTAGCTTGCTGATACCAATCAGAGGTCTAATTGGTTGTTGATAACATAAGCATTTCTGGGATTGCAGTGGTGGCCCATTTACAGCCCGGATCATGGCATTCCTACTGAAAGGAACCTCAGGTTCTTCACGGGGAGGCTGTTGCATGGTTAACCGTGTCTGTGCCTCATGACATGGGGGAAAAATAAATTATTATTTCATCCGTTTAGGAGAAAAATCTTTCAAATCATGGGGTTCGTGAGGAGTAAAATAATAAAAAGAGGTCCTTGGCAAGTAGCGGAAGGGGTGAGAAAGTGGGGAAAGAGGAGGAAAGGAGAAATAGCGATTATTGATCATTTACGTCAAGTGCTAATTGCACTACATAAATAATCTCATCTAATCCTCACTATCACACGGGGAGTGGTGGGAGTGGTGGTTCATTTATTCATTCATTTAACAAGTATTTCTGGGCACCTCCTAGGATCCAGGTATTGTTCTAAGTGTTGGAAACATAGCAGTGAACGAAACAAAGACCCTGCCCTCATGGAGCTTATAATAAACAAGTAAACACAGACACATATGTTTAAGTAGACATATATATGACTAAATATACATACATATATGTACACTTAAACCTATATATATTTATGTGTGCATATATATGCCTGTGTACATACATATATATACACTTAAACATATTATGCTTGTGTGTGTGTGTGTGTGTGTGTGTGTGTGTGTGTAGTTGTCCCTCAGGATTTCAGAGGGATTGGTTCCAGTACCCCCGAGGATACCCAAATCCACAGATATTCAAGTCCCTCATAAGAAATGGAATAGTATTTACATATGACCAACTCATCTTTAACTCATCTCTAGGTTACTTATAATACCTAATACAAGGTAAATGCTATGGAAATAGTCGTCAGCACACGGCAAATTCAAGTTTTGCTTTTTGGAACCTCCTGGAAATTTTTTTCCTGAGTATTTTCGATCCTCTGTTGCTTGGATCTGTGGACGCTGAAGCTACAGACACGGAGGGCTGACCTTATTATCGGTGCTTCTCACCCGAGGGCGATTTTGCCCCCCTAGAGGGCATTTGGAAAGTGGAGACTTCATTGTCATGACTGGGGGACGTGCTCCGGCCATCTAGTAGGTAGAAGCCAGGTTACCATTTTGATGAATGCTCTGAAGGAAAATAAAGGAAAAGAGTCTTTGGGGAACCTGACAGATTGGGGGACTCAGAATACTTCTCTAGGGAAGTGGGGACATTTAAGGGGGACCCCAGATGATGGTAGGAGTCGACCAGATGGAGAGAAGGAGGAAGAACGTTCTCGGCAATGAGCTCAGCAGGTGCAAAGGTCTGAAAGCAGAAGATGCTGGGAGCTTCGGAGACCCTAGAAGGAAGCCAGCGTGGCTGAGAGAGGTGGGCAATGGGAGAACAGGAGGGAGCGCCCCTCCGCCGTCCCCCAGGCTGGACTCCCGGGCTAACACAAGCTGGAAAGCAGTGATTATCTTCTCATTTCCAGGTTAATGAAGGAGAACTTGGAGGTAATGTTATTTTTGTTGATTCTTGATGTCTTATTACAATGTTTTTCGGAGAAGACTCGATACTGAGAGATAATAGCTCCCTCCCGGGCACTTTCACGCGGACAGTAATGCTCTCCCCTCCCTGGCGGACTCCCTGGGTGAGCGCAGCTTCATGCTGCACGTTAAATGCAGCTGGGTCTCCGGGTCCACTCTGCCCCAACCCCGTCGGCGGACCTTTTCCACCACCAATGCTCCCTTTGGGAAACACACTTCTCCTTTGGAAGCTCTTGGATAACAACACTTCCTGCTCAGTTGTGAAACACTGTTTAGGGAAAGGCCAGAGGAGGGTCTAGCCTCTCGCTACGCACAGTGTGATCTCTGGAAAAGTAGCCTCGGCCTTACTTGCAACTTGCTAGAAATGTAGACTCCCCGGTCCCACTCGAGAGCTAGTGAATCGAGAATTTTGTATTTTCACAAGAGCCTCACATGATGGTCATGCACAGCAAGCTGAGAAGCCCTGCTCTGAATGACCTTCAAAAATGCACTCAGCTCTAGGCTTCTATGACTCCAGCAACAATCGTCCCCGATTTGGAGAACTTGACAGTGTGTGTATATATATATATATATATATATATATATATACACACACACATATATATATATATATTTTTTTTTTTTCCAAAGCAAAGCCAAACAGACCGTACTTCTGTCACACACACAGTATTAAATGCTAATTTTATTCTTTAATTCAGTGACACATTACGAAGGAATGTTGTGGTGTTAGATGCTCTTTGGGCTTTGTTATTCACAGGCTGCGAAGTCCTGGGAGAGTGATATTATCTCTTTCAGGCTCAGTTTCTTCATCTGGGAAATGGGAAACATAACATCTCCCTAATCAGGTTTGTGTGGGCACGAAAGAAAGCACCTACAGATGTAAAAAGCCTGCACCCAACCTGCCGGCTGCCCTTTTCCGCAAAGCAGATTGGGCTGGGCGACCCACGTGATAAGAAAGGGCCTCCTAATCAGAAACAGTAACTTCTGGGGGAATGTTTACTAATGACTTAAAGAAAGCAAATGATTTTCAAGTAGGTCGTATGCAAATAAGTGGTATGCTAATTTCAGAATTATAGCTCAGAGTGAAATAGGACCCCTAACTGTCTCTATTAGCAAATAGTTTTCTGACTCTTAACTGGAATTCTTGTCTGTGTGCACATGATTGGGAGGAGGTGGCTCCCTTGAAATTGTATCCACCTCTGTGCATGTATATTCTTTTAAGTTACGCCAGATTCTACCCTGGGGGTAAAAGATGGTGGTGGGGGGGCGAGTAAACATGCCCACTGCTTTTGGCTGTGTCTCAGAGTCTCACTTTTGGAAAGAACACAGCTTTGGGGAAGGTGCTGCAGGCACATCCGTGCCCTGTGCTGGGGAAGGGGCTGTCACTTCCATCAGAGTCCTAAGGAGACCTGGGCCCCTCAACAGAAGAGCTTATGAACCACTGCTGGAGTCACCAACAATGGATCAGGAGTAACTTTGGAAAAGAATGTTTGCGTTTGAATTCCAGCTCCCCACGTAGTCCCTGAATGACCTCTGACAAATCTCTTCACCATTCTGTGCCTCAGTTTCCTCATCTGTAGATGGGGGTGATAGCAGGACCTACCTTGCAGGGTTGTTATGAGACATAACTGAAAGAATCCATGTAAAATGCTTAAAGAAGATTCTGGAAGTTAGTAGGTGCTCGATAAATGCCAATTAATTTTTTTAACGTTCTAAAATTGCTTTTATATTTGCAATCCTTCCGACCTGCCCTCCTGAGTGCAGGGGGATGAAAGGAGGTTTTTGGGAAGAGCAAGGTTTTGATGGATGGCGCTCTAAGAAGTGAACCTCCGAACAGTGCTTTGTTATCATCCTGGCGCCCCTCAGAGCTGGGGTCTCCCTTTGCACAAACTCCCCTACTCCGACGTCCAAAACTCTGGACCACTGGAAGTATTAGGTCTAGAACAGCAACCTGCATTTATCAAAACCAGCTGTGCGCCCAACCTCAAGTCTGCTTTCCATGCATCATTTCCCATCCCGACAGCCTCCCAAACAGGCCAGTCCCCTTACTACCAACAGGGAAACCAAGGCTTAGAGAGATTCAACAACTTACCCAGGTGAGAGGCTAAAACACGGGAGAAAGGCTTTAATTCAAATTCAGGAATGTCTCACCAAGCCACCCTGCAGAGGTTTCAAATGGGCTTTTTTTTTTTTCTTTTCTGGAAAGATTCGAAGTTTTGCTTAATATGCTCTAGCCATGACTATTCAAAATGACCTTCGGAGTCACAGCAAAATTTAAGGTTTGGCCCTAATGACTCAGGAGGTATTTATAGCGTGCCAGTGCCAAGGGCAGCTCAAAGAGGACCCTGAGAGACAACACAGGAGGAGCAGAAGACAGTCCCTGCCCTGGAGGAGCTTATAATGAGTCTCGAAGAAGAGGAAGCTGCCGCCAGCACCACAGCCACTAGCAGCTACATCTGCAAACCTAAGTCTCATTTAAACATCCATACCCAGAAGATCCTGTTACCCAGTGTACCCCCAGTACACTGATGAAGAAACTAACTCAGAGGCAGCAAGAAAGAAGTTAAAGGACTCCTGGTCTTCCGGGTAGTACGTGGTCGAGGAGGAACTCAAACCCAGGCGATCTGACTCCAGACCCTGAGCTCACCATGCAGTGCCCTGAATCTTACAAACCACAAGACTGTTAGCTCCTAAGGACAGGGACAGCTCTGCTTCGCTCACCACCATATCCCCAGGGCTTAGGACAATGCCTAAACACCTGTGGGATGAAAGAATAAATGGAAAACCAAGGCGAGGTGGCAAACTGTCAGGGTCTTGGTGGCAAAAGGCTGGTTTACTGTCCTCTACCCCATCTAGTGCCACAAGGGCCTCACATCATTTCCATGGTCTTGAAAAAGGGTTGTTTTTTTTTTTAACATCTTTATTGGAGTATAATTGCTTCACATTGCTGTGTTAGTTTCTGCTGTATAACAAAGTGAATCAGCTATACATATACATACATCCCCATATCTCCTTCCTCTTGAGTCTCCCTCCCACCCTCCCTATCCCATCCCTCTAGGCAGTCACAAAGCACCAGCTGGTCTCCCTGTGCTATGCAGCTGCTTCCCACTAGCTATCTATTTTACCTTCGGTAGTGTATATATGTCCATGCCACTCTCACTTCGTCCCAGCTTACCCTTCCCCCTCCCCGTGTCCTCAAGTCCATTCTTTACATCTGCATCTTTATTCCTGTCCTGCCTCTAGGGTTCATCAGAACCTTTTTTTTTTTTTTAGATTCCATATATATGTGTTAGCACGCATCATTTATTTTTCTCTTTCTGACTTACTTCACTCTGTATGACAGACTCTAGGTCCATCCACCTCACTACAAATAACTCAATTTCGTTTCTTTTTATGGCTGAGTAATATTCCATTGTATATATGTGCCACATCTTCTTTATCCATTCATCTGTCGATAGACACTTAGGTTGCTTCCATGTCCTGGCGACTGTAAGTAGCGCTGCAATGAACACTGTGGTACATGCCTCTTTGTGAATTATGGTTTGAAAAAGGGGTTCTGCCTCGCTGGCTCAGAGTTTCATATGCCAGTGGTATTTTCTGCCTCTTGTTTCTGCGCTGACCAGTTGTGACAAAGGTTGGGAAGTGGCTTGCTGGGAAGCTATGGGGCCAGTTGCTCTGCTGGCTTTTCCCGTACAACTGGAAACACCCTGCTTATCACGGGAGAATTTACTCTTGGGAATGTGCAGTTTGACCTGGTCATGAGTAATTCCAGGAATATAGCATTGCTGGCTAATGGGACAGAGCAACTAGGCAGTGAATGAAGCCACACGCTCCAAGAATGAGCTCCATGCCCACTTCCCAGAGGCCTCAGGAGCACAAGACATGCTGCGCTGGAATTCTTTTTCCACTGTGGTTTTCCCCGCGCTGTACTGGGAGCTCCTCAAGGGCAGGCATTTGGCTTGCAGTTCTCCCAATCCCCGGCATTTGCCCCGAGCCCAGGATAAGTTAGGTCCCGTCCCCTTGAATCTGGGCCAGCTTGTGACTGCTCTGACCGGAAAAGCACAGGAGAAGCGATGTCAGTGACTTCTAAGGCCTGCAGCTTCCTATTGGTTCTCTTGGAAAGCTCCCTTTTGGAATCCAGCTGCCGTCTCCAAGAAGCCCAGGTGACGTGGAGAGACCCCATGCAGGTGCTCTGATCAGCGGTCACAGCTGAGCCCAGCCTTTGAGTCAGACGCGCCCACTTCTTTAGATGAGTGAAGACGCCATCTCAGAAGTGGACCCTCTGACCCAGCAGGTCCAGTTCTCAGGTCTTTGGGTCACCCCCAGCTGAGGCCCTAGACTCCATGGAGCAGAAACAAGCTACCCTAGCCCTGTTCAATTTCCTGACCCACAAAATTCACAAGCATAATAAAATTTGTAGCTACAGTTATCAACTTATAATACATTGCTGAGTTTTGTCATGCAGCTATGGGGACTAGAACAGCTCTAGAACCAAACCACCTGGGTTCCAATCCTAGCTCCACCAGTTATTACAAACAATAATTTTTGTAAGCCATGAGCCCCCGCAGACCTCGGCTTTCTCATCTACAGAATGGGCGTCCACAAAGACTCTGTCTCGGGAGGTTGCTGCAAACGCTAAGTGGGAAAATGTACATAGAGCATTTACCACGTGTCTGGCACAGCTGCTACTGCACTGATCATTAGCATCAGCTCAGGACCTATGGGCGCCTCGCTTTTGTCATAGCACCTCTCCCTTCCCCCACTTCTGACTCCCCTGGAGCATATGACACAACCTCCTTCTAAAGCCGGTGCAGACACGTCTGCTGTGTGGTTGCCTGCAGGGGTCATATCTGAGAAGCCGGGGTGGAAGCCCAGGACCATGGTTACTTGTCTTCGAGTTCTGTCATGTGATTTGACCTTTCTGAGCCCCTTTCCCGCATTTACAACCAGGGCTTAGTAAGTTGTAAGGATTCAGGAGACAGTGCGCACAAGGTACACAGATGAATGTGGTGGCTCACACGTGGGGCCCATTCGATGGTGGTCATGATGACGTGATTGAGTCTGATTGCGTCCTGAGCATGTCTACTGCACGTGGGAGTGTTTACATTCATGTGTGGTCACACACATCAAACTGAATTCCAGTCATCCATTCTGGAGCTCGACTGATCTTCAGGGCGGTGGTTCTTAGGCACAGTTCTGTGGTATGGACTTTTCAGAGCTAGCCTGTGAGTCAATTTGAGCCAATGCGTCCACTTTCTGAATGACTGTGCCAGTTAGAGATCCAGGCCGTTCCTGACCCTGAAGCCACAGTAAGTCCTGTCTCATGCTGACGGACTGTGATACTGATGGTTCATACCTGGCTGTGTTCCCTCTGGAAAGCTGGCAAGGTGATACTTCTAACATTGATGACATTTTAGTATTATTTGCACTTGTAGGTAGCACTGAACAATTTACCGACAACTGGCTATAAATAATCTCATTTGACTTCTTAATCACAATATACATAATTATTGGTAAATCATTATGTATTGAGTCTTTTCTATGTTAGGAACTATGCTAAGTGCTTTACATATATTAATTTATTTAATTCTAACAACAACCCCACAAAAAATGGAGTATTTACTCCATTATTTATTAAATAGATGAGAAAATTGAGGCTCTGAGGACCGGTGACCTGCCCGAGGTCACCAGCCAGGTACTGACCCAGCTGGGATTTGAACCAAGACCTGACTCAGCGATCAAGTGTCAAATGCAACGTCATGCCTCCGACAGGTCCTTCTGCTTTGGGCAGAAATGTGCGGGGATTTCAAAGGAGAGGAAAAGGCTCTTCATTTTCTTAGCAAAGTTAAGCTGCAAGATTACCTTCCAAGAAAACCGGGAAAGAGTCCTAGAAAGATAGAGCCAGGGCTAGGAGGCCACTTTGGGGAGATGAGGCCATTTTAGGCACCAGATACCAGATCAACATCAACCACGAATTCACCAATAAGTTCATTAATATTCAAGTGACTCCCCTATTTTCAGGGGGATGTGGGAGCTAAAGGTGTCCCTCCTTCCCCCAGCACCTGGGCAAACATGGTGGCCAACAGGAACCTTGGCCGTGCAGGCCCAGAGCAAGAGAAGGGGGTGCAGAAGGGGGGTCTACATGAGCATCTGGAGGACTGCATCTCTGTCCAGCTGAACTGCCAATGGCCTTTCTCTTCCTTGTCCAAGCCCTCCAGTGGAACTTGGCGGGATTTCACCATAAAATCTGGAGTTGGGGAAAACTCTGCCCTGGGGAGGCCTGTGGTTATCCATCTTCTGGGCCAAGCCATCCATTTGACAGATGGGGAAACTGAGGCCTGGGGAGGGACATCCCGGACCAAACAGTTAATCAGAGGAATTCTTCTAGAGCAGCGGTTCTTAGGTGGGGATCGAGGGGGGTGGGTGGGTTTTGCTCCCAGGGAACACTTGGCAATGTCTGGAGACATTTTTGGTTGTCGTGACTGGGGGTAGCTGGCGGGTAGAGTCAGGGGATGCTGCTAAACATCTTACAATGCACAGGACGGCTCCCACAACAGAGAATTATCCAGCTCCAAAACAGCGATAGTGCCAAGGCTGAGAAACCCCAGCCTGGGTCCCCTGAGCCCAGGTCTGTGGGGTGATAAAGGTCTTGAGATGTTGGGCCGTTGGGATCAGAATCCACCAGAAGTTCTCAGTACATTTTCAAGAGAAGAAGGTTGAGACAGAGCAAATGATTTGTCCACAGTCACCCAGCCAATCTGTGTCAGAGCTGGAGTTAGAAACCATGTCTGTAAGTTGTTCTGACTTTAAATGCAGTCTTCTTGTCCTTCCACTTTGCCACTTTGTACAAAATATCCTTCCTTCTCCCCAGTATTGTATAATCATTTGTTTAATGTCTATCTCTCCCCACGGGCAGTAGGGTCCATCAAGGCATCTGGGGCTTGGCATATAACAGACACTAAGATATTTGTTGAATTAATGAAAATATTTATAGGATAGTCATGTTAACTGCACATGTCAGATAAGAGCAACAGCCTTTCTTGATTGTTTATTTCTGAAGTACCACGTGCTATTTTAGCAGCTCACGTTTGTTAACTTGTTTGTCCCCAGCAGCCTCATGAAGTAGTTGCTATCATTATCCACATGTTACAGATGAGGAAACTGAAGCACAGAGAGGAGAAATAGCTTTGTCCTAGGTGACCCAGCTGGGAGGTGGAGGAGCCAGGATCTGGACCCAAGCTCTCGGAGGCTTTCAGAGCCTTTCCCCTAACCATGGAGTTGTGGTGAACCTGTGTTGCGTGTCTGTCCCCTGCTCTACCTTTGGAGAACCATCCTTTCCCCCTCTCGTGGGCTGGGCTAGGCAGAGCTGACCCCATCTGCTTATCTGTCAATCCAGGGATTGGTCCATGACTCAGGTCTATCGAGACTGATGGTGGGGAGGAGAGTGTAAGAGAGTGCAGGTGACACTGCTACAACTCCTGGATCCAGCCATGCCTGAAGGATCCACCCTGGTATTTTCAAATACCTGAGCCATAGCTATTGCACTTTTTTTGTTTTTTTTGTTTTTTTTGCTTAAGACAATTTGGGTTGAGATTTTCTCACCTGAAACTCAAGGATGTCTGACTAATATAAGTTGGTTTCAATTTGCTCAAAGACCTTATTTTCCTTAGTTCTGATTTCAGTGTGAATGGCTTTGCAGTATCCTAAGTGGTAAACAGGGCTTTTCCAAATCCAGACATGCCTATCTGTAAAAAGGCGTGGAAGAGAACGACACCAGCTAACATGTATTAAGCCCTATGCAGCAGGCACTGTTTTAAATGTTTGACATAGATGGCTCATTAATCCTCACAAACACATGATTCTTTTTGATACTATCGTTATTATCATCTCATTTTATGGATGGGTAGACTAAGGTATACAGAGAGGGTAAGAAATGTGCTCGAGATCACAGAGCTAGTAAGTCACAGAACAAGACTTGAACCCAAAGCAATCTACCTCCAAATGTCCCATAATTAACTACTACATAACCCCATGTCTGTTTTCCCTGCACAGACATGCATGGAAGTGATGGTCATAAGCCCCGGCTACTACCTGCACACCTAAAGTGTGTCCTCCCAACTGTCTGTTCTTTGCTCTGTTGCCAAGAGCATGTTTAATCGTCCACCTAGGGCCCCCTCCCCAGCCTGCATCATAGTGAGCCCACAGCAGCCACTATCACTGATGCCATCCTGGTTGTTGGCTGCATTTGTGCATGTAATAAACACAACTACCACCAGATCAGAAACTGGACAGGCGACAACAGAGGCAGGGACTGTGCAGACGAGACTGGGGACAGAGAACTGGTAACACTGACAATCCCATAAAGCCATCTTCTCATCTGTTGTCCTCCTGACTTTGCAGTTAGCCTTGGAAGTGCCCTAATGAGGTGACCTAACATCTGTAAAGATCACAATCCCACTCGGTTTCCTTCTTCCTCCTCTTTTCAGCCAAACAACTGCTTTTAATCTTCCCACTCCCAGGAATTATGCCACCCCCTCCCCATTACACCAGCACCTCGCAGAGACTGAAGCAGGGGACGTCAACTGTGAAAGTTTAGAGGCAACACGTCTTCCTGTGCACCTCTGTTTATGTGGCAGTCACACCTGAACTGAAATCTCTTCCCTCCCAAGAAAGCGGAAATCCCTGAGCCTGCACTTCAGATAGATCCCAGAGGATCTCTGTCCTAGTGTTGAGGGCCACAGGCCGCTGTGGGCTGGTGAATGCTTAACCACCAGGTCTGGAGGTGGGGAGGAATGCTGATTTGTAGTGATTGCCAATTGCCTCGATGTAAATGCTCTCATTGTCAATTTCAAGCTACCCATGGGAAGCTCAGGACATTCCTGAAAAGTTAACCCTTGATTCTCATGAGCCTGGAACAGCTGACTCCAGCACACCTTGGTCTAGAAAGACTCTTCTGAGCCTCATGCCTCCAAGTCATCTGATTTTCATTATTAGAAGGGAGAGACTGCTTCATGGAAAAGAGGCCTTTTTTATTAAAAACAGAACAAAAAACCTAATGAAAATGCAAAACAGGCTGATTGACTGAACTCCTACATCCATGCTTGTCCAATGAATGATAACAATCAAATAAACTTATAAAAAGATAACACTTCACATAAAATCTCTAATTCTCCAACTACAACTACAATTTAAAAGGCTATCTCCTACCTTTTCTCACTTGCCCATAAGGCGAAGGAGAATCACCAGGGACTCCTCCTTGCAAAGGTACAGACTCTGCAAACCTGCTCCCCCCGAAAGGCAAGGATATTCGGCAAAGCAACAGTTTGGCAAGTGCAGGTAAAAACACCAAGTAAATCCAGAATCCCAGACCTAGTCTTTTCTCTCAGTTTCTTCTGTTTCTTTCCTTTCTCAAGCTTCAAAAGAGGAAAACTTCAACTGAGAGCATCATGGGTATTCAACAGAAGAATAATCAGACCAGAACATGTCGCGATTCTAATCTTACAGTGAGCAGGGGTCACACCAACATTTCTGGGCTGGATCCCAAAAGATGGGAGGATGGAGAAGCGGATCAGTCCTGACAGTTTTGGTTCTGGCATCCGGGGTGTCAGGCAACATCTGCTTAATTGCCGTTACAGGTGAAGAGATGCTGCACTCAGCTGCATTCGTTAACCTTTCATCCAGCCAGCCAGCCAGCAATTCATGCCAACATTCCTCTGAACAGTCCAAGGTCACCCATGACCTTCACGCCGTTAAACCCAATGGCCACTTTTCCAGCCTCCCCCTCCCCCCTTACGTGACCTCTCTGCAGCACCTAGCAGTTTGATCACTCTCTCTTCCCCGACCCCCATGACTTCGGGACTTTGCTCTTTACTGGTTTGCTTCCTACCTCCCCTGCTGCTCTGTTTCAGCAGAGCTCTATCTGTCGGCTCATCTTCCTCCTTCTGACCTCCAGATGTTGGGGGCCCCAGAGCTCCATCTCTAGGCCTTTTCCCTATCTCTATTCACTTGCTTGGTACCACGGCTTTAAGTATCATCTCTAAGCTGAGGATTCCTAAATTTATATGACCAGCCCTGACCCCTCCCTTGAATTCCAAACTCTTGGGTGATGAACAGACATCTCAAAATTAACGTGCCCCAAACTGAACTCCTGACTTCCTCCCGCCCCCCCAACGCTGGAAACTCATTCTGGCCCTAATCTTCTCCAGCTCAACCAATGGTAACACTTTCCCTCCAGTTACTCACGCTTACACCCCCGGAGTCATCCTTGACCTCCCCTTGCTTCACCTACCCCACATCCAAGCTACCAGTAAGTTCTGTTGGCTCTACATTTAAACCAGACCCTGAATCCCACCACCCTATCCTACTTTGCACGGCCCCCTCTCTGCTCCCTGCCACCATCACCTCTTGCCTGGATTACTGCAATAGCCTCCTTATTTGTCACCTGCTTTTCCTCCCTAGAGGCTATTTTCAACACAACATAAACATACGTCAGATCCCATCTCTCCTCTTCTCCGAATTCACAGTTGGCTCCCTGCTTAGCCTCCCCCAGATCAGGAGTTACAGTAATCATGAGCGTGGTCCTGGCTTCTTCACGCAGCATCTGGCCCATCCGTGGATTTTTCCATTTAGGCATGCAGTGACTATTTCTTTACTGCACTTTTTTTTTTTTTTTTTTTTTTTTTTTTTGCGGTACGCGGGCCTCTCACTGTTGTGGCTTCTCCCGTTGCGGAGCACAGGCTCCGGACGCGCAGGCTCAGTGGCCATGGCTCACGGGCCCAGCGGCGCTCCGCGGCATGTGGAATCTTCCCGGACCGGGGCACGAACCCGTGTCCCCTGCATCTCAACCACTGTGCCACCAGGGAAGCCCCTTTACTGCACTTTACAAAGAAATTTCACATGCATGACCCCACTGAATACTCATAACTGTACTCTACAATATGGCCACTGCTAGCCCTATGTGACCGTTTAAACTTAAATTCATTAAAATTAAATAAAGTTAAAAAAAATCAGTTCCTTAGTCATACCCGCCATATTTCAAATGCTCGATACCCACATGGGGCCAGCAGCTGCCACACTGGGCAGTGCAGATGTAGAACACTTTTACTATCATAGAAAGTTCTTTTGGACAGTGCTGCTACATAACTCCCCTATGAAGTAACTTTTTTTTTTTTTTACTTATTTGGTTGAGCCGGGTCTTGGTTGTGGCAGACGGGCTCCTTAGTTGTGGCACGCAAACTCTTAGTTGCGGCATGCATGTGGGATCTAGTTCCCTGACCAGGGATTGAACATGGACCCAATGCATTGGGAGCGCGGAGCCTTAACCACTGTGCCACATATTAAGTAACTTTTATTTCCTGTTTTGTAGACAAGGAAACAAACCCAGAGAGGTCCTGTAACTAGCATGAGACAGTGGCTGGCCTTGAAGTCTGTCCTTTGGGTTCCAAGTTCCTCCCAAAACAGGGCAGTTTAAGGGCTTGGTCCCCAAAGACTTGAACCCGAATTCGACTTCTGACACAGGAAGTGAGGTGTTTATCGGCCGGTGATGGCCCCTTGCCATGCTGTCTTTGCAGTATCCATTCCCCCCTCTTCTGGCAACAGCACCCCCATTTTCCCTCGACCCCTTCTTCCTCCTGTTCTCAGTCCGTGAGCCTCAGTGGGGTTGATCCCACTCTGATTCCAGGGTCAGCAGGCGAGTCAAGTCTGGTCAACCAGAGGACTGCATCTCCTGCACTCAGCAAATGAATGAAGTCAAGAAATAGTAATGCTATACAACGTCAGGACACACACATACACACACACACACACTGTGTGTGAGAGCCATCATGTAGACGGCTCAGGGTCACCACAGGTGATACCTTTGGTTCAGAATGGGGTGGGTGGGTGAGGGGAAGATGCCCAGAAAACTCTTCCTTACTCCCCTGTTGCCGACCCGCGGATAATAAGGGGTGGCAGCCCTACTGAAATAATTTGTGATTGATTTCAGTGTTGTTAATGCCAGACTAGAGCTGTTGGTACAGTTCTCTGCAGCACCCCTTCCCTGCTTCCAGAGAAAGGGAGTCCTTCAGACCCCTTGTCTCAGGGAGGTCTGTGTGTAAAAGGAAAGCAGAACTTACCTGAAGACACACCTCCCCCCTGACTCTTGTTCCTCAGACAGGAAGCTCATGGAGGGAATTAGGCCAGGGGAGTGGAAGAGGTAGTGCTTCTGGGGGTGGTGATGTGGAACATTATAGAAGAGAGCAGACTGGACAATTCCCCAAGCCTTGGAAGGAGAGTCTGCAGGGCTGTCGATGGTGGGGACTTGTGTCTGGTCTCTGCTAACACGGCGAGGAGGTGGCGGGACTGAACGGGGAATAGCCACATGTAGGCATCCCATAGGGGTAGTGGGTCTGGATGTCACTCCTAATGTCACCAAAGGCACACCCAGGCTCAGACAAGAGTGCTGTCCACCTCTAGGGGACCAGGTGGGTCTGGATAAGGAGCAGGTCAGCTGAGACCACGGTGGCTGGAAGACTCCAGGTCCATTCCTCGTTTTCCAGACATCAGATATACTCCCTGGATTAACGCGTGACCCCAGGCAGTGGTGTAGGAACCCTTCCGTATGGTGACTCCTCATTTCTCACCACTCTGGTAGGGTTGGGCCTGGGCAGATTCTTGCCACTTGGTTGTGGAGTAAGATTCATGTCAGTAATAATGAAAACACCAGAATCACAGCCAGCCGCCACTGTAACCCCCATAGCAACTGCCCTGGGTCAAGAGCTGACTATTGACAATCACTGTGCCAAACTCAGACGTGTTTCTATACTTTATGTCATTAGACATCTTGGCAACTCATGAGGGAGTCACTACAACTAGTAGTGACTAGTTGTAGTCACATTTTACAGGTGAGGAAACTGAGGAACAGAGAAGTTAAGCCATTTGATCAAAGTCACACAGCAAGTAAGGAGCAGAGCTGGAACTCGACCTTCAGTCTGTCTTAACTCCAAAGCTTGTGATCTTCTCTTTTGAGCAGAAGGGGCTTAATTTTCCCAGAGTTGAGTCCATGAACCCACCCTCAATGAATCTGCCCAGCAGACCCCTGGGGGTCAAAGCCAAGGGGTCCATGGCCAGGACCAATCCTGGATGGATTCTGGGATCTTCCAAGAGATGAGACCCTGAGCCCTCAACTCAGTGGGAAACAACCTGAACTTGGGATTTTTCTGACCCTCTCTCACGCTTCCCTGGACACCCTGGGACAGTAATGGGGGGTGGGCGCTGGGTGGCTGCAGGCAGGAAATGGCCGAGGGCCAGGAACGGGCACAGCCTGGCAGACGGTGCATGGAGCAAGGCTCTTAATAACGCTGGATTTTTCCAGCAGGTTTGTTTGCTAATTAAACCTGCTTCTCACCGTCTCTGCAAAATGCAGGTACCTCACTTGGAAGCCTGTAATTTGCCAACAAGAAGGAGAACAGAAGTGAGTATTCAAACATTACCGCCAACCACGGCTCTGGGATATTGATTAGCAAGACACCGAGATGCAGGCCCACTTTCAACGAGAAGACTATTTTAATACGGAGCCTGGAAACAGTCTGGGGGCTGAGACATGCGCCGTCCCCGAAGCCGTGTTCTGCTTCACTGAAAACGCCATCCTCGGTGAAGGTATAAAAAATTACAGAACTCGTCAAAAGATATTATAATGCCCTAGCCACATGTCCTTAATGACTCACAAAATGACTGGTCTCCAGCAGCAGCCTGTAATTAGAGCCTCACTGTGCTGAATATATATACACGCGGGCCCTGCGCTGAGGTCCCGTAACGAGTCCAGAGTCGGCCCCCTGAATTGTGTTCACACGGCGAAGGTCATGAAAGGTCGCCGGCTCACCCTGAGAGGTGAGAAGACACACCAGAGGTTGGAAAAGCTTCGACTGTCCAAAACGCAAGTGGAGGATTAAAGAAACACATGGCAAGGGTCAAAACGGGCAGGAATTGGGTAGATGTGGGAGGGGATGACGGAAGCCGGAAAACTAAAATGATGCTTCGATCCCCAGATGGCACAGGAGGCAGCTGCCGTGCGTCATCAAGATGGGCGTTCCCATTTCCCAGAACATTCCGAGATGCGAGCAGGGACTGGCGAAGGGGAGCCTGGCTTCCTGTGCGGAATTTCATTGACACCAACTATACCACTGGGTCAAGATGGAGTGTGGTAATGCAAGATCAAGGGAGAAAAACTAAGCAGACCAGAGGCTCCCCAATCCAGATTTCACTCCTTGGCCCCCTATGTCTGGAAGGACGGGCAGAGGTGAGACTGGCAGCAGAGGAGCCCACTGCAGCCCCCAAGCTCAGGGCCTGTCTGGGTGATTTGGGTCTACGTGACCCCACGCTGCCCAGCTGAGAAGCGGCAGTGGTTAGGGATTTGCTTCGAGCGGTGCCCACTGGCAAGCGGTGAAGATTTTCAGCCTCTGGGGTCGGTAATCCTGGGCTCGAATCCCAGGTCTGCTCTGTGTGGCCTCGGGAGAGTGGTTTCAACTCTCTGAGCCTCGGGTTCCTCATCTATAAAATGGCTGCACTCCAGGGAAGGTGTTAGAATAGTGTCTGGGACTCAGTACGTGCCCAAGAGATGTAGCAACAATTACAGATCTTTCTCAGTTTACGATGGACTTTTGTCCCTAAAACCTTTCATAATTTGAAAATATCCTAAGTTGAAAATGCATCTAAACCAACAGCACATCAAAGCTTAGCCTTTGGGCTTCCCTGGTGGCGCAGTGGTTGGGAGTCCGCCTGCCGATGCAGGGGGCGCAGGTTCGTGCCCCGGTCCGGGAGGATCCCACGTGCCGCGGAGCGGCTGGGCCCGTGGGCCATGGCCGCTGGGCCTGAGTGTCCGGAGCCTGTGCTCCGCGACAGGAGAGGCTGCGACGGTGAGAGGCCCGCGTACCACAAAAAAAAAAAAAAAAAAAAAAAAGCTTAGCCTTGCCTACCTTAAAATGTGTTCAGAAAACTTACATTTGCCTACAGGGGAGTGAAATCATCTAATACAAAGACTATTTTATAATAAAGTGTTGAACATCTCATGTAATTTATAGAATACTGTGCTGAAAGTGAAAAACACAATAGTTGTTTGGGTACAGAATGGTTGTAAGTATATCACTGTTTACCCTCATGACTGCACGGCTGGCTGGGAGCTGCAGCTCGCTGCCCTGCCCAGCATCACGAGAGGTTGTACAGCATATCGCTAGCCCCGGAACAGATCCAAATTCAAATTTGATCTATGGTTTCTGCTGAATGCATATCACTTTTGCAACACTGTAAAGTCGAAAAATCATAGTGGAAGCATCGTAAGTCAGGGACTGTCTGTAGTAGTGGCAGGGAAGCCAAATACTTCTAGGGGGTGTCAGAACAGTTCTCCTCCAACGGCTCTGCAGCAGCCCTGGCTGTGCTTATGTGAAGTCGCCCCCATTTGCTCCTGTCCTTCCTGTGATGAAATTGAGTCTCCACCTCCCCTCTGCCTGCCTGAGCCCAGTCCGGAGCTTTCTATACATCACAGGCTCAGCACAGAAAAGCTGAGGGCACAGCGCCAGGCACAAGCCCTCCCTGGACCAGGGGCCGTGCCGGCTGATCTGCCTGCTGCCCACCCCAGGCCTCTGTGCTCTCGGGGTCTCCAAAGATGCGGAGTGAAGCTGACACAGAAGACAGAGTCCTAGCAAGGGCACTCGGCAGGGTGACTCCTGTTATCACTAACAACACAAACAACAGCACCGGATCTCAGTGGAGTGAGGACCACGTGCTACATCATTCCACCCTCTCAGCATCCCTGTGAGACGGATGCTGCAGCTTCCCCACCTCACAAAGCAGGAACCACGCACAGAGAAGAAAAAGAGCCTGCCGTACCTGTGGTCCAGGAGGTGGAGAGATGCCTCTGAACCCGACGGGCACTCGCCATCAGCGTGGTGGCTGGAGTCTGTCCCGGGAAATCAAATGCCCCAGAATTTCTATTTTGGTCTCCTGGTCTAAGTCAAGTGCACCTTTTGTCTTCTGTTTCCCTCTCAGCCCACCTAGCCTAAGTGCAGAATAAATCTGCCCACTCTCGCAGATCTCACAAAACAACAAATCATCAAGGGAGCGGAGGGGAGGGAAGCCAAGAGTTGATTCAGAGGCAGGTTTCTGTGGTCCATGGATCAGGGCCCTGGAACATGGTGGGCTCCCCTGCTTGCGGCAGGCCCTGGCTGCCAAGGCCAAGCACGGTAGCCAAGGAGGCCTAGGAGAAACGAGCCTGGACTTGGGATTCAGGAGCAGGGTGCTGCGAGGTCAGACGTCCACCACTGTGGGGACGGGGGAGTGGCCATCCACACTCAGCTCCCAGCTTCCATTCTGTCTTTTCAAATTCGAGTTTATACCATGGCAACACTAGAGTTCTCCAGGGCATCAGTCCCAAGAATTCTCCATAGACTAGGGTCTCCCATGGAGAACCTCATGCTGGGAGCCTCAGGACAGGAGCCCGGTGCTCACAGAGCCAGGCCTGAGGCCTTACAAAGGCAGAAAGGACCTACTGACCCCTCTGGGTTTAGCAAAGCTAGGATCCAGCACTTTTTATTGTTTGCCAGGCTCCAGCCTCCCCTAGGAACGCATGGGACTGAGGCAAGGGCTCTAGCTGAATCCCAAGGACATCAGAAGCTTGCTTTCTGTGTAGGCTGCCTTGCTTTCAAAAAAGTAATTCATTAAATAATCATCTGTGAGCGAAGGACTCACAGAAGAGAAGTGCAGGGGGAGCTCCAGAGAGCTTACTACACAGGGACCTCACCCCACGCTAGGGTTTTCAACTGACCAGTGAGCTAGGTCACAGAGCCTTTAGTGAACGGGACCACACATGCCTTTGGTGGCAAAATCGGAGCTGATGGCTGCTGTCTTTTCTCCCATGGCGGAGGTGGTGGCAGAGGCCGAGAGGAGCCCACAGCACAGCTAGCAGTGGCCAGGAATATAGCTCAATTCAACTATGACCGCACAAAATCCTCCCAAGGTCCTACCGAAGGCCAGGGATAGTGCCAGGGCCTGGGGGACAAGCCAATGGACAAGACCCACAATGGCAGTGTCCCCATCAAATCTAAGGTCTAGGGGTGAGGACAGACATGGACACACAGTTATGATAAAGTGTGGTGAGTGCAGGGCTCTGGGGGCATCCGACAGAGGTGGCTCCCCAGCAGAGATGGGCTCCCTAGTCCAGAGAATCCAAGAGGGCATCGCATCTGACCTGAGATCTTAAGCAGGGGCTGGACGGGTGACATGGGGATGGGAGAGCAGAAGAACTGATGGGGGACAGGAAGCTGGAAGAGAGTCCCAGGCAGAGGGAACATCACGTGCAGGGCATAGAGTTGGGCAAGTTTGAGAAACTGGAAGAAAAGCACTGTGTTCGTCTCCTGGGGCTGCCGCAACGAAGTACCACACCCTGGGTGGCTTTACACACAGAAATGTATTCTCTCACAGCTCTGGGGGCTGGAAGTGTCGGTGAGCCGTGCTTCCTCCGAAGGCTGTAGGGAAGAATCCTTCCTTGCCTCTCCCAGCGTTTGGAAGTTGCTGGCAATCCTTGGTGTCCCTCGGTTTATACGGTTTATAGATGCATCACTTGAACCTCTGCCTCTGTGGTCACGTGGTCTTTTCCCTGTGCATCCTCACATGGCTTTCTTATAGGGACACCAGATTTTGGGTTAGGTCCCATCCTTATCTAGTATGACCTGCCCTTAACTTGACTAGCTACACCTGCAAAAATTTTATTTCCAAATAAGGTCAGATTTTGAAGTTTTGGGTGGACACAAACTTTTAGGGGGCACTATTCAACCTAGGAGAGTCTGGAGGGCAAGGAGGAGGGGGGCCTGCATGGGGATGGTACATCCAAGGTTGGGGGACCAGCTGTCTCTCTGACTTGGGAGGGGGCTCCCTGGCAAAAAGAATGGTGTTTGCTGGTTGCAACTTCAAGGCTCCTCCAGTGAGGGAAAGGCTACCTCGGAAGCAGATGGCAGAGGAGGGGGCGGTGGGAGACCAAGAGAAGACAGTGTGCAAAGATCTTCCTTTAAAATACACCAAATCAGGAAGATCTGTCATCCCCGCTAAGCAGTTACCTTGTAGATTCTATTAAAAGCACAAATGAACTTTAGAAGACATGTCCTAATAAGCAATTCTAATTATCATCTTCATTAGCTACTCCAGTCCCAGGGCAATCTATTTTCATACTGGGAAGGCACCACATCCACGTTTGTCTGGGAAAGTCTGTTCCTCTGGCGTCTCCAGACATGGTGTGCGGTGTGGAGAAAGGTGTCTCTGACCTTGGGCAGGGGGAAGAGGTAGAAGTTTCCCCCATGACCCAGAATCTTCGCACTTGATGTTGACTAGTTTCCCATTGCATGTGTCGATACATTTTGGAGGGGAAAAGATCCCGCTGAAGACATGGCACCTGGGGTTTGCCATTTACTCTGATCAGCAATAAGATTTGGTGTTCCTCGCACAGTGCGGGGCGACGCCGATAGCCATTGACAACGAACAGTCACGTGGCAGGGTCCTGGGAGGAGCCTTTTCCATGTCGTGACTCACGTGCATCCCAGAGCGTCACGACCGCCCTGCAGGAGGGTGTGTTAGAACCATCCCATTTCACACGTGGGGAGACAGTGGTCCGGAGGGGGGAAGGGGGCAACCAGAGAGTGGTGCAGCCGATGCATGGCCCTGGCGATCTGAATCAGAGCCCATCCTCAACACGCAACACCACGTCAGATGCTGTGCGGGTGAAAAACCGAGCTGTCCTTCTGCCTGGCTTCTGCCACCCATTCCGCCTCAAGCTTTAGGGCTGTGTCCCGCCCACCTTGGATTTAGTTAAGTCCTGTTTGGGAACCATTGTTGAAACAGACCCTTGACATTGTACTTGCAGCTTTCCTCCCTTCTCAGTAGGAACCCATTCCTGAGGTTTAACAGCTGTCCTGTAAAGCAGGATTTCAGCTCATCTGACACTTCCTTTATCCTCGAGCTTGTTGGTGGGGGTGGCATCCACCCCCCTCCTCTGCTGAGCATCTTGATTCGGGAAGGTTCTGCTCTCACTGAGTCCTTTCCTGTCCTTTGCTTGACTCATACCAGAGACTCAGGAATTGCCGCCTAGCCGGATGAAAGAAGGAATTCGCTGAGTGAAAGAATGAATGAGTGAGTGAACCAGCGACCTTTCTGCTCTACCCCATTCCCACCCCACGTTCTAGCTCTGCAAGGCTACTTACTGTCCTCACACACACCACGCCCACTGAATCTCTGTGCCTCTGCCTATTTGGTTCCCTCTGCCTGGAATGCTATGCCCTCACTTCTACTCATGAACTCCTATTCATCACTCAAGGGCCAGTTCAAATTGACCCCTTATCCTCCTTAAACTTCCTCTGAAGTGAGCTCCTCAGCTGAGCTAATCATTCCTTTCTTGGGGTCTCAGAGCACTCTACATGTACACACAAAAGGTACTCGTGGGACTTGGACTGTCTTATGGTTATTTACACATCTGCCTCTCTCTTTGACAGGTGAGATCCTCGAGGTTAGGAACTGAACCCAACTCATCTCTGAGCCCCCAACCCTAGTGTTCAATAAGTCTTTGAAAGTTAAACAGAAAATTTGAGCTTTGCATCTCTGGGTGACTGAAAGATAGGGAAGGACTGAGTCCACTGGGCCCTGTTGTGTGCTTCTGCTTAAAGCTGTCTTTCAAACACAGAGCCATCTCTGTTCTGGAACATTCCAGATGAGGGCAGAGGTTTCATCAATCATATCTCCCCCTGTACCACCACCCCAAACACAGCAGAGCCCTAACATCTCATTGAAGGGTAGGCTGTCTGCGTGAGATACAATCTGCTTGCCACACTGAGGGATGAATCTCTCCCTGCCATTTCTGGACCACTCAGCAGTGCCTAAGACCCCTTTCTGTACATTCACTGGGTGATGCCTTTGGCTGGTCATCAGATCCTGCCCTGGATGGCAAACACGTGGGAACAACAGTGCAGACAACACTCCAGGTGTTTCAAAGCACTGTTCCAGGACAGACCTAGTTCTCAGTGCTGGCACTCATCACATGATAGTTGCAAAAAAAGGATTCAGAGACTCAGCTACAGAAAATGTCTCATCCTGGCATACATGGAACTACAGGAGAGACAGGTCCTACTTAATATCAGATTCCAGCTTTGTCCCTTCCCAGCTGGGCAGATAAACACTCTTCCATCATCTACAAAATGGGTGCAACATAGTACCTGACTCGGTGTTGTCATGAGGATGAAATGAGACACTGTATGCAGGGGCTATAATACAAACAGTTGATAACAGCTGATAACAGTTAACAGTTGATAAAGCCCAGGCAACGTGCCAGTGATCATTAACTGGTGAAACTGGCCCTGCGTTCTGATTTGCAAAGCTGAGTGCACCCTGGACCAGATGTAAAGGGCTCAGACAGCATCCCCATACTTTGAAGCATACAACATTAGCTCCTATGATTACCGTTGCTGTGTTATTACTGACCCAAAGTGCTCCAATCACTATTTGTCAAAAGTCTGCTTGCATCTTAGGTACCCTCAGGGATGCTGGTTCTAAAAAATTGTTTAAATCATTTTCACCCCTGGCTGATTTTCTCTGTTGTCAGTAGGGAAACTCCCTGACATGACTAATCTCTCTTTGTCCCTGGGCTGGGGTTTGGAAGGCACCACTGGCAAAAATCAATCCAAAGCAATTAAACCCGTACCGGGTCTGACTGGAACAGGAGCTGGATTGCACTGGTATGGGAAACCCTCAGGGGTCTCGGCCCCGCAGCACCCCAGAGAACCAGGTGCCTCGGCCCAGCTTCCATACCCCAATGCAGGGGACCCTAACCTCCTCCTTAACTGAAGGCTTAGTTACTTCCTCTTCTGGGCCCTCAGCACTTAATTCTACAGTTATGACAGCAATTGTCAGGGTCTGTTTTAATGATGATTTCAGATCTGTGTTATTTTCATTCTATTGTTAGATCCTTGAGAAGAGGGACCATTTCTTGTTCAATTTTTTTCTAATTGAAGTATAGTTGATTTACAATGTTTTGTTAGTTTCAGGTGTACAGCAAAGGGATTTCATTATACATATATATATTCATATAGATATCTATCGATACATATCTATTCTTTTTTAGATTTTTTTCTCTTATAGGTTATTACAAAATATTGAGTATAGTTCCCCGTGCTAGACAGTAGATCTTTGTGGGTTATCTATTTTATATATAGTAGTGTGTGTATGTTAATCACAAACTCCTAATTTACCCCTCACCCCTTTCCCCTTTGGTAAACGTAAGTTTGTTCTCTATGTCTGTGGGTCTATTTCTGTTTTGTACATCAGTTCATTTGTATCATTTTTTTAAGATTTCACATATAAGCAATACATATGGCATTTTGTCTTTCTCTGTCTGACTTACTTCACTTAGTACGATAATCTCTAGGTCCATCCATGTTGCTGCAAAATGGCATTATTTCACTCCTTTTTATGGCTGAGTAGTATTCCATTGTATATATGTACCATATCTTTATCCATTCATCTGTCAATGGACATTTATTTAGGTCGCTTCCATGTCTTGTCTATTGTAAATAGTGTTGCAGTGAACACTGGGGGTATACGTATCTTTTCGAATTACAGTTTTCTCTGGATATATGCCCAGTAGTGGGATCACTGGATCATATGATAACTCTATTTTTAGTTTTTAAAGGACCCTCCATACTGTTTTCCATAGTGGCTGCACCAATTTACATTCCCACGAACAGTGTAGGAGGGTTTTCTTTTCACATCCTCTCCAACATTTATTATTCGTAGACTTTCTAAAGATCGCCATTCTGAACAGTGTGAAGTGATACCTCATTGTATCAATAGTTTTTTTTTTTTTTTTGTATCAATAGTTTTGATTTGCACTTCTCTAATAATTAGTGATGTTGAGCATCTTTTCATGTGCTTGTTGGCCATCCGTACGTCTTCTTTGGAGAAATGTCTATTTAGATCTTCTGCCCATTTTTTAATTGGTCTTGTTCAAATTTACACCCTCTTCTTTCACGTGTCCGGCATACTCTTTAGGCACTGGTGTCAGTCAAGGTTTTCAATTACAAATGACAGACAACTCAAACCAAACTGGTTTAAATAAAAAGAAAATTATTGGCTCACAGAACTGCAAAGTCCAAGGGTAGTACTACCTTCAGATATGGCTTGGCCAACGAGCTTAAGTGATACAACCATCCCTGCTTCTCTCTCAGCATTACTTGGCTCCCCTCGCTGTGTTGGTTCACTCCTCAGACGAGCTCTCTCCTCCTGGTGGCAAGATGGCTGCCAACAGCTCCAGCCTCATCTTCTCCCTTGTTCAAGTTCATTGGGTAAGCATGTATCTCTTGTCCAAGGGTCTCAGTAAAAGCCTCAGTGTGTCTCTCTAGCTCTGACTGGGTCAGATGCCCATCCTTGAACCAATCGATGTGGCCTGGGAACAGTATAATGCTCAGGACTGGAGTGAACCCCACCTGAGCTAAATGGATTGAGGTGGTGATGGGGAGGGGTGATTTTCTGGAAGGAAACCAGAGTAATGGGTGGTGAGTGAACAGAACGCAGCAAAGGTCTACTTTAGCACTCAATGAAGTAACAAACATCAGGGAGGAAACCAGATCCTTTATTAGAATTCCTTATGGCTCAATGATAATAATACCCCATTGTTACTTCTTTCCTGCAAGAATTCTGTCTTGGGTTTCTCTCCTTCCACGCCTTCTCATAGGAAGGGCTTTTCAAATCACATGCACTAAGAACAAGAGGACTGAGTGAAGGCAAAACAACCCTCGTGGCAACTTGACTCTGATGAGAGGTAATTGTTTTCATGAACAACCCGAGCGCCAAAACGCAGACAGATGCTTCATTAACTAGATCCAGTTTCTTCCAATAATTTATTTTAGGTCTGTTGAGAAAAGACATTACATTTTCAGCTGATAAACTTTGTTTTGCTAAGATGTATTCTGAAGACACAGTTAACAAACTCAATATAGCATATGCGTGTGTTGAGTACGGAGTATGTGTAATGTGTATGGGTACAGTGTATATGTGTGGGTACCAAACAGAAGACACCTACTCTCTTTCACATGCCCATGGAATATTAAAAAAATTTGACGACATACTGGACCATAAGGAAAATCTCAATAAATCCCAAAAGGAAGTCTACAGGCCTCTCTCCCTGACCACGATTCCAGAAAGAGGATGAAACATTTAAAAAGGCTACATTCTGGCTACAGAATGTCTGGCTACATTCACATTGTATCTGGAGAAAGGATACAGGGTCTCTAGCCCAGGGAGCAGAGGTCCTGCTCCCATGTGAGATGGCTGCTGGGAATGTCATGATATTCTCTCCACCCACCCTCGCCCAACAGCCCCAGCTGCCCAGGATTCAGGATTCTGTGCCAGGGGAGTGATGACTGGGGTAGGGAGCAACCAGGCGAGGTTTCAAGGCCGAACGGGCCTACCGCCACATCCTAACTGTTTTTGTGCTTCTCTATATTTTCTTTTTCTTTTTTTTTTTTTTTTTGCGGTACGCAGGCCTCTCACTGTTGTGGCCTCTCCCGTTGCGGAGCACGGGCTCCGGATGCGCAGGCTCAGCGGCCATGGCTCACGGGCCCAGCCGCTCCGCGGCACGTGGGATCTTCCCGGACCGGGGCACGAACCCGTGTCCCCTGCATCGGCAGGCGGACTCTCAACCACTGCGCCACCAGGGAAGCCCCTGTTTTTAAATCAACTGTTTTAAAATCATCCTTACTGATATTTAATGGTTGTTACAACGGTCCAAGGAAGTATAATGGGAACAGAAGGAGAAATAGTAGGAATGCTTTAGACACTCAGAAAAGCCTAGAAGGACAAAATAATCCCGCCCTCTTTATTAGCTCAAGCGACTGATTATAGCTGTGTTAGAGAAAAGACATTGACATATAAGGGCTTTTGATATCAGGCTATCTTGATAGTCTTAACATACCAAAAGGACATTGTAATTAGATTCAGAGTGGGTGAGTGATAAGCAGATCTGGGATCAGATCAGGGTTAAATTAAGAATGAAAGAAGTTAAAGATTAAGGAGATCTATACCTCTCCTCCACTTCTCAGAAAGGATTTAAAGTGGATTTTCAAAAATGCATACAGTCATGCAGAGAGTGGGTCAGAGTCTAGACTTTAGAATAAAAAAAGAAGTAGATTTAAATCCCAGCGCGCCCCTCCTGTCACGTGACCTTGGGCAAGTCATCCACCTCTGATTTCTCATCCGTAACATGGGAGTCACATCATTCCTGCACCTTGAAGGCTGATCAGCAGGAAATATGGGCTAACGCACGAAGAGTGCTTAGTACGGACCTTGCACTGGTTCCAGAACCTACTTGCACTGGCCTGGAAATTTGCCTCTGGTTGTGCTAGTGACCACAGAAACGACGGAAGCAGGACCAGCTGTAAGGTTCAGCATCCATAAGCCGAAAATAAAACAATTACTTAGAATTATAGTTATTATTACACAGACTTGAGAAAATTTTATCGTGTGGGTCTTCAAAGGATGCACAAGATGAGACAGGGGACAACCTTTGAGATGACATCTTTCCAGTAAAGTCACTGGTGAGTTCCAGAGGCCAATGGAATAAGAATGCAACAAAAGGTACTTGGGTAGCTTTCAATGTTTCTCTAAATTTTAAAGTATGTTGTCTTCAATTCTAGTTAATATCGTCAATAGTTATTTCCATGGAGATCTGTTTTTAAGGGAGAGGCAGGCTGAATTGAAAACTTGTACAGGAATGTTCACGGCAGCATTATTCACAGTGACCAAAAGGTGGAAATGACCCAAATGTCCATCAACTAATGAATGGATAAACAAAATGTACTATATCCATATAACACAGTATTATTCTGTCATAAAAAAGGAATGAAGTACTGATACATGCTACGACATGGATCAACCTTGAAAACATTATGCTAAGTGAAAGAAGCCAGTCATAGAAGATCGATATTGTACGATTCTGTTTATCTGTATTATATGAAATTTCCAGAAGAGGCAAGTCTATAGAGATAGAGAGTAGTGGTTGCCTAGGGCTATACACTTAAAGAGGGCGGATTGTATAGTATGCGAATTATATTTCAATTAAACTATTACAACAAGAAAAAAAGTGGGCCACCCTTGCCATCAGCCGTGCTTAAGGGACTTTGAACTGAAACAGTTGGGATGGTTTTTCCCAGATGATGAGCAAAACCGCCTAAGGGGAAAACAAGTGACAAAACGTTGCAAAAGATTTCCCTGGGACAAAGTCCCCGAATTGCTAATGAATCTGTGGGCATCCTCAAGATTGCAAAAAGGACTGGCCCCCAGATTATCTAAGGGGCCCCCTTCCAGATCACCGTTAGCCCTAGGTTTTAGAGTCTCACAGTCCCAGGGTTGGGTGGCTGCAGCTTGGTCCACAGACTTGTGAATGTCAGAAGCAGCTTCCCTGGGTCTGTTTCCTTTCTGGAGCTGTGCACGCATTCCCAGAGTGCTCACCCATTTGACATTCAGTCATGGTAACACTAACAGCAGTGACTTATAGGTCAGACACGACGCTGAGTGCCTGACATACATTATTTCATTTTATCCTCCTAATACTCTTTGAGGGGGGTATTGTCACCCCCATCTTACAGTGGAGATAAATGTGTCTCAGAGAAGCAATGTGACTTGTGCAAGGTCTTGACCCCGAGTCTGTGGGACCCCAGAACCTGTGCTCTTTATCTTACACATCCCTGGCTCTCTTTTCTCCCCAACTTCTAACCTAAATCTCTCCCGGATGTTTAAGCCCGTTTTCTCCTGTTCTGAGTATGAATCGGTTTCCACTGCAGAAATCCCCATGTGTGGCTGAAGACAGATTCCAAAGCATCTCTTAGCTTTCTCTTCTTAATTAAGCAACTCCAACTCACCCACTTCCCAAAGAGAAGCATTGAGTGACGAAAGAGGAAAAAAGTCTGAGTTCCTGTTAGATTGTAAAGTCCCTGACTGAGCCTGCAACAGCCTGACGACAAGTACGCGCTCGTGTTTACCCTGGAAGAATGGACACGATGGCTGTTGTCGTTATGAGAAATAAGCTAAGATTTCAGAAACACGTGGAAAGTACAGGTTCCTCAGAGACTGGGATCGATCTAAGCGTGAAATATGTATTTTTCACGTTTGCTTGTTAAATGCGTGTGGGAGCGTCATTCTTGGCCACCTCTTCCCTTCTTTGCACCCTGTCCCCAATTTCCGTAGCCGTTATCCTTACAAGAACCGTAGGATATCTGAACACCTCAGGGGTGTTCGTCTCCATCCGATTTTATAGTGCGGGCCCCTGCAGTAACTACTACACAACTTAAACCCAAGCCCCCAAGGATGTAAATCATATTATTACCCACCTGCCACATCCCGATGGCGCATTCCAATTATTAATGGGCTCCTTGTTAGTAACATAAGCAGTAAAGGCACCATCATTTTGGTGGCTTATTGAAAAATCAATCCCTCAACCGAACTGCTTTCACAATAGCAGTGGAAGCAGCCTCTCCCTCTTTTTAAAGGGGGAAGCAGGCTTCCTCTTCTCTTTCCCCTGGAAACTTCCGTTCTGACTGCAGAGCAAGCCGGTGACTCAGTGCAGTCGCAAGACCTCAGAGGTAGTTTCAAATTCCAACCCTATCATTCACGCTGTGCACTTGAGTGAGCTCTGCCTGGACTTTAGTATTTCCGTGTGGAAAGCGGGACGGATCATTCCTTCTTTGCTGGGTTGTGCAAAGTGCCCAGAACACAGGAGCTGCTCAGTGTGAGCTAGTCCCCTTCCAGGCTGCATGACGGCCACTGGTTTTGTGTTCTAGGCTGATGCCAAGGCCAAGGCACACCTAGGACATCTAGCTGGGGCTTGGGCCCTGGCCTGGTTGACCAGAAGGCCACACGCTCACGCAAGTGATCTGTATCAGTGCAAGACTACACCTGGTCACCTGCCCAACTGGTGGCAAATGAATCCGAAGATGAGGGGCATAGACTTCTAAGGGTGAAGGCGTGTGTGTTTTGGGGGAGGTGCTTGGCAGAGCTGGGGTCGGGGTGTTGGCAAAAATCAAAAAAGGCAGGCATTTGGCCTTTGGGTGAGGTGCAAATTTATTAAGAAACTCTCCTGATCAGCGAGGCTGGGGAAGGATAATTCCGCTCAGAACAAGAGGCAACAGATAAAAATACCTGTGGCGTAGCAGGGGGACAGATATCAAGGGAAGGAACGAGAGAGGGGAATCTTCTATTCTTAAAGTCACAATCAATTTAGTAGGTTGGAAACAGGCTGCTAACAGCCCTTGTAAATTCTTGAGTCACAGGACACTTGGGAACAGGGCTAAATTAAAACCAGTCACCTGCCTACCGCCCACCTCCTCTAAGCCTCAGGTCCGCAGTGCCCCAGAATAATTGCACCTGTGCGTCCTTCCAGCCGGCTTCCAGAACGAGGTGAGTTTCAGCCCACAAAACCATCTAGTGTTACTGTTTCCGCAAGTCTACTTCCTGAGAACATTGGCTGGACCCCAACAAGCTTGGAAACGCCCGAACGACTGGGAAATAGGCCTCTCCCGCCCTGAACTGGGCCTCATGGTTTATGGACGGGATCATCCCCTTCCCTTTAGGAACTGGGAGAGGGGATTCAAATGTGGCAAGGGAAACCCCAAAATACAAGGGTCTTCTACAGAACGTGCAGGACACTGTCTATGTGCTCTGGTAGCCCAGAGGACTAGTCCACGTGCAGGCTCCATAAAAATGTCTAAGGGTGAAGACATTACAAAGATGTAAAAATGTCTAAGGGTCAACATGCAAGTGCCTCTTCCTCTCTGGGCCTCAGTTTCTGCATCTGTACAATGAGGAGGGCTCACTCATAAAGGGCCACATGGTCTCCTTGGGGGCAACTGGAGGATTCTCATGGTACTGAGACCGCTAGCCTGAGTCCTCGGGTGTCCCTCCCAGCAGGCAGGTAAGGGGCATACACACGCAATCCACCAGAGGCCAGGTTAGTTGCCCTTGCCTGCGATTCTGCAGCTTCTCTGAGACTCCAATCCAGGTCAGCCCAACCCAGAAACACGTCTCTGCTCCCCAGAGTGGGTTGGCTTCGTTCTTCCTCGATCTTTACTCCTCTGCTAAGGGCCGTGGGCGACTGGTGCTTAGCTGCAGTGTCTCAGCCCCAGTGGGAGCTCTTGAAGCGGGCGGAGAGCTGTGGTGGAACCCATATGAGCCACGTGGCCCCAGGCCAGGTTCCCCAGCTTCCTCAAGCAGCTAATTCTGGGTCAGCGGCAGGATTGGATGGGGGAGGGGTCAGGAGATGTGGCTGGAGCCCAGGGTAGCCACCAAGTCGGAGCCAGTCACTCGCCAGGTAAGGAAATTCCATCCTTTTCCTCATGCTGCTCCATCTGCCTGGAACCTTCTTCCCCTGCCCATTGGCAGGACTGTGTGGGGAGGAGAGCCAGACGGCCTGGGTTCAAATCCCTCCTCCACCACCTGCTTTAGTTCTGAGACTGTGCAGATGACCTGTGGCTCAGATGTTCACCTAAGTAATGGGGCTGCTGGCGGTCCCTACCTCACCCAGGGCAGCGAAGACTCTGAGTCGGTGCGTGCACGGTGTTTGGAACAATTCTGGCACCCAGGACACGTGCTGTCTGGCAGGTCCCGCTTGTCCTTTGGATCTCACCTGTCCCCTCCTGTTGGATGCCTTTCCTGGTCTCAGCGGCCCCTGTACTTTCTCATCATAGCATCTGCCACACTGTGTAATGATCACTCCACGGGCACTCCCACCCGCTAAACCGCAGGTCCCTGAGGAAGGGTCCTCCGGACCCTCCAGAAGAGCTTGTTAAGTGCAGGAAGAATGTGCTTGGACTTTGAAGCAAAGCCAGATGAATTCACAGCTCAGCTCTGCCCCGGCCCTAGCTGTGATTTTAGGCAACTCATTTCTCCTTTCTGGCCCTCAGGGTCCTCACCTGGAGAACGAATATAAAATCCGGCTCAGTGTTTCTCAAACTTCAGTGAGCAGAGGAATCCCCTGGGGATCTCGTTAAAATGCAGATTCTGATTCAGCAGGTCTGGGAGGGGCCTGGGATGCTGCGTTTCTGACAAGCTCCTACGGATGTGCATGTTGCTGGTCCCTGGGCCACACTGACTAGCATGAGGCTAAGCTCACTTATATAAAGATGCCTGGAGGCTGGCACACAGGGACACTCAATAAAGGGTAGCTCACAATCTTATTACAGGGCCAGAAAAAAAAGTTTCTGATCACAGAATTTGCAGTCCATACCCTCGAGCTCCGGGGCCCCATTTCAAAGCCACGTCTCTGAAGCCCACATTTGTCATCTTCTGCCAGTGGCATGAACTCTGGGCACATGTACCAGTGAGACCATCTGATCCTTTGGAAATATGCCCAGCACTGCCGATACTGGCATGGGCAGAGGCTGGAGATGCTGACCAAGCCGAGACACGGTGGCACCTTGTGTGAGGGCCAGGAGGGAGGAGGCGGGGCTCGCAGGTGGGGAGAGGGCTGGGACCTTCTGATGACGGGGGAACATCACAGAGCTGCTGCCCTGCAGGGAGGCCCCGGGCTCTGACTCCTGCCCCGTTCGCAGGCCCTCAGGCATCATCTCACCACCATGTGACTCAGGCAGGTCGACTCCCGCTTCAAGATAAGCTAGGCTGCAGTGTGGAAAGGTGCTGTGTCCACATCCACTCGGCCCCAGCTCAGCTCCCAGGGTTGACTGGATCCACTTCCTCCCTCAGGCCCCAGGAAAGCCACACCTCCAACGTGGACACCTGGAGCTCTCCAGGTGCCGGCCCAGGTGGACTGCCCCATGGCGGAGGGAGATGGGAGGGATGGGAGCTAGGGATGCAGAGAAAGGGAAGGAGAGATAGGGAGACCCCCAAGATAGAGCCCCACAGGAAGATACGCCCACAAGATACAGTCCCACGGGAAGAGCTCCCATTTCTTGAGCATGTGGCATATGTCGGGTTCTCTTCTTCCTGCTTTATGTGTCTCACCTCATTGAGGTTGGCCTTTGCCATCCCACTTTCCAGCTGAGAACACTGAGGCCTGGAGAGGCTAAGTCAATGCCCAGGTGGTGGGGGAAGAGCCAGGATGCAAGCCCAGCAAGGTGACCCCAAAGGCCCCCTGACTGGGAACCCCAAATGAGCCCCTGGACCGGGTGCCTTTGTTCCCACTGTCCCCCCGCCTCATCAGCTCCACCTGCCCCCTGCACAGCTGCACAGCGTCCCTCCTTCAGGCCTCAGGGTTGGGTGAAGTTTGGCCCCTGGGAGCTGGAACAGGGTCAGAGGAGTTGGGAGATTCTGCTCCAGGGGCAGAAGATTCTGTGCCAGGAGCAGGGGCCGAGGATGGCTGGCAGCAGGGGAGCGATGGGGGCCACCACCCGCCGCCGGAAAGCCCCCTAGCTGTGGGGCAGGCAGGATCGGCCTGGCACACACCAGCTTGAAGGATGTTATCCTGTCGGCTGGCACCCTGGGCAGCGGTCCCCTGGGCAGGCCCAGCACAATGTGACAAGAAGGTGGCAGCAGGATCCACCCGGAGGCAGCTCCATCATGGTGTGCTTAGGAGTGAGCACCTCTCTAATGCGCCTGCAGACACATCTCCCGGGAGGGAGGGATAAGATGGGGCCTGGAAAGGGATGCACATCAAAGACTGACCCATGCGACAGCGGAAGGGCCAACTCGACGAAGGCCCTGTTAGTCCAGAGAGGTGAACATGTGCGAGGGCTGCTCTGAGCCCCGCACCATGCAGGGCCCTGGGGACGCAGAGTGGAGAATGGCTGAGACGCTGCCCGAAAGTGCTGGAAGGCGGGCCCTTGGCACCACAGCCCAAACTGGGACACAGGTTTCCTTCTGAAATTTGAGCCAAGAAATCACACAGGCACACCCGTTTCATTGCACGTCGCTGTATTGCGCTTCACAGATATTGCGTTTTTTACAGATTGAAGGTTTGTGGCAACCCTGCATTGAACAAGTCTATCGGCACCGTTTTTCCAACAGAATTTGCTCACTTTGTGTCTCTGCGTCACGTTTCGGTAATTCTCACAATATTTCAAACTTTTTCATTATCATTATATTTGTTATGGTGATCTGTGATCAGTGATCTTACTGAGTGAAGTAAGACAGACAGAGAAAGACAAATATCATATGATATCACTTCTATGTGGAATCTAAAAAAAACGGTACAAATGAACTTATGTACAAAACAGAAATAGAGTCACAGATGCAGAAAACAAACTTACGGTTACCAGGGGGGTAAAAGAGGGGGGAGGGATAAATTGGGAGATTGGGATTGACATATACACACTACTATATATAAAATAGATAACTAATAAGGACCTACTGTATAGTACAGAGAACTCTTCTCAGCACTCTGTAATGACCTATATGGGAAGAGAATCTAAAAAAGAGTGGATAGATGTATATGTATAACTGATTCATTTTGCTGTATAGCAGAAACTAACACAAAATTGTAAATCAACTCTACTCCAATAAAAATTAAAAAAAAATTACTATTGTGACTGTTTTTTTTTTGTTTTGTATTTTTAAATCAAGGTATTTACATTGTTTTTTAAGACATAATGCTATTACATACTTAATAGACTATGGTAGACTGTAAGCATAACTTTCATATGTGCTGGGAAACTAAAAAAATTTTGTGACTCGTTTTATTGCGATATTCGCTTCACTGCCGTGGTCTGGAACTGAAGCCGCAGTATCGCCGAGGTCTGCCCGTATATAACTCCCAAGGTCTGGGACACGTGGAACTCAGGAGGTACGCATTGCTAGGGGATCGGTCTGATGGCTGGGGATGCAGGGCCACCTTCCCGGGCAGGTGACAGCTCTCTCCCCATCGCTGTGGGACTTTCCAGCGGAAACCTCTCCAGTGTGACAGCCTTCTAAGAAAACATTTTCTGGTTGCCTGGTCTGTGCCGTGCAGCATGCTAGGTGCTGGGGCTGCAAAGAGGACCAAGACGTAGCCCCTGTCAAGGACTTTAAAATGCCTAATACTTTTTTTTTTAGATTTAGCATATAAGCGACATCATATGATATTTGTCTTTCTCTGTCTGACTTACTTCACTCAGTATGACAATCTCTAGGTCCATCCATATTGCTGCAAATGGCATTATTTCATTCTTTTCAGCGACTGAGTAATATTCCATTGTATATATGTACCACATCTTCTTTAACCATTCCTCTGTCGATGGGCATTTAGGTTGTTTCCATGTCTTGGCTACTGTAAACAGTGCTGCAATGAACACTGGGGTGCATGTATCATTTCGGACCATCTTCTTCTCCAGATATAAGACTGGGAGTGGGATTGCGGGATCATACGTGCGACTGGCGTGGCAGTGAGGTGGAGGGTGGTTGGTGTCAGTGAGGTAGAGTCTTGTCTTACTTCTTAGCTGTGTAACTTAAGCAAGCGACTTAACCTCTCCTAAGCCTTGGTTTTCCCATCTGTAAAATGGAGATGATTTTAGTAGCACCTGCCTCCTTGGGTCCGGATAAGGATTTAAGGAGATATGGTCTGCTTGCCATAACTACTTCCTATGCGGTTGGTCAAGAAGGGAGTAGGATCTGAGAATGCAGACGTCTTGTTGATTTATGTTTTGAAGTGATCAAGGGCAAGCTTTCTTAAAATTAAAGAGAAAGCCTTAGCAGCATATGAAGATCTTAACCAAAAAAGTTGAAAATCTACCCAAGTGCTTTTCGTTACTGCAAACAGTGACTGCCTTAGTGGCTTCCAGAACTGTGCCTGCCTGGCTCTGTGAAGCTATGGGGGAGCTGTGAGTGAGATGAAAAAGCTTGAAGACGCTTCTCTCTCTATGAAAACAATGGATGAATGATAAAGGCGACTGCCTGGATCTGATTTTTAATTTTGATGAAAATGGTCTCTATCAGAAGCGAATGCCCTCCGGGATCAACATCTCAAAGGAGAAAGCAGAAGCCTTTAAATGTGTCCTCTGAGATGCAGAGGAACGACCCCCAGGGAAGCCGGGTACAGATTCGCTGGGCTAGTCCTCTCCTATGAATCTACCGTTTTGGAGCGCTCCAGTTACAAAGTTCCCGAGGTTTTGAAGTGGCCTCGCCAACCCTACTCCCATAAACCGTGCAATTTTCAATGCATGATTTTACAGAAGGTGGGGTTTCTAGGAACTCACATATGACATTACAGCAGAAATACCTGTGTTGACACGTGACACGAGCTTAGCACAGTGCCTGGTACACGGGAAACACTCAGCAGACGTTAGCTGCTATTATTTTTGCTGTTATCGTGCTGACGATGACAGTGGTTAGGATTAATGTATGACAGTGGTAACACACATTCAGATGAGGGGCAGGAGACCTTGGCTCTCATTCCAGGGTGGCCAGTGACCCCGAGGCTCCAGTTACCATTTCATGCAAGTCAGCAAGCACAGCCCGCTTCAACTTGAACTGAGTGAGACTTGGCCCTGGGGCAGGGATGGGGGGCTCGGCTGCCCCAGCTTCACTTTGCTGGTCTGTAAAATGAGGGCAGGGACTAGAGGACCCCCAGGCCCCGCTGCTTCGATTCCCAGCGACCTCTCTTGACCCAGGCCCTGCTTCCTCAGGCTTCAGCACCTTCTCAGCTGGCCCTTCTCCACGCACGTGGCCATCTCGCTGCCTTTCACACTCTCACTGGCTTTTGTTTCCAAGATGCTCCCGGGACACGAGGCACAGATGTCTCCCGCCAACGCTGCCTCCACGTAGCCCTTGGAAGACGCTGAGGACGCCCAGCGTTCACACAGCCCTTGATGAAATGCCAGGCCGGCGAGATGATGTATAGCGCCTAGGATGGATGGCGACGTTTTCATCACTCATGCGGACAGCGGGCAGCTGCCTAATGGAACTGCCGGTCTCGATGACAGCCGACATCTGTAGCTTCAGACTCTCGGAGGGGATGATCGTGCTCCCCCCTCGGGGTGCCTCCCGTGGAACTCCAAAATCAGGGCTCCTGGCACCCCAACATGCACCCAGAGAAAGCCACTGCTTTCCTCGAAAGGAGGAGTCTGGTAGGCTTGAATACTTCCCCTAACATTCCTGGCTCCCTCTGCGCTCTCCAGCCCGCCCACCCCCTGCCCTCGGGACACCTCTGCAGGACGCACAGCGGTGCACACACCCTCCCCATTTTACAGATGAGAAAACTGAGGCTCAGGCAGAAAGGACTCAGGCTCAAAGCACATCAGAGGCAGAACTGGATCTGGGTCTCCTCGTCCCACACCCTTATCCTGAAGGTCTAAGCTTGGTGACGTCCTCTTGCGGAGAAGAAGAAGATGGTCAGAGAAAGGTAGCAAAAAGGACAGAACAGACAAGAGAGGGGAAGGCGGGGGAGGCAGAGAGAGGCACGGGAGGGCTTGAGGGTGGAAAAGGAGAAGCAGCAAGAGAGAAGGGACCACACGCTGTGTGCGGCGGGCCCCCTTGCCCACTCCTCTGACTCGTATCTGATCTCCACGTGTACGTGACTCTCGTTTAGTCATCCAACAAACATTCATTGAGCACCTGTTATGTACCAGACACTGTTCTAGGCCGGGGATACTGCACTGAATGGAACAGATAAATCCCCAGCCTCATGGAGCTGACTGCTCGGGTGTGGGAGGCTGATGGGCAAACACACACAGGGCACATCTGTTGCTGGAACAATACTCCCTTCTCACTCCCGCGCTGCACAGAAGCAGACGTACCAACTTCACTGTGAACCCGAGGCTCAGATTGGAATGTAGAGGTGGAGTCGAGAGAGCAGACTCTTCCCGGGCCTGGGACCCCTCTTCTTTGGCCTCAGAAGCCAAAAATCAGCTCCAACAAGTAAACCAAGATGGCTGTCGGCAGAATGAAGGCCCTGGTCAACATCCGTGTCTATGTCCACGGGCTTCAGCTGGAGCCAGCGGAGGGGGCCACAGCCACCTCCTGAGCTCGTGGCCGCCTGCCATGGATTGATAATGGCAACTTCAGAAGCCCTTGGCGGGCTGGGGCGGCTGGCACCATGATGTCTGTGAGATCAGTGTGTGGCATAAGTCCGACAGCTCAAATTCTGGAATTGCATAAGCTTTTAAACAGATTGCCAGTGTACCTTTTCTTTTTATTGTGCTAGAAACCCAAACAAAAACAGCAATGATTTGTCCTTCAATAAACAAAGGCAGTAAAAGAAAGGGGGAAAAAAATCACTGCCCACTTTACATTTCCTGAGCCTACTTCTTGCTATGATACAGAGCAGGTTATAAAAAGCCCACTTAGAGGGCGCTGTACGTTCCTGCTGCTGTACTGGTCAAGGAAGGGGCCAGAGAGGCCAGAGGGGCCACGCAGCTTATTTGCTGACAGGGGCTGTGGAGTCAGACACACGTGGGTTTCGATGAGGGTCTGCTGCTTGCTGGCTGTGTGACTTTGAGTTAGTCACTTAACCTCTCTGAAGTGCAGTCACCTTCCTGTGCAGGAAGAATCAAGTTGATAAAGGTGGAATTGCTTAAGTTAGCACCTGGCACTTAGCTGGTGCTCAGTGAATCCAACAGTTATTATCATCGTGGTCGGAGTCACTGCTAGCAACAAAATGAGGGCGATAGCTCCCCAGCCCAGGCTTACTTGCAGGGTTGGGGTGATACTCACAGGAGATGGTAAATGGGCAAGAGTCTTATAAACTCTAGTGCGCTATGCACATAGAAGGCATGACTGTTACTAAGTCCAATGAAACGACTTTTGTTTTCTGTGTCAGCCTTGACCGCTAACACCTAGCTTCTGTGTGTGTGTGTGTGTGTGTATTTTATTTTTGGCATCTCATGGTCTGATGAAAACAACCAGTGACATTCTATTTCTCCCTTGACTTGTGTTTTGTGTTCATTCTGCCTCTGTCTGTGTGCCCCTATTTCTCTCTTTCTCATATTTTCCCCCCTCTCTTTTTTTTTCTTCTCTTTCTCGGCCTGGGAACTCCTGGGCTACACTTAAGACCATTGGATCTCAAATTGATTCCTTGAAACCATTCGATAATAAAAGGCTCCAAAGTCAAATAAACTTGGGAAATGCTGAATTCAACAGACTTCTTTATTGCCAAGTTCTTGGCCACTTTCCTATGCCAGTACATCCTGAGTCCACAAGACTGTAGAATACAGCAATCCCAAAGCTTATATGTCTATAGAACTTTCCTCCCCCATATTGGTTGTGGGACTGTTCCTTGCCTTCTTCCAAACACAGGGAGCGCCATTGACCTAGGGCCCTGCTGCTGCCTTTGCACGGAGGCCACGCTTCCCCGGGGCTGCCCAGCCAGTGATGGAGCACAACAGGGATTCCAAAAGTCAGGCCCACTCCTGGGAGACAGGGGACTCCTTTGATGGCCAGCTTTGGCTTAAGGATTCCTGGACAGCTTTGCAAAACCTTTCTTAGGTGGCAGGGCAACCTAGGATGCATCCGTCCAATGCTTCTCTCTCCATCACGTGGGGATGACAGCTCACCACCCTTCTCCAGATCCCTCCATTTTCCCCCACACAGGCATTTCCCCTAATAGAATCTTTGCATGTTTAATCCCATCTTGGTGTTTGCTTCCTGGAGGACCTGGGCTAACACACACCTCGTGAACACTAGCACATCATCAACATCACAAGGAGTTCAGGTTCACCACAGAGGACAAATCCAGAAACTATCAGCCCCCCCGTCAAGGACATTCAAGACTAAAGAAAGGAGTTGCTCCCTCCTTCTTTCCCTCTACCCACCCACCCATCCATCCATCCATTCATCCAGCCATCCATCCATCTATCCACCCAGCCACCCATCCGTCTATCCATCCACCCATCCATTTATCCAAGCATAGGCACATCCATCTGCTTATCCGCTCTCCCAGCCGAGCACTATGGTGGGATGTTGAACAAGTCACTGACTTCCCAAGTATGAAGCTGCCAGCTCCTCAGGCTGCCCTGAGTGGAAGCCAACAAGAGACCGTGGAAGAGGCTCCATTTTCCCTGCTGGAAAGGGACTCTGTCATCTGAGTTGATTCCCATTCGGATGGAACAAAACTCTATCCTACAGCTGCTCACATTTTCTCCATTGAGAACAACTGCATTTAAATCTTGGCTCTGTGCCCACGGGGACGCCTGTAAGACACACGTCTTATAGCACATGTTCAGCCAGGCTGACGGCCGAGGAAGGATGCTGTTCTGTAAAGTGGAGTTCATAAAAGGTGAAGCCTCTTTTAGGAGTCACTGTCACCAATGGGAAAGGGGAAGGGGACGAAAGTAACAGTTGCCAGGCACCTGCTCCATCCCAGGCCTTTCACTGGTAGCACATGATTTTACCCACCACAGTAACCTTTAGAGGAGGTCAGTTTAGTTATTACCCCCATTTTACAGATGAGGAGACTGAGTCTCAGAGAAGCAAAGCAACCTGCCTAAAAGGTGAGTCTGGGAAAATACAGTGCGGGTGTGGGTGGGGCAGGGCTCCTATACACGCCTAAAGCAGGCTCTGAGGCTGGGCCAGGGATGCTACAGATAGAGACAGGCTCAATCCAGACGAGATGTCAGAGGCTTGCTAGTGAGAGCTCAGAGCATACACTTCAGAAAAGGAAACTGGATCCAACTGTATGGGGAGTATCGGGGAGGGAAGGGTGGGTGAAGGAGTCCCAAGAGTGTTACATTTTCACCCACCATCACAGGACATCAAGAGATACCATCTACTGTGGATAAGCCAAGAAACAGCAACATACAAATTATCTCAAAATATGGAGATGAGGAGCAAAGGAAGCAGCTACAGTGTAGGAAGGAGGTCGCTCTGGGAGCTGGAACAGGGAGGAAGAGGTAGGCGCGGGATTGGCATTTTTCATTATAAGCCTTTTAGTACGCTTTGATTTTTTAATTATGTGCATGTGTTACTTTAATAAAAGTAAAAATTTTAAAAATGTAAGAAAAGCGCAAAGGAAAAAAAAGAAACCCATTGCGAATTGTACTGCTCCTCTGATTCTTCCGTGTAACACGCCCTAGAATGATAGTACGGCATTGAGGCAAACAGATTTCACATGGAAATGAGGAACAGAGGGAAAATGTAAACAGATGTCGATTCCATTCAGCACAATAATGCCTTTTAGATATTAAAATTCTGGGGGGAATAGTTCACTAAATGATGCAGGACAATGAGGCATTCCTAGGGCTGCTACCTCACGTGACAGGACAGAGTTGCCCTGGCCCAGACCTTCACTGCAGGGTGGGCTGCAGGCCAGACCCTCACTCCTCCCATTGTACTGCCTCGGTTTCCTCACTGAAGTCTGCTCAGCCCTGCAGGTCTACCTTGTTCTAGAAATAAGAGACGATACCAGACCGATGGATACACTAGAAGAAAAAGAGAAAACACAGACTGGGCCATTCATTCATGCATTCGACAGAAGATGAAGAAGCATTAACTGTGTGCCTGCAGGGTTTAAAGTGCTGGGTATAAAACAGTGAGCAAACAGACGAACATTCCCCTTTCCTCTTGGCACTTACATTCTAGCCGGGGGTGAGGCAGAGGATAAAAAAGATAGTAAAAGATAAATGAGAGAGATGATGTTGAGCGCTACACAGAGAGAGAGGGCAGGGAGGGAGACAGGAAGCGCAGGGAGCTGGGGGACCATTAGGGAAGGACTCACTGGGAAGGGACATCTCAGCACAGCCTGAGGGAGGTCAGAGAGCCAGGCCCGCAGAAAGCTGGGGAAAGAGGAACGGCAAGGACAGAAAGAAGCCTGGAGGCCAGAGCACATCTGGCCTGTTACAGGATTGGCCAGGACCCTGGAGTGGCTGGAACAGGACAGTAGGGGAGAGTGGAGGACAAGAGGTGATGCAGGTAACTGGCAGGTCCAATCCGCCACCAGGGAGGCCCCGTAGTCAGAGGTGAGCTGGCAAATGTTTAAAAGCTGACGTTACGATCCTCTCCCCCTATTTGTGGCATCTGCTGATGTCTATAGTGATGTCACTGAAGGCAGAGTTGGGAAGCGATGGGCACGCCCAGCTCCAGCACCCCATTGCCTGTGCCTGGCCTTTGACCCTTTAATGCTGCAGTGATTTTAAAAAGGCTGCCCCCACCCCCAGGACTCTCCACTTAAATGCTTTGAACAAGGTACGTCCCTTCCAGATTTCGAGTCTTGTGCATTGACACACAGTCCACGTGTGGCTCCATTTCTAAGTGAACTACCTGTGACGGTCTGCACAGCTCCACACCTGCCCCGCTGAGGGCACCTCAGGCCTTCACACTTGTTCTTGGCGTTTGGGATATTCTTCCCTTGATCTTTGCATGATTGGTTCATTCTCAACATTCAGATCTCAGCTCAAATGTCCCTTTCTGAGAGTCCTTCTGGGCTCCCCTGCCCCCATTACCCTCTTCACGTTACCCTTTAAATTTTTCTTCACAGCCCTTATAACCATCTACACTAAGTTATCTACCTACCTCTCTGTGTATGTGTGTATCTACCTACCTATCTTCTACAATATGAAGTGGACCATGACCTTTGATCTCTGGCATCCTGGCACAGCTATATGCATTCCGAGTGCCTAGATAGTGTCTGGTGCATAGAAGGAATGCATTTAATAAATATGTATCCATGACCTTTCTGTCTGATGCCTACAATATGGGTACTTAAGTAAACTGAGCCCCCTGCATGGGTTTCAGCGTTTGCCTCCATCAGGGACTAGTGAGGGACCTGGTGGACAAGAGGTAAGTTAGCAAGAGGCAGCCTCCAGGCTAAACGACCAGGAGGATGTGGCTGCTTCTGCCTGGATGAGAGTTGGATTTTCCAGCTCCAGGGCAGCCTACGAACGAATGGCAACTCGCCTTTAACACAGTTCAGAAAATCACACCCAGAGCCCCTCTGTCACCCACCAGGAATGGCGAGTCATCTCAGCAGGCTGTTTGCAGCGCAATTTCTTCTCAGCATCAGGAAAGCCTTCACCCTCGAGTTCGCGTTTAAGACAAATTGAACGTGCTTGTTAAATGTCTCTCCTCCCTTGCACCTGTATTCCTACAGACGCGGATTCTGGAGAATTCTGGAGAGTGGACAATGTGGCCAAAGTCCAAAAAGGCATGAGCAGCTGTGATGAGGGAGAAGAGGCCAAAAGGAGATGATTTGCCAGCGATTCGGTGATTAGATCCCCCATCCCAGACTTTCTATGGCCCAGCCGCCTAGTCATTTCAGTGGCTATTATTTTAAAAAAGGAAAAAATTGACCTCTACAGAGGAGCGTGCTCAAACTGGTCCTCACTGTGCAAGTCCTCTCCCAGACTCGATTAAGAATCGAAAGGGATTCTTCATCTGAAGCAGCCAGTGAGAACAACACAGTTTGAGGGGAAGTCAGTTTTGTGTGATGCTGGGTGGTAAGGAGGGTCAGGAAAAGTAAAGGGCTGCAGGCGGGTCTGGAGGCCCAGCTTGGCATCTGCCTAGAGCTCCTGGACTGACAAGCGCAGGAGGCAGGACAGAGACCATTTGACTCTTCCTCCCTTGGAATTACTGCAACGATGAGGAAATGAATGAATACAGGCAGGCTGGCTCCCTTTCTTGCCTGCTCTGCAAACACGTTGGGGGAGAAGGGACCCTGACGTGCCTCTAAGACCCAGTATTCTCTCAACTTTGCTCCTTCATATCACAAACTGAGCACCTACTCTGTGCTGGCCATCAGGGACACAGGGATGAGTAAGAGAAAAACAGGCCCTGTCCCGGAAGATATCATAAAAACAACAGCAACAAAAACCACCAACAGAGAAATAAAAACACAACCGGATAGATGGGATTGTGAGCTCTGCACGAAATGCTGTCAGAAGAGAGAGGCGGGGAAGAATATCTCAGTTGGGTGTTGAAGGATGAATAGGAGTTTTTCTAGTAATGATAACAATCATATCTATAGCTCATATTTAATAAGGACTTGCTTTGCTCAAGAGAGTTTGCTGGGTACATTTCAGCTATTATTTTACATAAAGATGATGCCTAGCATTTATTGAACGTCAGACGCTGTTCTAAGCATATATTAGCATCATTTAATCTTCCTTAAATTAAATGATTAAACGATGATGACTCTATGGCCCTCCTCATACCTGGCATGTGGAAACTGAGGTCAGGGGAAGGTGGGGGAACCTATCCAGAGTCTCCCAGTCAGTGAAGAGATGAGGTTAGAATTTAAACCCAGACAGACCATTCCAGAGACCCTGGTCCTCACCACTACCCCATACAGCCTTCTCATGAACTTTTCTTTTATGCATCTGAGGAGTAATACAGAGGAAAAGCTAAGCATTAGCACCCTGAAGTCGTCTTCCTCAGAAAATCACTTAAAATAGAAGAATGACCCAAACCAGCACTTTAAAACCCATCCAATCCAGACTCAGTATTATAACAATGGCCACCATTAGATCATCATTATATAATAATACTAATGATAATAATTCCACTAGGCTATAAGTTCCATCAGGGTAGGCATTTCTGGCTACTTTTTCCCCCACACTCTTATGTTCCCAGTGCCTGGCATAACGTACTCAATAAATTTTGTTGAATAAATGATAATAAACTTTAAATGATGATTTCCATTACATTTTCATGGATTTCAAGGCATCTTCATGTATATTATCACATTCTCATAAATAATATATGTCATGGTAAAGGAGCTGGAGGAGGGCATAAGATGCTGCTTGGAGGGACGGAAGGGGTCCTCGTGAGTGCAAACAACGGAGCCGTGGCTGACGGTATCCTCGTTTCCCAGACCCCGGACTTCTGGTAAACCTGAACTCCAGGCTAGGAACTGAATGGACCGTCACCAACTGCTTGCTAAGTGCACAGCTCACCAAAGCCTTGAGGTGGGTAACACAGTTGCTCTGGTGTCTTCTAGCAAGGGTTCTGGGGAGGCTGGACAAGAGAGCTGTCATTTTCAGCCTCTCGGTAGCCCCTTACTCTTTCTCCCAGATGTCCGTGCATTGAGAAGAAATTAATTAACCACCATTGGATGAATGATGGAAAAGGAAACTGCCTCGTTGTCACCCAGAAAAAACAGAACCCATATGCCCGACAACCAGGGGCTGGCAGGGGTTGGAGGATGGACCCCCCTGCTCCCTTGCCCCTCGTCTGGGATACTCGAGATGCGTACCCTGTACCGTCTCCCAGAGATACCAGCATGATGAACGCAGCTGCCCACAGTGGTAACCACTCAAGAAAGTACCCTATATTGGCCTCTTTCTCTCCTCTCCCCTCCCCTGTCTCACTCCCCACCACCCCTACCCGTGCTCCTGGCCGCCCCCCCACTCCATCACATAAAAGACAAGTGCTCATATACTTGTCTCAGTGTCTGCTTCTGGGAGATCCGGGTCTAAGACTGGGGTGGGGGGCAGAGTGGGCATCGACTGTTCTGGCTACCCCGCACTCATGCCCCTTCCTCTGGCAGCCCTTGTCGCTCTCATCCTGTGGTCTGCTGGGTTGACTCCACCCCCAGGCTCCAAGGGTGAGCACTTGACTCAAGCATCCCATGGGCTACACGGAGTGTCTAGACCAGGGGTTGGCAAACGTTTTCTATAAAGGGCCGGAGAACACGTATTTTCAGCTGTGTGAGCCACGTAGTCTGCCTCAGCTACTCAGCTCTGCCACTGTAGCACCACAGCGGCCTTAGACGATACACAGACAAAGGAGCATGGTGGGGTTCCAATACATCTGAATTTCATACAATTTTGAATTTCACATAATTTTCACGTCACTACTGTTCTTTTTTTTTTTTCAACCGTTTTAAAGGGCAGAACGCATTCTCAGTTTGTGGGCCGCGCATACACAGGTGGTGGGACTGGTGCAGACGCTAGAACCATGACAGAAGCTGACCCAATCAGACAGTCAGCCATAGGATGTCTCCTGGGAAATGTGGGAAAGAGGCAGCCTTTCCCTGAAAGAGGCAGCCTCTTCCTGTTGAAGCCGCTAAGCTGTAAAGATGTATCTTGGAAATTCCATGGGATAGTACGGAGACATTCAGCTTAAGGACAACACACAGGACAATAGATCCCAGAGGTGGGTGGGTTGGGCTGAGGGAGCAGAAGAGGCGGGGGGAGAGAGAGAGAATCAGTAGTGATGACATCTTTTAAGCCCCAGGATCCAGCCATGCCTGAAGCCAGACACTCTTGGATTTTCACTTTCAAGAGCTAATAACTTCACTTATTTTTGCTTCTGTCTGTTTCAGTTGGGTTTCTGCCGCTTGCAACCCAAACAGTCCTGAGTAACACAGGATTTCAGAGGAGGCTTTCCCAGAGAAGGGAAAATTGGAGGTAGCCTTAAAGGACGGGTGGGGGGTGGCCTGCATGTCTGCAAAGTTGCTTGTTACTTCCCTGTCTCAGTTCCCATTCAGTGGGCAAAACACTGTTAACTCAGACTCCAGACGGGTTTCTATTCATAATTTTGTAGAACCTCGGAGGTAGGCTCAACACTTCCTGTCGGATTGAGAGCTCTAATAAGCAGTGCTGTGTGTTAGGTAGAGTAAATCAGTGCCTTCAGGGCGGTACGTGGGCCGGGCTGCTGAGAAACTCTGCTGAACTGAAGGCAACACGCAGGGCCCACGTCCCCACGCTATGAGATACAAGGAGACTGCGGCGTTTTCCTTTATTAAAGACGGGATTGACCAGTGATGTTGGCCAGACTCCACCAGTCGGTGGAGGCGGGGAGGGCAGGAAGGGAGGGGTCCCATTTCCCTCAGGAGGCCACAGCAGCAGAGGGACCTGAAGCTGGGGATTATCCAGAGTGTGAGAAGCACTTCTGGCCTGGGGGGAGGAGGACCGAGGGTCAACGTGGGGTAGCTCACGTGAGTCATCAGGTTGAGGGATGGGCAGCAGGAAGGGGCACAGGAGGGCAGCAGCCTGGTGAACCTAGGCGTGGTCCAGACCATGACAGGTGAGGTAAGAACGAGGCAGGAGGGGCCACCTGGCGTTCAGTCTGCCCAGCATGTTAGCACCTCAGTCTCTTCCGTCTCTCTCGGCTCACTTTCCAGGCTCCTGGGGGAGGCACCTGACTCCAGCCTGACAATCAGAGCACAGCATCCCAGGGCCTCAGTGATCAGTTCGGGGATGGCCACGTCTCCCGAGATGGGCCAAGGAGAGCTCTCGCTAGAGCTGGAACTGCTACTATTTCCCTTCTGGTCCAAGACGCATAGAACATAAGTCCAGAGCTTCTAATGGCCACTCGCTATGATTCAGGGAGGGCCTGTCTGAGACGGAAGTCAACACAGAGGAAGAAAGAGTCTAGAAGGAGAGAGATTCATGATGACATCATTTAAGCCTCTGGATTCAGCTGTTCCGGAAGCCAACTATCCTTGGACTTTCTAATAATAGGTACCAATAACTACTCTCCCCCATCTTTTTAATATTAAACTTGTTTCCCCTGCCTAACCAAAAGCATCTTGAACAATACAGCCGTGATGAAAGCTCACGTGCTGGGGGCTAGTCGTTATGCCACTTTTACCTGCCCCCAGTAGCAAGGACTGGGGCAGACAGGACCTTTAGGATAAAGTCTAAACTCAGGTTGGCTCATAAGAGCCGCTGGTATCTGATGTCTGTCCGTCTTTCCAGGCTCACTTTCTATGCTCTGGCTATACCTCCTCTCATTCCTGGAAACGGATTGGCATCTTCCTCTGTTGAGACCCTTACACACGTCATTCTCTCTGTCTGCAACACTCACCTCTCCTTCTGTGGGCGCCTCATGCATCCTCCTGTCTATCACCAGCACACACACACATGAGATAAGCTGGCAAACTTTTACTCATTTTTTATTCCTGGCTTCAATGTCATTCTTCCTAGAAAGATTTCTGTGATGCCCTCCATCCCTACTGTTTATTCCTAAATAATTCTGTTCTTCTCCCCCTATCCTGGCATCCACTAGGCACTGATTAAATATGTCTTAAATGAATGAATGAACAAGGAACAACAAAGTCATCTATAGCTCTACTACTGATGCCTGTCATATCTCAAAGGGACTTGGGGCATGGTCTCCTGGAGTATCTGACACAGACACTGTTAGTGGTTTACCCAATTTCCAGGCTCTCCTTCTTTCTCGATAATAGAATCCCTGTTGTTCAGAATGACAGTAGACTCAGCTCCAGCTCATGATTGACCTGAACCAACCAGGATATCCTGTCCCCCACTTTTCCAGTCTCCCTTGCAGCAAGAGTGACCATGTAACCCTGCCCCGGCCAATGAGACACAAGCAGAAGTCTCCTAACAAGAAAAAGGACAAACATTGCTGTCACTGTCTCTTTTGCTTTCTTCCTGTCTTGTATGTGAATGTGGTGCCCGGAGCATCAGCAGCCATCTTGTGACCACGAAGTGACAAACCACCAACCTCTGGGTGGCAACTCGGAAAGATGGAAAGAGGCTGGCTCTGGGTGTTGCTGTTGAGCTGTACCAGTCCAGGTCTACTGACCTCTCAGTTTCCTATTTGGTGGAGAACCAAAAAAAAAATCCCACAGTTTAAGCTGCTTTTAGTCAGGGTTTCTGTAGCCTTCTGCTGAAAACGTTAGTAACAGATGTGGTATCTTCCTCTTTGTGGGTACGAGGGACTGGTGTCCCAACTTACAGTTGCCAACTTGCTGCCCTGGAGTTCAGGACTCTCTCCTCCTGGTTCTGAGACTCTGCGGAGCAGAGGAATCGATCCCAGAGCTCATGCATTCCCCTCTCAGGCCAGGAAGAATCTCATTACCCAGCGATTATAGTAATTATTCCATCCAATTGATCGGTAATCGCTGTAATTCCTAAACATGGTTTTCCATTAATAATTTGCAACGTATTTATTGTTTATACTCAAGTAAAATAGGCTGATAATAAGACTATTGAGATGGAATTCCCAGGGTCCTGAATATTTACAGTGCAGTGATACATGTTTTAATTGTAATATGTATATTGTTTTCCCCCTTTTTAAAGGGACAGTGTTTGCTAATAGAAAATGCAATGATTACAATTCTGGCCTGCAAGTTCCCTGAACTGTGACTAGTAGTTCATTCCAGGGATGGCATAGAGAGTGTGATGATCGACTGTGAATGTCTGCCGTGAGCAGGGGAGGGCTAAGTTATGGCACGCGTGCTGGCATCTGTCATCTCTGGCTTAAGCACTGGTCTTCTGTTTCCAGCTTTATCAATTAACCTTAATCCTCAGACAAGAAGGGGGCACAGCCAACTTCTATGCAAACAGAGGAGGAACAAAAGGAACCCCAACCTATTTCTAATGACACTGCAACTCAAGATGGGGGCTCCTGTCCCATCTCAGGAAGGCCATCCTTAAAAGGGCTGGAGGCTTATAGATCCCATAAACATTTCCATTCATCACTGGTTCTCAACCTTCCCATAGTCAAGAGGCTGGCTTTAGCAAGAAAGCTCGCCGGCAGAAAGACCCTTGTGAACGTTCTGTGAAGGATCTGGATGGGAGGCTCCTCTGGGGTTTGTTCTAAAGGACCGCTCTCTGGAACCCACTGTTTCCCAACACCCTCCTCTTGAATCCAATAGCCACTGCCTGAGCACCTTTGTCATCTGAATCATCTGAGGGTGAAGCAAACAAAATCCTACACCCAGAACGCTCAGAGCTCATGCTTGAGTCTCCTCAAGTCGGTCACTAGCTCGGTAGGACCCCGAGGCTGCATCAGGGAAGGTTACTTGTGACAACAGGTGCCTCAGGACTGGGCCCGTAAATCCCTATCCTTTTCCCAGGTGAGGAGAAAGGCCAAGGTATGCAGAGATTTCCACGCGTGGTTTTATTCAGCCCTGACAACAACTCCTGTGGGTGGGTTGAGATGGATTCCCACAGTACAAATAAAGACACTGAGACTTGGGGGGCTTGGCGGACCCAAAATCACATGGCATCTGAGCTAGGATTTGAACCCCGTTTGGTCCGACCCCAAGCCTTTATTCTTTTTCCTGCACCGACTTGTCCTCCATGAAACTATATGTGGGTGATCAGAGCGAAATCCACCTGAGCTCTTTTTAACCCTGGTTCCCAGCCAGGCACACCGGGGATAAAGCCAACAAAATTGGCATTCATCCTTCAACAGGTGCATGTTGGCGATGTGGGCATCCCAGGTTCTACAGAAACCGAGATTATAAAGATAAACCCATCACTGCCTCAGAAGAACTTAGTGTCACTAGGGAAATAGATGTGAAAACTGACAAACCACCGATGTGGGAGAGGAGGGCCAAAGTGGGTACCAAGGCTCAGGAAGCAAAGAGGAGGGGGATGCTTCTGGGGAATAAGGACTCCCATTCCCAGGGAGCAGTGAGGGCATTCTGTAGAATTTTCTGAAGGCAGAGTAGGCTGGGATGCAACTGCAGAAGCAGACGATGACTCACCCTGTGTTTAACAGCAACTCTAGTTCACAATACAAAATTCACAAAAATAAATCCACATGGCCAGTCTCAGAGCGCCTGACAGCGCATCTGAGTTCCTGCCCGTTGCGAGCATCGACCGATCATTCGTACGTGCCCATCATCAGTTGCTGGGACGTTTCCCATTCTTTTCACCTATTCTTTCTTTCGCAACCTGGGAGGAACAATCAGAGGAGGCAGCCTGGGATGTGGAAGCATGGGGCTGCCGCAAAACGTTTCCACATGCTCCCAAAAGGCAGGGGGACTCGGAGGCCGGCGTGGACCTGCTTTCCGAAAATTTGGGAATGAGCCCAGGGTCAGCCCCTGCCTTGCTGTGTGGCCTCGGGTGAGCTATTCAACCTTTGGGAGTGTCATGACTCTCCATCCAGCTGTCCACTAATTTGGAACATGCTCACTGTACACCGACCATGTGCTGGCCCTTGGGCTAAGTGCTGGGACAGCCGGGGGTGTCCTTCTGGAGGGCGTGGGCTGGAGAGGCAGAGCTAAACTGACAATGGCAAATGAGAGAGGAGGGCTGTGGTCACAGGGACCTGCGAGTGGAGAGGTGGGGCAGGAAAGCCAGTGCTGAAGGGCGAAGGACATGTAGGATGAGGTCCATAGGGGGGATGAGTGGGGCCTGGGGAGTAAGCAGAGGACCTGGGCTTCAGTCCCAGCTTTGTCGTGTACAAACTGTGTGTCCTTGGGCAATTGACTCTGCTTTTCTGTGACTCAGTTTGCCCCTCTGAAAAATGGGGTGATGATAAAGTGGCTCATTGAGGTTTGGTAAGAATGACATGAGCTCTGCCTGCAAAGCACTGGATACAGAGACTATTCTATTACATGCAACACTGTTGCAGAAACCACAAGAAAGGAGCAGAGGTGTCATTTTCTAGAACAGCTGAGGAGGAATGCAGCTAGAAGAGACCTGCCAGGTGGAGGTGGCCGCAGCTGGGTGGATGTAGCGAGTAATGTCCCCGCATCCTGTAGGGTCTCCGAGCATCCCAAGCTTCCTCAGAGCTGGGCTGTGCTCTCTGACCCAGCGCCTTGACAGCTTGTTACGGATGACGCAGGCCTTCGAGTTAGCGTGAATCAAAAGGCAGTTCCTGCTTTTGCCAAAGGCTCGAACGTTCCCTGTTTAGGCCTGGTGCAGCGGCGAGGGCTGGGGGAAAGCCGTGGGAGAGAAGCGTGTACTCTGAGCGCACCTCCGAGGGGACAAAGCAAAAGGATCAGCGTGCTCCCAGCCAAACTGCCACAGCCTGCCTCAATACCCAGACAGAACAGTCGGCACCTCAACAGCCACTAAGAACTCGAAAAAGAATCTTAAAAAAACCCCTCATGTTCATGGAGCCAGACCCATGAATTCATTGCCGCAGAAGGTCACGACGCTGACGTACAGAACCAGATACAAAAAGGCTGCAAGGACGAAAATGCCAGAGAGGCTTTGCCCCGATGTAAGAGGAGGCAGCCCTGAGGCCTGGTGAGCCGGTAAGGGCACGAGGATGACGATGATGTTGATGCCAGTTATACGACAGCCTCGGCCACCACTCCCGGGACAGCACCCACGTTCTGGGGACTGGGGCAGGTGCCTTCTTTTCTTAACCCTCAGAACATCCTTAGGAGCAGGCAGGTGAAGGTCAGGATGCAAGCCCCGCTCCCTTGACTCTGAATCTTGTGTGATTTCCTTCCGCTGGCTCAGAGTTGCTCACACGACAGCTCTGCCGTCTACCTTGGGCTGTGTGTGCCCGACCCACCGAATTCTCCATTCCTTCAACTCAGGCTAAAGCTCTGCAAAAGGCTCTCACTGCTTTTCTTAAACACAACTGTCGGGACCAGAGTCCATCTATTTTTATTGAGAGTGTCTGCAGAGAAAGCTCATGGAAGCAATAACCCAAGTTTCCCTCTCTCCTCCCCTCCCCTCTCCCCCCTCCCTTCAACCTCCTTCTCATCTTCCCTGAGTCACTAACAGGATCTAATCAACCCTCCCCTTGCCCTGCACCCCTTCCGGAATCGGCATCTAAAATGCTGCTTCTGACTCACAGACATAGAAAATAAAGCTATGGTTACCAAAGGGAGGGATAAATTAGGAGTTTGGGATCAGCAGGTACAAACTACCCTATATAAAATAGATAAACATCAAGGCCCTACTATATAGCACGGGAATTATATTTTAACATCCTGTAATATAGTGTTCCCCAACCTTTTTGGCATCAGGGACCGGTTTCGTGGAAGACAATTTTTCAACGGATGGGGTGGGGGGATGGGGGGTTGGGGGGATGGTTCAGGCAGTAACCCGAGCGATGGGGAGCAATGGGGAGCAGTGGGGAGCGACGGGGAGCGGTGGGGAGCGACGGAGAGCGGTGGGGAGTGACGGGGAGTGACAAGGAGCGGTGGGGAGTGATGGGGAGTGACGGGGGCGACGGGGAGCAGTAGGGAGAGGTAGGGAGCGGTGGGGAGTGATGGGGAGCAATGGGGAGTGGTGGGGAGCGACGGGGAGCAGTGGGGAGTGACGGGGAGCGGTGGGGAGTGGTGGGGAGCGGTGGGGGGCGATGGGGAGTGGTAGGGAGTGGTGGGGAGCGGTGAGGAGAGACGGGGAGCGGTGGGGAGCGACGGAGAGTGGTGGGGAGTGACGGGGAGCGATGGGAAGCGATGGGGAGCAATGGGGAGCAGTGGGGAGTGGTGGGGAGTGACAGGGAGTGGTGGGAAGCGACAGGGAGCAGTGGGGAGTGACGGGGAGCGGTGGGGAGCGATGGGGAGCG
>NW_020837953.1:41604799-41687745 GCF_003676395.1 Aethalodelphis obliquidens
GTGTCACGGGGAGCGGTGTGGAGTGGTGGGGAGCGGTGGGGAGTGACGGGAAGTGGTGGGGAGTGGTGGGGTGTGACGGGGAGTGGTGGGGAGTGGTGGGGAGCGATGGGGAGCGGTGGGGAGCAATGGGGAGCGGTGGGGAGCGATGGGGAGTGATGGGAAGCAGTGGGGAGCGATGGGGAGTGGTGGGGAGTGATGGGGAGTGACAGAGAGTGGTGGGGAGCGATGGGGAGCAGTGGGGAGCGGTGGGGAGTGACAGAGCGGTGGGGAGCGATGGGGAGCAGTGGGGAGCGGTGGGGAGCGACGGGGAGTGGTGGGGAGCGATGGGGAGCGGTGGGGAGCCGCGGGGAGCAACGGAGAGCGGTGGGGAGTGACGGGGAGCGGTGGGGAGCCGCAGGGAGCAACAGAGAATGGTGGGGAGCGGTGGGGAGCAGCAGACGAAGCTTCGCTCACTTGCCTGCCGCTCACCTCCTGCTCTTCGGCCTGATTCCTAACAGGTTCCCAACCCCCGGGTTGGGAACCCCTGCTGTAACAAACCATAATGGAAAAGAATATGAAAGAGAATATCTATCTATCTGTCTGTCTATCTATCTATCATCTATCTATCCCTCTACCTTTCCATAACTGAACCACCTTGCTGTACCCCAGAAGCTAACAGAGCCTTACATACCAACTACACTCCAATAATAAATGTTGCTTCTACTTTCCCCCACCTGCTGGCCTCATTTTGTCCCCTCTCAGGTCTTATCTTCCTGGGCTTCTTGGAGCTCTAAGAATTATTCCCATCCTCCAGCCCCCAACCCACGTGACCTTCCCATACATGATATTATCTGTCCCCTGCCGCCAAACTTCATGAATTATTCCTTCTCTGTCGCTTAGTTTCTCCACATGGCACAACTGGCATGTTGGAGGGACCATTCTTCGCTGTGTGGGACTGTCCCCTGCATTTCAGGACGCTGGTCACTACCTTCTCAAAGCCCATAGTTGCCCTAGGCTGGTGACAACCAAAGCCCCCTCCCTCCTTGTTTCTAAATCCTTCCCATTGGCGGAGGGGCTGTGGATACCCACCCTGGTTGACAAGCTCTGCATCTACCCTCTTTAATCTCCATCTTGTCCAAGGCTGCGCAGGAGGTACCACTGGGGTATCTTCACAACCACCAGATAACTTCCTCCTTCTGAAAACGGCCCCCTTCTCTCCCAGAGGTGGCCCCGCAGCCGTGTTTGTGGGACCTCCCCGTGGTTCGCTAGGGCTGTCACCTGATTTGAGCCGGCTGCACCAGGCTCTTCCAGGAATTCGGGATTGGGAGTCAGAACCTGCCTGCGTGCGTCTGAGATGATGTGGGCTTGAGAGGTGTGGGGCCGTGTGCAGAGGAACTGCTCTGCCGAGGCGGGAGAGTGAAGCCGCTGTGAGAGCAGCAAAGCGTCCCATCCTGCTTTCCAGCAGAATCCCCATTTCGTTTGGGAAGCTTGCTGTGTCCATAGGCTGATCCCATTCATGCCACCGGCCACTGACTCAGAGATAAGCGTGCGGTCCACTTAAGGCCAGTGAGGCCTGGGGGAGGGCTGGGGGCCAGCTCCTGGGAGGCGAATACAAAGGAGATGCCCGGGAAAGAACGGTCCCCTTCTCGGGTTAGAGTCGCCCTGTCCTCATGAGGCAGCCACCTTGAGACCAGGAGAGATGGAGGTAAGGGGCTAGTGATGAAGCCAGCTACTGAGGTTGGCTGAGTGGAGAGATGGGAAAAGCCAGAGGCCTGACAGCACTGCACAGCCTCGGAAACCCCCCAGGGCCTCCCTCCTCCTAGACTCCTTGTTAGGTGGGGAAATGCATTTTTCTTACTGCATGGGCTGGTTCCGTCAGAGTTCTCTGTTCCGTGCAAAGACATCAGAACCAATGCACGGGGACAAGAGGACTCGGGGCCCTGGAGGGAGAGGCTGCTCCCCACCCTGCCTGGGGCCTGAATGCCCACTTTCTTTTTGGATTCTGTGACATTCCAGTGTCTTCCTAACAAACCATCCTCTTTGTTTAAGAATCCAGAGGCCGTTTCTCTTGCTGGACCTCAAAGAGTCTTGACGAAGACACACTGTCTCCTCTTCCTCTGAGAACTCTTGCCTCTCTGATTTCACATCCTTACAATGTTTCAAACACACATCTCCAGGCTGACAGCTCCTAAATGACAGCTCTGTTCTAATCTCCTTCCTGACTACAGTCCTGTTTTTCTGTGTGTCTCGTGGAATTTTCTGTCTGAACATTCCACAGCACCTCCGCCTCCAAGGGTCACAGGTGAAGCTCCTCGCTACATCACCTGAGTGGAATGAAAGCTCCGTTTTCCTGGGCTGGGCCGTCAGGACCGGGAGTGGAAGGGCTCGAGAAGGGCAGACCAAGCGTCTGTGGCTGTTCGTGCAGAAACCGAGAGCTCTGCCAGAAAATCATTACTTAAGAAACCAAACAGAGGCCAGTTTGCTTTAGTGGCTGCAAACTGTTTGAACAAACTAAACTGTAGGCAGGGAGATGGTCAATCTTTCATGACGGAAGAGGCAGCACGGTCCAGGGAAAAACAATCATTTGCCTGAAGTCAAGAGCCCCATACGGAGGACTGGACTCTGCCACTTGGAGTGACACCGTTCCCTCCCCGGGCCTCAATATGCCCAGCTGAGAAAGGGGGAGATTTCAACTGTGTGACGGTATTCGTTTTCTAGGGCTGTCATAACAAAGTGCCGGACTGGGTGGCTTAAACAACAAAAATCTATTTTCTCATAACTCTGGAGGCTGGAAGTCCAAGATCAAGGTGTCAGAAGCGTTCGTTTCCTCTGAGGCCTCTCTCCTTGGCTTGTAGACAGCTGTCTTCTCTCTGTGTCTTCACATGGTCTTCCCTCTGTGCATGTCTGTGTCCTAACTACCTCTTCTTCTTCTTTTTCTTACATCTTTATTGGACTATAATTGCTTTAAAATGGTGTGTTAGTTTCTGCTGTATAACAAAGTGAATCAGTTATACATATACATACATCCCCATATCTCCTCCCTCTTGCATCTCCCTCCCACCCTCCCTATCCCACCTCTCTAGGTGGTCACAAAGCACCGAGCTGATCTCCCTGTGCTACGTGGCTGCTTCCACTAGCTATCTATTTTACATTTGGTAGGGTATGTATGTCCATGCCACTCTCTCACTTCGTCCCAGCTTACCCTTCCCCCTCCCCGTGTCCTCAAGTCCATTCTCTACATCTGCGCTCACTGTCTCTTCTTAAAAGGACACCAGCCGTACTGGATCAGGGCCCACCTTAATGACCTCATTTTACCTTAATTATCCCTTTAAAGGCCCTATCTCCAAAGATAGCACATTCAGAGGTACTGGAGGCTAGAATCCGAATATATGAATTTTGGGGGTTAACACAACTAAGTCCATAACAGTAACTTCTAAGGATCCTTTCAAGCTCGTGAGCCTATCACGATCACTCCCATCCGTTTTGCTTCCACTCTCTACTAATTTTGTCAATGGGGCTTCCATCCTGTAGGCATCTAGACTCAGAATCAGAATCATGTTGCATTGTTTTCACCCCTCACCTGCTCCCCTTTCTCCCAAATCTCCATCATGGAATAGACCATGGTCCTACCACATATAGAACTCTCCATCCCCAATATCATGATGCCACTGAAGCCCGTATTCATCTTGTGCCCATCTTGCCTTTAGCGTTTTCCCTCTGTCCATCTCGGTGGAGCATGTCCCTGCCCTGCATCAGACCTTCAGGGTCCCTCATGTCCCTCATGGCCCTTCCCAGCCTGAACTCCACGGCTCCTCCATGGGAACCTTCTATTCTATTCAAACCAAACTATCACCATTCCCCAGACCCAACCTGGACCTTCTCACCTCCATCCTCTGCTCAAGCTCTGAGTGCCTCCCTTACTGGGACCCCAATCTTCTTTTTGAAATTCTATCCACCAAGGTTCAATTCAAAGACCACAGAGTCCAGTCGGCCAGGCGTTGCCAACTTACTGCGGGTAAGAGTGGGAAACCCAATTTGATAATCTGTGTGGTTCATTCTATATGCTCCAGCTTAATTCAGACAGCTGTGCCGCCCAGGACCTGGGTTTGCAGCTGGGAGAAAAACCCAATTGTGCTAATGGGGACGAGTGAAACACATCCCATTCACCACGGATGCTTCTGGGCTCTCGGGATACCCAGACGATGGGGCACTTGGCATTGGCAGATGGCTCCAAGAGCTAAGTAACCCTCAAAAGCGCTGAACCCCAAGAGGAAACAGGTGTAGAGGGCTGAGTAGATTATGCAGTGTTATTCCAACTGTGGTTCTTGGTCCAGCAGAACCAGCATCCTGTATGAACTTGTCAGAAGGCAAATTCATGGGCCCCACCCCCTCCTCCTGGATCTGAGTCTCTGGGGATGGAGCTCAGGAGACTGTGTTTTCACAAGTTCTTCAGGTAATTCCCGCACACCTTAAAGCTGGAAAATCCTTGAAATAGGAAATGAGGTTAGAGGAGGCAGGGAGGAGGAGGGTGGACCATGTGAGGTTTCAGGAGCCATGGAAAGGGGTTTGGGATCAACGTACATGTAACGGGAAGTTGTTGGGGTGTGTGTCAGCTGGGGTTCTGTAGAGTAACAGAGAGATTTATTCATTTCTTTTAAGGAATTGGTTCACGCAAATCAAATTTGTGGGGCAGGCTGGAAACTCAGGCAAGATTTCTATGTTACAGTCTTGAGGCGGAATTCCTTCCTTCTTCGGGAAACCTCAGGTTTTGTTCTTAAGGCCTTCAACTGGTTGGATAAGGCCCACCTGCATTCTAGAGGGTAATCTCTTTTACTTATAGCCAAACGATCACAGATGTTAATTTCATCGACACAACACCTTCACAGCAACAGCTAGACTGGCATTTGACCAAAGAGCTGGGAACCAGAGCATAGCCAAACTGACACATAAAATTTAAGCACTAGAGACTGTTAGCTCTAGCTCTTCCTGAGGTCTGAGGAGTTGGCTTTTTCTGGGCCCCTTATAGCGAACTCCCAATGACTTGAGGTAAATGGAAGGAGTCCATTATCCTGCAACCACAGGAGCCCATCACTAGGTGCTTGTAAGAGTTTTGTCTGTAGATAGAGGTCCACTCTCTGAGGGCAGAGGACACAAGTCTACTCTTAATGGGTCTCCTTTGTGCTGGATCGTCTTCAGTTTGTCTCTCACCCTTTCTCAAAGCTCTGGGAGGCTGCCCTGTATGGAATGCATCAGTGAGCCTCTGATCTCTGGCCTCCAGTTGGGTTTGGCCAATGGGGGACACCAGGAGGAGCCGGGAGGGTGGGAGAAGAAGGGAGGGGTCCCTCACTGCTGTTGGGGGTTGGCAGCATGTCTTGAACTCAAGGCTGCAGCAACTACTGGCCTGCCCCCCACCCGTACAGGTACTCTTTCCACATTCTATTAATAGCTCCCTACCCTTTGCCCCTGGAGCTGGTATCAACTCCCTGCTGTGGCACCCTTGGGGCACTGCACTGTCCCTGTGGGTTTCTCTAAATTCAAGCTGAACCCTCCCTTGTAAACTGCTCTTTAATTAAGTTTGTTATGGACTAAATGTGTTTCCCCCAAATTCATATGTTGAAGCCCTAGTTCCCACTGTGACGGCATTTGGAGGTGGGGCCTTTGGGAGGTGATTAGGTCATGAGGGTGAAGCCTTCATGATGGGATTAGCATCCTTATAAGAAGTGACACAAGAGAGATGGCCTCTCTCTCTACCTGTGAGGACACAGCAAGATCTGCAAACCAAGAAGAAGGTTCTCAACAGACGCTGAAACAGCTAGCACCTACATCATGGGACTTCCCAGCCTGCAAAACTGTAAGAAATAAGCGGTTGCTGTTTGAGCCACCCAGTCTAGGAATTTTGTTATGGCTGCTTGAACTAAGACAGAACTCTTCTCAAATCACCCAGTTTGAATACACCATCTGTTTTTGGCCATCTGACCGATAGACCTTGGCAGCCCACATAGGACTGGCCACCTGGTGATTGAATGATACCTACTGACCGAATCAAAAGAGGGAGAAAGACACAGAATCTTTCAGCAGGCTTAGGAGAAACAAACCCTCCAGCATTTTCAGCTAAGGGGCCAAGTTTTAACTCCACAAACATGCTGCTCAAAAGCTTGGCCAAGCAGTAATTAAGGTCGGGGGTCTGGGAGGGAGGAGAGATGGATGACATTGGGTATGGAAGGAGTTAAGCTTCCAATGCAGGGATGGCCAGCACAGCCCACTTTGCAATTTTCTGCCAAAGTATTTTAAATGAAACAGCTGTGTATGAGCAAAACTGCTGAGAATTGTTCCAGCTCCAAGCATGAATCTGAATCACTCATGTTCGGTATTTGACGGGCTGTGTAATTGCTCTAAACCCTATTATCTTCCCTAGCAGTTGTTGAAGTGTCATTAGGACACTTCAAATGAAAGGCTAAATTCTCCTATATACACAATTTTAATAATTACAGTCTTTGTTTTTTTTTTTCTATTTTGAAATGCAAAGCTCTGTTCAAAAAGGGAGGTGTCAGGATTGTAGGATTGCATCAGAGACTTCTGAAGCCAGCCTAGAATGTTATTATGTATTTTTCTTAACTTTCTCTGGATTTTCCTGAGCAGTTAATCTTTCATGATTTTTATCTTCTGCTCTATGCAGGAGAGAAGAGACCAAGGCATGCTGGGTAATGGAACTGGAAGAGTCGACAAACATGACCAGGCACCTACTATATGCCAGTCACTGTTCTAGGCCCTGGGGACATAAGGATACGCAAACCTGAGGAGGCCATTGTAATCTTTTTACCACACCAGACTATCTCGTAGTTTATTTATTTCATGTCTCTGCCCTGCTAGAGGGTGAGGGGTTTGTGAAGGCAGAGTTGTGTCTTGGTCATCTTTGTATCCAAAGTAGGCAACCCAGCTCCACGAGTGTTGGTTGAATGACTGAATGACTGTTTACAGAATGCACACGATGGGCCAGGAGCCTCTCTGGGTACAGGGATGTGGCCACTAACAATATGGGTGCAGTCTTTGCCTTTGGGGGCACATAGTAGTGGTGCAGAGACAAGATACACACTGAACAAGGACATTATCATCATGATGGATGCCACCACAGAGAAAGAACTCTGGCCCCATTAGTCAAAATCAGCACAGAGGTAACCACTACCACTCAGCCAGGGCAGTTAGGGAAGTGTGATCACGATGGTGAAGCAGGAGCATCCACTGAGAGGTGGGCCAGTACAGCCTGAAATGCCAGTTTGGCCACTGGATGGCTGTTGGATCTTGGGCAAGTTCTCTCTCTAAACCTCAGTTCCCCATCTAGAAATGAGAAGGATACAGCTCTCAAGGTGATGGTGATAGGCACAATTCTAAGACGGTCCCCTTGACCTCCACCCCCTGGTGTCACATCCGGTATAATCTCCTCCCCTTGAGTGTGGGCAGGACCTGTGATTTGTTTCCAATGAACAGAACATGGTAAAGGTGATAGGATGTCACTCTTATGGTTAGGTTATCTATCATCTATCTATCTATCTATCTATCCATCCATCTATATTTATCTGTCTTAATGAATATATATATATATGTAGGCATCTAATCTTATCCGTCTATATCTATCTATCATCTATCCATCTATCTCTACCTATCTGTATTTATTCATCTATATCTATATATGTATATATCGTATCTTTTTTTGAGTTTTGTTTTTTAATTAATTTTTATTGGAGTAGAGCTGCTTTACAATGTCGTGTTAGCTTCTACTGCACAGCAAAATGAATCAGCCATACATATACATAGAGCCCCTCCATTTAGGACCCCACAGTGCAGTAAGTAGAGTTCCCTGTGCTATACAGTATGTTCCCGTCAGTTGTCTATTTTATACTTAAGTGTCAATAGTGTATATGTGTCAATCCCAATCTTCCAATTCCTCCCACCCCACCCCTTTCCCCCTTGGTATCCTTACATTTGTTCCCTATATCTGTGTCTCTATTTCTGCTTGGAAATTTCTTATCTATCACTGATCTATGTCTATCCATCTACTTGTATCTGTATCTATCTGTACACAAACACACATACACACACGCACACACACACACAGACACACACACCTATCCATCTATTTATGCCTCTATCTTACTTGTCCACACTAGTGAGATCCCTGCTGGCTCCATGGAGTCAGCAGCTGTTCTGAGGAAGCCCACATGGCAGGGAACTGCTGGTAGCCTCTAGCACCTGAAGGTGCCCCCACCTGCCAGCCAGCCAGATACCAGGGCCTCACTCACACAGCCACCAGGAAATGAGTCCTGAAAACAGCCTGACGAAGCTTGGAAGCAGATTCTTCCGCAGTCGGGCCTCCCGGTGAGAATGCAGTCTGGCTGCACCTCGTGAGACCCTGGGCAGAGAACCCAGCTAAGCTGTGCCTGGACTCCTGACCCCCAGGAAACATGAGATAATAAACATGTGTTGTTTTAGGTCACTGAGCTTGCGGTAATTTGCTATGCAGCAGTAGATAACTAATAGATGCTTGGTGCATAGCAGGTCCTGAAAGCTGGAGGTGAAGGACAGCAGAGGACAGGTCAGTTCAGCCTCCCTGACCGTCTCTTGCACAGCACACGCCCCCACCCCCCAATCCCTGAAACCCTATCTGAGGCGGGCATCCTGAGAGGCTCTGGGCCTATAGCGAGGTCAGCCTGGCTAAGGTGCCTGGGTTTGGAATGAGAAGCATCACCTAAGGGCACCTCCTAGAAGAGCAGCTGCTCCAAGCAGCGTGCACTCTGGGTTCACCAGCCTGAAGGCTGGCAGCTGCTACCCTGGAGCTGAGAAGAAGCACTGGAGAAATGATGGGATTCCCAATATCTGCTCAGAACACGGGGACAAGGAGGCCAACAATGACAGACCGCGTGCTTCCTCGTCACGGCCCGAGGTGGACTGCGCAAAGCTCCGGCCTCGCCACCTGCTTGGAAGACGCCCGTAGTTGCCCAGGTTTGTGGGCACAGAAAGGCAGATGGATGCCTGGTTTGTTTCCAGACTCACCTGAGCTAATGTCAGCACCATTTCTGAAATGGCTCTGATTCCTCTGCTATTCAGATAATGATTCACTCTGTTCCTCCCATGCCACGAAACCCTGCCCAAGTCTGGAATGATCAATACTGAATTTTCTGAACAAGACTCACTTCAGAAGGTTGTTGGAAGATTCTCATAATGTTATTACCCAGAACTACTCTTAGGTTATTGTACCAGAGGCTGGCCAAGGCTTAAAGATAGCCTCTTATTTAACTCCCTGGACACCCTTGGAAATGGGGGCTCTGGACAACCCATGCTGCAGGGGGGTAAGCCAAGGCTTAGAGAGGCCAAATGACTGCAGTGTCACCACTTGCGATAACACCCGGCACCCAGAGGGGCAAATTCCTGGCTTCGCCTCCACTGACCCCCTTACGCACTCTTGTAGCATTTACCTTTATCATGTGACCGCCTTCCCAGTGACCTACAGAGACCCCTATTTTGTGAACTGGTTGCTACCCGGGAAGGGCCCAAGCAGGTAGCAGCCCCGTCAGCCCCCACCCCATCAGTAGACACTGATGGGGTGAGAGTGGGAGAAGGACATTGAAAGCCCAGGTCCCAATCAGAACAGGCCCCCAGGTATGTGATGCCCACTCAGCCATTCCCACCTCACCCCTCATGTCTTCCAACACTCCTGCTGGGCTGCAGCCCTCCTGGGGTGTGTTGCAGATGTAACAAGCTCCAGGAGCACCAGGAAGCCTTGGTGTGCCCCATGGGCCTGGGGCCAGGGGTGCTGACAGTTGGACACATGGTCCCTGCTGGAACAGGGTCAGGTGAGCGACCTGGTGGGGTTGACAAGGAAGTCTCTGCATGACTGGGAGGCCAGCCTCCTGCTTGCCTATGGTCAGAGCACCAGGCAGAGACCTGGCAGCCGGGACCAACAGAAGATACAGCCTTCGATGTGTCATCATACCCATCACCTTTGGTGACCATGGGAAGTCATCAACTTTAAATCCAAGGAAACTTTCCTTATCGGGCATCAGGGGGGATGGACTAATGATGATTTCTGCCCAGTAGCAAATGTGCTCCTTGACGGCTGGTGATGCTGGCCTTAACCATTTACAGAGATCGATGTGGGGTCCAATCGACCCTGAGTCAGGGTGATGCCCTGCCCCCCAGCTCCTCGTCCAATCACGCCGGTCCCAGCAGGAGAGAACAACTAGTAACAAAGCGGACCCCACACTAGTTAGGGGACGGAAAGAGAACTCGGCTTCCCTGAGGATCTCCTATGTGCTGGACAGCACACTCACTGCTTTACATATGGAATTTCCTTTAGTTCCCAACACAAGCCCCGAGTGAGCTACTACTCATACCCACAGTGCTGCACCTGTCCATTGCTATATGACAAACCACCCCAGAACTGACTGATTTAAAATAACAACACTCATTTGTTTTGCTCACAGGTCTGCAATCTGAGCGTGGAGACAACCTGTCTCTGAGCCACATGGCATCAACGGAGGCAGCTCCACCGGGGCTGCAGGATCCACCTCGAAAATGGCTCGCTCACAGGGCTGGCAAGTTGATGCTAGCTGTCAACTGGGAGCTCAGTTGAGGCTGTCAGCTTTGGGTCTTGGTTTGTCTCCTTGAAGACCTCTCCACGGGGCTGCTTGGGTTGCCTCACAACATGGCAGCTGAGTTCCAGGAGGTCCAGGTGGAAAACACAAGGCTTCGCAGGTGACCTAGCCACACAGGTGATGTCCCAGACCATCACTTCTGCCACATTCTATTGGCCGATCAAGTCATTAAGGCTAATCCAGATTTGAGGGGAGGGACATTAGATTCCACCTGTCAATGGGGCGAGTAGCAAAGTACGTGCACTTATCTTTAATCCACCATACCCATTTTACAGATGGGGAGGCTGAAGTTTCAGAAACATTTAACACTTTCCCACAGTGAGCAGCTGGAAAGTAGTGGAGACTCAAGTCTGAACTCAGCTCTGAATAAGCTCTGAACATAAGCTCTTTCTGCTCTACCAAGTAGTTCTTCAGCCCAGCAAGCTAATACTAATTGTTGGTTGGTTTAGCTAATCGGCTGTGTCTTCAGAAATAGGCCCAGAAAGACCATAAAAATGAGACCATGTTTGAATTTCTTAAATCTGTACGAGTTTTCCCAAGCATTAAGTTTCTTTTCTGAGAGCCAAGCTTGGTCAAAGTGTTCACAGGCTAAGACTTCATCAGAACACAAAAACCAGACTTAAACAATGAATGTGATCTGGACTAGAAAAATAATTCCTGAATTTGTCCACACCTTCCTTCTCTCTGCCAAGTATTCTTGTCCCACCATCTCACCACAGAAGACTAGCTGGAGACATGTGGGTGTACAGAAATTCTGCGTACAGTTGCTCAGGATGTGCACTGTACAAGGAGATCAGTTGAGCAGTAAATGGGTTAAAACTCAGCCTGTGTTCCTCTCTCTAAGCCTTGTGTCTGGTGTGGGACTGAGTCCAGCTGGAGTCAGGGTGCTGTTTCCTAATTTGCTCAAGTTAGCCACGGAGGGATAACCTGCAAAGCTAACTTCAAAGCAATGCTACCTAAATCATCCTGAGGAGAGGTTGAACATTTCAAGGGAAAGGTGGAGAAGGAGAATGTGACAACTCACGGTCTCCCTTCTAACATCTCAAACAGTTCTGCTCTGGCTCCAAACTTGTATATTTTGTTCAGATAAACAAAAGTTCCCCAGTTATTGGGACCACCTTTGGTAGAGGTGATCATGCAACCTTGGGCGATTTATATGCCCTTTAAAGGACTTGTCCTTCTTGGGTTCAAGTTCTGATTCTTCCATTTACTCACTGCATGACCTTGGGCCAAATCTGTAACATCTCAGGACCTGTCACCTCCCCAGTGAAACAGGAATCATAATAATACGCATTTCATTAACTCTAAGGCACTATCATTTATAACATGCACCATTATTTTATGGATCACTAAGGAAATAAAGCTGCCAATTAAACAGACACGTCTTTGATTCTAAGATGTATCCTGATTTCAGAGAAAAAAATGGAAACAAAATGTGTCTTGGAATTGATGGAATTTAGTAAAACAGCTTGCCTCCCTATATAAAAAGAGTGCTGTGAAGGATTAAATTAAATAACGTGCAAAAAAAAAAGACTTTGTGAACTATAAAGCACTAAAAATATTGTCTTCTTAGACGTAGGAACTTTCAAATGACTTCATCCGAAAGACTAATGTACTATTAGGTCCTCCCAAGCTTTATATAATTGTCTTAACGTGCTCACTAAGCAGTTCAAAAAGCTGCATTTACAGCACTATGAGTCTGAATTGCTTTTCTCCGTTTATACCGTTCCCACCCTTTTATGATTTGTTTGTGTAGAATCAACTAGTGAGTTTTCCCTTGAATGGGATTCAAGATTCGGGCTTGATTTACAGTTAGAATTGACTAACATTTGGAAACAATAAACTGTGTTGTCTAAACACATAAAGACCACAAAAGAAAGCTGAAGTGCTAATTACTGTGAGGGGAAGGGATGGGGAAGCAAACACGCCACAAAAGCCTGTTCAGTGTCAGGGTTTTCTCATTAATTGCGGGTGGGTCGGGGGAGGGGCAGACTCCCCAGGCATATTTCCCATGCTGCTTTGGGGGAGGAAACGGTTGAGAGGTTTGGATGGTGGTTTCCCTCCGGAAAGAAAAAGAAATAGTTTGGAGGCCACCAAAGAGCAGTTGATCCATAATTCTTTCAATTTGAAAAAACCAAATTGGGGCCTTGGGCGTCCTATGTCCTCGGTAGGACAAGGTGGCCTTGGCACTCTATCAGGTGTCAGGAAACAAGCTCTGGTTTCTCGGCCCTTTTAGCCTGGCCGGTCAGGGGTGGAACGGACCGGTCCAACCCCAGAAGCCCATGATCTCCTGCTCGGGATGCACCAATCACAGTGCAGGAAACAGCCCATCCAAGCCAGCCTAGTGGGGAGGTGGCTTGGTGTTCCCAAACCAGCAATGCCTTGGAATCAGACAGACCCAAGTTTACATCCGCCCTCATCATTTATCAGTGGTTTGTCACTGGACTCTTCTGTGCCTCCGTGTCCTTATTTGTAAGGCATGATGAGTTCATGCAGGGGAAGTGTCCATACAAGTGTCTGGAACAGAGTGGACACTTATTAAATGATTCCTATGAGGACACCCCTCATGGAACTCTGAACTGATTTCAACCAATGTTTGCTGAACCCTCACCACGTGTAGACACTGTCAGGTGTTGGAGATGATGTGATGAAGAGGACAGATCTGGTTTCTGCTCCCACAGGATAAGTCCAGGGCTGGGAGCAGATAAACGAACAAATAAACAAAATAAGATACACTCAGGTGATAAGGGGTTGGGGGAAAATAAAGCAAGTTATGAAGCTGCAGAGAGATGGGACATGGCGGGGGAGGGGCACAGTGGTACCTTAGGAAGGGGGGTCAGGGAAGGCCAGGTTCGCTAAGGCACCTCAGCCCCCAGCCCATGATTCTCCAGCCTGGTGGTTCTCAACTAGGGGCTATTCTACGCTCCAGGCAACATTTGGTGATGTCTAGTGATATTGCTATTATGGAGTGGGGGTGGCCACTGGCATCCAATAGGTGGAGGCCAGGATGCTACTCAGCATCCTACAGTGCACAGGGCAGCACCCTCCAACCCCTGCCCCCCCAAACCCTTCAAGATTTATCTGGCCCCAAATGTCAACACTGCTGAGGTTGAGAAATCCTGACCTAGTGCATTACCCTGTGCTATGTTTTTCATGACACTTCACAGAGCTGGTGATTCTGGAAATCCCTTAGTGGAAGGGACCTGGCTTAACTAATAGACCCACCATCATCACGGTCTGTAATGGGTGACATTAGAGAGCCGTTCCCCAGCCCCTGCATCTCCCATGATGGCGGGCATGCAGCAATGCCTACCTATGCAGAGTGCCCTGTGGAGGCTGGCTTCACGTCCCACCCCTCCTGGCCTAGGCTATCCCGATAAAGCTCATTCTGCTAACTAGATATTAAAAACAAAAAACCAAAAATCAAACAAAATAGGAATCTGGGGCTGGCTGTAGCCAGCGTTGGGGGAAATGGACTCGGGAATACTTCTAGACCAGTGCCCCTGGAGTCCAACAACAGCCACAGTTCTAGTCCAGTAAATGCACTTCCTCGCCCCCCAAGTTCTAGACTCACATACAGTTAAAGGGAAAAAATCAGAAGCAGGGAGCAATGCTGCCTCTAACAGGCACAGAGGCAGGAGCAGGAAGTGATAGCTGTTAGCCTGACAGTGAAGGAGGAAGGGCAATGTCACATGGAAGGAGAAAGAAGAATTCCGAAAGCACGACAGTTGGGAGTTGTTTGGACTTTCCAGGCACCTCTGCATTACACAGCATGGAACTGAGACACTAAGGCCAGTTGCACTGTTACTGCCTTCCCACCAATACCCTCGCCCCTTATTCCATGCCACCAGAACTGATTTCATTTAGGAGGCAACGTGCTCAGCCCCAAGACGGGCTGAAATCAGTGATGGCCATCCCATGCCCCCCACCGCCTTTTTTTTAAAGATTTTTCTTTTTTTTGATGTGGACCATTTTTAAAGTCTTTATTGAATTTGTTACAATATTGCTTCTGTTTTATGTTTTGGTTTTTTGGCTGCGAGGCATGTGGGATCTTAGCTCCCCGACCAGGGATCAAACCCACACCCCCTGCATTTGAAGGCGAAGTCTTAACCACTGGACCACCAGGGAAGTCCCCATCCCATCCCTTTTTGCCAGTGATTGGTTAAGAGAGGACATGTGACCCTGTTCTAGTCAATAAGGTGTAAGGGCGTGTCTGCTTGAGAGCTTCTGGGAAAGATTTGCCTCTCTGATAAAGCAGAGAGCCACATGACTAGAAAGTCCTTTTTTTTTTTTTTTTTTTTTTTTGGCCGTACGCCGGCCTCTCACTGTTGCGGCATCTCCCATTGCGGAGCACAGGCTCTGGACGCGCAGGCTCAGCGGCCATGGCTTACGGGCCCAGCCGCTCCGCGGCATGTGGGATCCTCCCGGGCCGGGGCACGAACCCGTGTCCCCTGCATCGGCAGGTGGACTCTCAACCACTGTGCCACCAGGGAAGCCCAAGTCCTTTTTTTTTAAACCATCACTCCTTTTGTGTTTGGGAAATGGGTTTGTGACAAGGGATGTGATGCCTGGAACTGTGGCAGCCATTTTGTGATCATGAGGAAAGGCTTTCCCCAACATGCTTGAGGATGGAGGGAAGGAAACACAGAAGGAATCTGAGACCTCAATGACACCGTTGAATTTCGTTATGTAAGAATGAAATTGCATTTATTGTTTAAGCCTCCATTACCATAGCTCAAAGCATCCTAAATAATATGGTTTCTTTTTGTAATAATAGTTCTCAGGAAGATGTTCCTACCTAGAGGTTGATATTTTAAAAGGTGTCATCTGTAAAATGGACAAAGCATCAGTTATTCAGAAACTTCCTTCATCTGGAATGTTATCCCCTACCCTTGAGGGTGCCAAAAAGTACAAAATTTCTCAATTTAAATGCACCCAGAGTCATATAATCTATGACATACACCATCTCTGTTTTCACAGAGTAGTTTAATGCTCATGATCTCCATTCACAGACTCACAGAATCTCAATGTTGAAAAACAGCACTTTGATCCAATTCCCTACATAATCTCCTCATTCACTGACCATCATCTCTGTCCGCAACAGAAGTAGGTCTGGTTTATTTGCCTGGTGAGTACAGGATAAAGAACTGGGCACACATAGCCAGTCCCTCCTTCGTCCTTCCTCTTGCGAGTGAGCTGCCCAGAAGGTTTACATTCTGCTCTGCTCCGGCACAAACTTACAGGGGCAGCCTCTGCCCTGAGGCTTGCTCCAGGCCGGTGCTTCCTGTGTCTCGGTGGGGAAATGCATCTAATTAGGGGCCCTATTCACCTGCTAATATAGGTCACATTCTCCAATGGTAGCTTTATCAGTAATGAAGATGATATTTTCATTTAGCACTGTGTGATCAGTCATTTAGTTCAGAGAACAGATTCTATTCCGGCAACTTTAAGCTACTTTAATACTTTAAGGTATTTATGATAGGATATTAAATGGGTGATGGTATTGTAGGAAGAGCTGAAGAAACAGACCTTTCAGGAATGAAAAGCCACACTGCCGAACCGAACCATCAACGGATCTGCTGCGTCTTCCATGAATCAGGTGCTGGCAGCCACAGAACTTTACCTCCTTGGCCACAGTCAGGAAGCTGCCCCTCCTGCTGCTTCTCCTGAATCCACACTGGGCCTCCCCAGACCAGCGACAGCCAAGTGGATGTGCAGTAACAGGCAGGCCTCCCACTGCACAGGGACCACTGCTGAAGTGACCATAGAACAAGTGAGTGCCTCAGGAAGATGCTTGCCCTGGAAGTGTAGAAACACCAGGAACGTGCCTCTGACTCAGCCTCCCTTCCAGATGTCATGTGACTTCATCTGCATGGCCAAACCTGAAGCGCACGCAGAACTCTAGCTGCAAGGGAGTGCTGACACCTAGTTCCCAGCTTTCTTGCTTCTGCAGGACACATAGGCCCACGAGAACAAGGGTGGAATTATTGATGAGTTTATATTCTCCACATCTGTCTGCATGGTGGCTATGGTACAAATGCAAACCAGACTGCCCAGGTTCAAACACGGCTCTGCCGTATACCAACCCAATGGCCTTCAGCGCACCACATAAGTCAGTGTGCATCAGGTTCTTCAGCCATAAAGTGGGGATAATGATAGGAACTACCTTATATAGTTATGAGGATTAAACATTCCCTCTGTTCAAACCCTTGCTGCCTGTTATCAGAAACTCAGAAACAGAATCAATGCAGATAGAGAGGGAAGCCTGGACACGTAAAACACACAGAACTGCAGCTGGCACACAGCAAGTGCAGTGCGAGTGTCTGCTACTATGGCTGCAGAACTTGGCCCCTCTCAAGCTCCTCCCTGATAATAGCTTACAGTTAGACCTGCATGGTAGTGCTTAGGATGGGGGTGTGTGTTCAGCTCTGTACAGATCAACACATAATTAAATATGTTCACATTCCTTAATAATAGCACCATCAAGAGGCCTGGTGTGTTTTGGGGGTGTCGATGACAGTGAAGAAAATGGAAGGGGGTGCCTGGCTGCACACTCTGACTCCCAGGGTCTTTCCTGCCAATCAGACTCGTGTCTGTTTCCTCCGAGGCCCATAGCCAAGAAGGCCCAAGGAAGAAGGTGTCTGCAGGGGATGACTGGCTTCAACCATAATTCGGTGTCCTGTCAGGAAGCTGGCCTGACAGCTGATGAGAGCGAAATATAATTAAATGTCAACAAAAATGAACATGGCAGGGCATCAGCTGACGTGCTGGTCCCCAAGACCCCCTCCCAAGGGATGTCAATCATACCTAGCTGCTTCTCTGGGGTGATGGGGCCCAAAGGAACTGACATCAGAGGCTGAGACGAAGGGAGCAGAGGTGTCTGGAGCACCTGGGAGAAGTGGGGTCCCCCCCTTGCAGGGCTGTGGGCTTCCCTTGCAGGCCAGAGGGCCCATGGGGAGTTCTTCCCGCAGTCTGGGGCCTGTGAGAGGAGTGGCCTTGAAGAAAGAAATCAGGGGCCATGTCCCACATCTGGGTTCTGGTCTGGCTTCCAGAAATGGAATACTGAGATGAGAGATTGTTGCCTGTTCCTCCTAAGAATTAGTCTTCCAAAAATGACAGCTACCATTCATTGAGTCTTTACTATGCACTAAGGCTGTACTGATTGGTTTTTTTTTTAATATATAGATTTATTTATTTATTTTTTGGCTGAGTTGGGTCTTTGTTGCTGCGCGCGGGCTTTCTCTAGTTGCGGCAAGCGGGGGCTACTCTTCATCGCTGTGCGTGGGCTTCTCATTGCACTGGCTTCTCTTGTTGCGAAACATGGGCTCTAGGCATGCAGACTTCAGCAGTTGTGGCTCACTGGCTCTAGAGTGCAGGCTCGGTAGTTGTGGCTCATGGGCTTAGTTGCTCCGTGGCATGTGGGATCTTCCCGGACCAGGGCTCAAACCCATGTCCCCGGCATTGGCAGGCGGATTCTTAACCACTGTGCCACCAGGGAAGCCCCTGATTGTTTTTTAATTGCATTATCTTCATGTACAGTTATGGAATGTTCCCTCCAGCCCCTGCCCCTGTCCCCCAACTCCCATAATCTAGTTGGGAACATGGGAGTCCAGAGACTCCATTTTTTCAGCTTCCTTTGCAACTTAGTTCGGCCACGTGGCGTGTTCTCGTCAATGGAAGGTGACAGGTAGAGGTTCGTGACCTTGCACATCACAGCTGTTTAAAGGATACGGCTCCACTTCCCCTTTCCCTGTCCTGAGGGCTGCAAAGAGGATGGAGAGTCAGCTCCATCCAAGGGGCAAGGCCTCAGTGTCTGGCAGAGCAACAAGGTAGAAGGAACCTGGGTTCCTGGTTCACGGGGTGGAGCTACCCTGGACCACCCTCCTCCAGATGTTCATGAAAGAGAAAATGCACTTGTAGTTTGTTTGCTGCCTTTCAGGACTTTTGTTACAGTACCTTAGCCTGTTCCCCTAACATGCTAATACATCTTCAGTGTTCACAGCAGTCTTGCAAGATAGGTATGATTTTCTCCCCATTTTATCAAGGAGAACTCCAAGGTTCTGAGAAGCTGAATGACTTGTCCAAAGTCACAGTAGTATGAAATGGCAGATGTGGGACCCAGTTCCAAATCTGGCTATGACCAAAGTGTGTGCCTGGATCCAGTGCTCAGAGCTCACGCCTCCCCCTGCAGTCTCTGTGACGACAGCTCTTTCCCTACACCTGTGCGTTTTAAAAAATTTACCTACATCTGTGCATATCAGGTTTAAAGAACCTGGTATGTTCCCCCCAAAGAGAAGAGAAAGGAGGAGGCCTCCTTTTCTTTCATAAAGCTGAGTGTTGCGGACTTGGGGATACAGGGCATGATAAATAAGGGCAATGAGTTGACCTCTGTTATTTTTGCCTCCATCCCCCCATTCTGGTCATAGCACACAGATGTTGCTGAGGCGACCTCTCCTGTACTCTCAGTGCACGTGGCCCAGCCTCACTTGACTTACCCCACTGAGCCTGAGTCAGGCCGACAGACCCTCTGTCCCTGGTACTGGAGTTTCGGTGGAGACACACAAAGTCTTCACAGGCCCAGAGTCCATTCATCCCAACAGCAGACCCCAACAAGACCATTCACTGGTCCCTGCTACCTGGAATTCTGAGCTGTTCATCAGCTCTTCCCTTGATCTGGAGAGCTCTGTCATGTCCTTCTAAGCAATGTCCCCTCTGCTTACATTTCCTCTGAGGCTAGTCTGTCTTCCTTGCAAAGGCCCTGCCTGATAGTTAGAGCTGCTCTGAGCCCAGGGCAGAGGGGGATGGCACAGACCACGTCCAAACATGACATCAAGGCTTCCAACCAAACCATCTGGGAGCCCCGGAGCTAGACTCAGAGACCCACAGCACGAGGTCAGGAGCTCGCAGGCCCAGAAAGGGGACTGGAGACAGGCGAGAGGCTGGAGAGGGAGGATAAAGGACCAGGACTGCGTTGGGGGTGGGGGAGGATGTTTATCTTGCTGGCTTCTGGAGGTGCGTTCAGATAAAATGCTCCACGTTAATTAGGAAACAGGATCTGCCTCGGGGCTCTGTGTGTCCTGGCATGTGGATGAGACCCTGGAAGGCTCTTGCCTGCTGGCTGTGCCCAGTGGCCCTGAGGCAACTGGGCACAGGTGAAGCGTTGGCCCATCCTGGAGCAGAGGGCCACGGAGTGAGGAGCCCCAGTGAGACAGCACTTGGAAAGTACAGTCGTAAAGCACTTGAGTGACTCCCCAGATGGAGCTGGACTTACGGGGCCCCGTTATGGCTGTGCCTCACTTTGGATGCAGAGACCCAGTTGGGGCGTTATTCCTGGAGGACAGCCCGAGCCACGGGCCCCTGGGGCAGAGGTCGTGTTCGAGGAGGGAGAGCGCAGTGTGTGACAGCTTCAGCAACTCACTCCCTCGTCCTGCTGGAGGGACCTCCAATGCATGGACTTTCTGATCCTGGGCCATCAAGCACACTGGGGGCTGGGGTGACAGTCACCAGACATGACTGTGGCCAGAAGGTGGGATCGTTCATCAATCATGGAGGCAGCAGGGGACAGCAGTGAAGAGTCAGTGGGTCTGAATCCTCCCTCTGCTAATTCCCAGCTAAGTGACCTAGGACAACGTCACTTCTCTGAGCCTCAGTTTCCTCATCTGTAAAATGGGGATGACAAAATTTTCCTCTTCCAGACATTGTGTGGACGAAGGGAGGCCTTTAGCACAGCACTTGCTGTATAATTAGCCCTCAGTAAGTAGTAGCCAGGACAGAGTATGAGGCATAATAACGGAAAGATCTCACTTTTCTTGTATATCACTTTTGCATTCATAATCGAGTTCTGTCTTCCTGGGAAGAGGACGGGTTAGATGGCAATGTTTCCGGGTTAGTGATGAGGGAACCAGGCCCCGAGAGGTCAAGGGGCCCTCCTGAGTCCCCATGTGGGCTGGGGACAGAGCCAGGACTTAAGTCAATGGCTTTCACTCCTGGGTCACATCTCATTCTGAATCTTGATGAGACCCTGCCTTCCAGAGAGAATGGTGATAAGAATAGCAGGCGCCCTTACTGGAGCTTACTGGGTGCCAGGCTCCTTGTCCTATCAGGCCCCTTGTCCTATTAGTGATCTTCTTTAACCCTGAAAAGAAGCCAGCTGCCCAAACAGCATCAATGTCCATGAAGAAGTCTTCAATGTAAACCATTGGTCAACAACGATGCGGGGAGATGGAGGGAGGCTGCTCAGCCCTGGCACCGCTGACGTTAGGGGCCAGACACTTCTGTGTGGGGCGTCCTGCGCACTGTGGGTGGTTACCGGAAGCCCTGATCTCTACTCACTGCACACACCCCAGTTAACCAAGAATGTCTGCAGGCTCTGCCCTGTGTTCCCCAAATGCCCCCGGCTGAGAACCACTGCAGGGAGAGAACCAAGGAAAGCTTCCTGGAAGAGATCATTTTAAAAAGCAGGGTGTGGCAGAGGGAGGTTCTGGAAGGGTCACTCTTGAGTGCAGAGAAGGGGGAATTTCGGGGAGACCTTGCAGCAAATGTGTGGGCAGGCTGTCACAACCTACCCGGTGAAGCCCAGGACCCGTTGAGTGGCTACATCCCGAGAGACCTGTTCTCCTCCTCCTGGGAAATGAAGGGTGGCCAGTCCTAAATCACATCCCTTCTCTTCCAGTCCCAGGAGCGCCCAGAGGCCCTCAGGCTAAGGGCTTAGCTGCCTCGTGAGCTGTGGATGGGGTGGACGCCACCTGCAACTTCACCTGCATCTGCACGGCTTCTTGCAACACGGACAAGTAAGCTTTGTCCCAACCATGTGAACTTGCTCCTGGCCTTGACTCCCTGGACCCAGGAAAGCAGAAAATTCCCCAAGGAGTCTGTTGAGGTGCTACGGAGAGAGAATCACAGGGATGTTGACGCAGCCTGCGATGCTCTGTGTGGCTTTGGTGGACTGGTTGCCAAGACATTCTGGAATCATCCGGGGCTCTGTGGCTGCATGATAGAATGGTTCATCCCACCACTGCAGTCCTTTTTTTTTTTTTTGAGACATAATTCATCTAGCATAAAATTCACCTTCTACAAGTATACAATTTAGTGGGTTTTAGTATATTCACAAAGTTATAAAACCATCACCACTCTCTAATTCCATAATATTTTCATCACCAGAAAGGAAATTCCTACCGCTTAGCAGTCACTCCCCATTTCCCCTCCCCCCAGTCCCAGCAACCACTAACCTGCTTTCTGTCTCAATGGACTTGCCTATTCTGTACATCTCCTGTGAATGAAATCATACCACACCGGTCTTTTGTGACTGCCTTCTCTCACTTAGCACCATGTTTTCAAGGTTCATCCATGGTATAGCACGTGTCTATGGTATAGCATCCATGGTATAGCACGTGTCTATGGTATAGCATCCATGGTATAGCACGTGTCAGTACTTCATTCCTTTTTATGGCTGAAAAGATATTCCATTGTATTGACATACCACAGTCTGTTTCCTCACTCATCAGTGGATAGACATTTGGGTTTCCAACTTTTGGCTATTGTGAGTGATGCTGCTGTGAACATTCATGTTTATATGGACATAGGTTTTCATTTCCCTCGGATATACACCTAGTTGTGGAATTGCTGGGCCATATGTAGCTCTTGGTTTCAAGATGATAAAAACCTTGAGATCACAGATTGGGGTATACTTCCGGGTTGGAATTCGAGGCCCCCCTAAGTCCCTGCTCTCTCCCCGTGTGGCTCATCACGGAACTGTCATTCCACCTTCCACACAGCCAAGTCTTTTAGAAGCTATTTATACCCCAGCTTGAGTTTCTTCCCATGACACTGGTTCTCCAGGTACACAGATATTCTGACAATGTCTCCATAATTCAGTAGAAGAAACACGTCAGGTACTTATAACTTCCCTATGGCTTTGGGGACATCTATTATCTAATGCTGCTTTATTAGTTGAATGAAGGTATGAAAATAAAGTAAGGGAAAGGAACTCTGATTAGGGTCTCTGAGGCTTCCCGTAAGGTATCGTGTAAGATTCCAGAAATGAAACTAAATTTTACATAATTTTTTTTAATTTAGTTAAAGCCCTACTTTCCAAAAAAAAAAAAAAAAAATTCCTAAGGGGCTTCTGGACAAAAGTCAAATTCACTTGTTAATTATATCTTGAGCCCAACCCATGACATGAGAAGTTTTGTTTTCTTGACATTGACTTGATCTGATTAAGTTAATGGTCTGGGAGGTAATCAAATCCCCTCTTTGCAGAGCTAGCTCTGGCCAGGCCCATTTCTGATCATTTTAGCAACTCGACTGGGTGCTCTAAAAATTAAATGAAAGTTAGCCTCAGACCTGGAGGTGCTTTTCCATTCCTTTACTGCTGGACCACGTCAATATTCTAAAGAGGTTTCGGGTGTTACTCCTTTTTGAATAATTTATCATAGCTAATGAAAGTTTCAAAAATCGGCTAACATCAAAGCACAGCAAAACAGTCATTCCCACAGGTGTCTCAAAGGGAGCCTTTCTGGGCAGAAGAGGTGAAAATACCTACTTCTGCTTCTGAAGCCCTCAAGTAAACGGGGTGGATGGAGTTCATCTCCATCTAAGAGTAATCATGGCACACCTACTGTGAAAGAATTAGATACAAAGTAGTACTAAGAAAGTGCAGTGGACAGGATAGGATAGGTTATATTGCAGTAACAAACAACCTCACCAATGTCAGGGGTTTAAAAGAAGGAGCATTTCTTTCTGCATCTCTGTTCATCTAACCCTGAAAAAGAAAGCAAAGCTCACCTACAGGGACTGTTGATTTCTGTTTGAAGAGGAGGATGTCTGCTGATGGACTTTGCAAAGTTGCCCGATGCTACACTACATAATTATTTTCTATGTTATAAGCGAAGGACTTCTTGAGACAGTGAGCTCTTTAATAAGAGTGCAAGCCAGGTAAAGATAGGACTGTGTTTTCTACTCCTTTTCCATCAGCTTTGGTGTCTTACCAAAGGGCCAGGCATGCTGCAGGTGACCCACAACTGTGTGAAAGGGCTTCCCTGGTGATGCAGTGGTTAAGAATCTGCCTGCCAATACAGGGAACACGGGTTCAAGCCCTGGTCTGGGAAGATCCCACATGCTGTGGAGCAACCAAGCCCGTGCGCCACAACTACTGAGCCCACGTGCCACAACTACTGAAGCCCGTGCTCCGCAACAAGAGAAGCCACTGCAATGAGAAGCCCGAGCACAGCAACAAAGAGTAGCCCCCGCTCGCCGCAACTAGAGAAAGCCTGTATGCAGCAATGAAGACCCAACACAGCCAAAAAAATAAATAAATAAATAAAAAAGCAACTGTGTGAAAGGCAGCAGAACAGAGCACAGAGATAGAGGTTACACTCGTGGGTTTGAATCCTGCTTCCAGTGCTCCTGAGCTGTGTGACTCAGTTTTTTCAACCTCTCTGTGCTTGCCCTCATCTGTGAATTAGGGGAAATAATAGTCCCTCCTTCCTGGTGGACAGTGAAAAGTAACTGAATTAATTAATGCCCGTCAAGCACCTAGAAAGGTCCCTGGTACATTGTGGGCACCATATTAGTATTTGATAAATAAATCATAAGAGTTAGCATCTTCTGAGGGTTGATTTAGGAACTGAACTAGGGATTATTTTATTGAATCCTCATAACAATTCAGTGAAGTAGGCATGTTATGATGACCATTTTTCAGATGAGGAAACTGAGGCTTGGAGAGGTAAACTTCCTGGGGTCCGATAACTTAGTAGAAGGTGGAGACAGAATTTCCAACCAGGTCTTCCTGACTCCAGGGCTGACAGCCCTTGCCTCGAAGCTATAGAACTTCTATTTGCAGAACGAAATAAAAAAGGCTTAGGTGAGCAATGCAGTGCCCGTTTTCCTTGATCTGATGCATTGTAAACTCTGTACTTCGTCTTCATTTAGTCCCTTAACATTCTTGGTTCCAACATACTTTCTAATCCTCTCCCATCGATCCATTTTTGTAGACTTTTGTCTCCTGGAATGGATTCTAGAATTCCACTGCACTGTCCTCCCGTTAGCACTTCTTGGACAAAACATAAATTAAAAACAGGGGGCTTCCCTGGTGGCGCAGTGGTTGAGAATCTGCCTGCTAAGGCAGGGGACACGGGTTTGAGCCCTGGTCTGGGAAGATCCCACATGCTGCAGAGCAACTGGGTCCGTGAGCCACAACTACCGAGCCTGCGCGTCTGGAGCCTGTGCTCCGCAGCAAGAGAGGCCACGATAGTGAGAGGCCCGCGCACTGCGATGAAGAGTGGCCCCCGCTTGCCACAACTAGAGAAAGCCCTCGCACAGAAACGAAGACCCAACACAGCAAAAATAAATAAATTAATTAATAAACTCCTACCCCCAACATCTTCTTCTTTTTTTTTTTTTTCTCGGTACGTGGGCCTCTCACTGTTGTGGCCTCTCCCGCTGCAGAGCACAGGCTCCAGACGGGCAGGCTCAATGGCCACGGCTCACGGGCCCAGCCGCTCCGCGGCACGTGGGATCTTCCCGGACCGGGGTACGAACCCACGTCCCCTGCATCGGCAGGCGGACTCTCAACCACTGTGCCACCAGGGAAGCACCCCCAACATCTTCTTTAAAAAAACAACAACAACAACAAAAAAACCATAAAAAACCCCAGCACCACCCTCCCCCTTTCTATCTTCATGTGTGTTACTCAATTGGCCACCAAATGATACATCCACACAGTAATTCACAGCTTTGGAAACCCCTAAGGCCATGGTCACCATTTTCCACACACAGTGGATCTGGGAGCTGCTTCCTCCCGCTGAGCTGCCTGAAGTCTTGCTTCTCTGCTGCAGATGCAGAAAGGGGCAGGTCACACCATCTGTTCAAGCCTCTCTTTTCCTTCTGTCAAGTTTGTGTCTTTCTTAAGTTCCCCCCTTCCTTTCTCACTCCTTCAGGTGACAGAGGGTGAGGGTTGTTAATATTATGCAAAAGGCAGTTCTCTGAAGAAACATCTAATGAACAGAACTTCATGGTGTCACACTTGCTAACGGTGGGACAGCTATCTTCCTAAATATGGCAACCGACAGAGCTGAGCCGAACTCAGCTCTTTTGTGCTCTTTTGCAACAGAAACGCACCCAGAACTCTCCAGCAGATTCAGGGCTGTTGGAAGAACTGTCAGCTCCCCCAGTCTGTCTCACACACCCACAATGTGCCCCCTCTGATCTAGGGACTGGGGATCAGAGCTGGACAGGATGAGGTCCCTGCACCCACGGGGCTCACATCCAGGTGGGCAGGCAGACATGTGGTTGGCATGGCTGATGTGAATGCAGGAGAGAGGCATGTGGCCTCACTGAGATGTGGGCCTTGAGGGGCCTGAGCTCTGGCTGGGGAAAGCCCAGGTTCAGGTGGGGAGGGGGGTGCCGGACAGGCCCACGCACAGGTCAGGGCCGTCCCGGATGGGGGCATATGATGCTTGTGTGCAGGAACGATACCCCGAGGCTGTGTCCATGGGATTACAGAGCCCTGAGGGAGAGAAGGGGCCAGAATCAGAAACCGGAGGCTGGAAAGGAGCGGATTTGGCATTTCTGATTGGAGAAAGACAAAGTGTTGATGGGAACAGAGAAGAGGCGGGGACTCCAGACAAAGGAATAGATTTCCTTCCATAAGGAGCTCCCCCCTAGTGGAGGCGGTGGGGAAGGACAGGCAATAAACAAACAAGCAAACCTATAATATATAAGGTAGAAAGAAACACAAGGCAGGCTGTGGGGATGAAGAACCAAGTGCGAGAGAGGGGCTCCTATTTCAGACAAGGCTTTGTTAAAGGTGACATCTGAGCAGAGACCAGAGTGAGGGGGGGATAAGGAGAGGAGCAGACAGCATGTGCAAAGGCCCTGTGGGAGGAGAATGCTGGACCCACCACAGGAATGGCACGGAGACCAGAGGCTGGTGCAGAATGAGCAGGGATGCGTGGCAGGAGAAGAGGGCAGAGAAGTAGATGGGAACCAGATCCCTTGGGCAGTGGGCGGGGGAGGAGTTGGGCAGATGTAGGTTTCATTTCAGAGGTTCTGGTGGATGGGAGAGAGCCTGCACTTCGAGGGTTGCCATGAAGCCTGAGTTTGCAAATAAACTGCGGGGAGAAAAGCAAATCCGTGAATCAAAAATATAAAGGGCTTTCGAATCAATCTCCACGAGCCAGACAAGCACCTGCTACGTACCTCGCACGTAGCAGAAAAGTTTGCAGCTGGGCTTATGCACATTCCCACCGGCTGTTAAGACCTGGGTTCCTGCTCTCCCGGTGGTCCGTTTGCACGTTGCTCTCAGCGTAGCGTGTGCTTGCTTGCGCTGTCTCTCGCGTCATCCTGCGCGTGAGGCGGTGCTGTGTCACCCAGGGGTGTGCTGGAGCCAGCTGCCCGGCCTCCTCAGGGCTGTGTGCATCCCTTCCCAGCTCTGCCACCGGGGATGTCAAGTTAGTAACCTAAGTATTTACCTGTGGAAGTGGATGAACGCCACAACCAGCTGTTCCCTCGGCCACCCTGGAGAGAGCTTACCAGCACACCACTGGCTATACCCATTTGGTAGAGGAGGCAACCAAGGCCCAGGAGGGCAAAGGCCCACAGCATTGGGTTGCTCCACGTCCAGAGATCTGCTGCCTTTTGACAAAGCTTGTGGATGGTTCTGGTAGCAGACACTCCAGCGACAGTACATCATTTTGGATGCCATGGGGATGTTTAGGGATTTCCACATCCCTTTGGTTCCTAACTGTGTCTGGTTTAGATGAAGGCCAGAAATCCCTGCTGAGCTTTCCATGAAGTGGGTGACCCCTGTGCCAATCCCTGATGGCTACAATCACAAGCGGGCACGTAGAAAACCCTGCTGGAGGGTAGCTGGGGGCAGCCACCTCCAAACCAGGATGTACCCTCAGGAGCCAGGAGATGAAAGCAGAGAAGCAGAGGCTCAAGGTGAGACTTTAGCAAATGTCACTTCTATAACTGCTTGTGAACGAAAGGCCAGGCCCTGTGGTATTACTTTCGATTACGCCAAAAAAACCAATCCAGTTTTTAATTTCCGCAGGTGGAGGCTATAGGCTGTGTGGGTTCACAGGGCGCTGAGAGAGGAGGGGGCAGCCTGAGATGAGGAGCTTGTTTTCCCGAGAGACCACCTAGAGGACACTCTTTGGGGCTGCTCAGGGGTCCTGTCTACCCCAAGTTCTCACTGGCTTCAAATACAAACTGGGCCCTGTTCTGACCTGTCTTACGCCACAGAGGTAAGGAAGGCTCCACTACAGGAAGAATAAGAGCGAGCATTTATTGAGCACTTACTGTGTGCCCTGTACTTTAATTACATATTTACACACCGACACACGCCTGTTACTCATGTCACCCTCACACGCCCTGTGACTAGAAACTCCCTCTATCCTCATCCCCACGTTACAGCAGTGCGATCAGATGCAGAGAGAGGTTAAGTAATTTGTCTGAGGTCACACAGCTAATAGGTAGGAGAGCTGGGTTTGAACCTAGCTAGTCTGGCTCCAGATTCCCAGCCCCTAAATCACTAAACTGCACGGGATAGGGGGATGCAGAGATTAGCCACGACGCCTTAGGAAATGCTCTGAATGTGTACAACATCTCCTCAAAGGAAACTGGGAAGATGCTGTGGGCGCCCGGGGCTCCTCCAAGCCCCTCGCTCCTCTGTGCAACAAAGCCAGGCTGCCCCCAGAGACGCCAGCGAGGAGGCCTGATTTGGCCCCTTGACGGGGCCACTGCCGTAGTCTCTTGGGGGTCCCTGCCTCCAGCCTTGCCTCATCCACGTCACTGCAGAGGGGTGTCCATCTCATCATCCCCCTGTAGAGAACTCTCAACAGCTGCCCTGCCTGAACACGGCACACGGCCTCGCCGGCCTGTCATCTCCCTCTGCTGCTTCCCCAGCACTGTCCCACCAACCATGTCCAAATGCCCACTGCTCTCCCTGCCTCCGTGCGTTTGCACGTGCTGTTCCCTGTGTTTGGAGCACCCCTCCCATTTTCTGCACCCACTAGTTCCTCATGATGCTACTCAAGGTTCCGCTCCTTCCTGGAGCCACCCTGACTTCTAGGTTGAAATAAGGGACCCTCGGGGCTCCCACTGCACCCTGGAGATAGGCACAGAACTCCTCCACCCCTGTGTGGTCACAGATATTCTTGTCTGCCTGCCTGCTGGGCTGTGAGAGTCTTTGGGGGCAGGGATCGTGTCTCGTGCATGTTTGTTTCCTTAACGCCCAGCACGGTATCTGACACTCAGTAGATGCTTAAGAAACATTGAATAAATGAATGAATGGATGACGAGTGAGTGGCTGGCCACCTTTGGATGATCTGCCTTTTCAAGCAGGTAGCAATTCTGATTCATGTCCTATATCTGACAGCCAAAGGCAGCCCTGTGCTTTGACGGTGAGCGAGGGTGAGAAAGGGTGTTTGAAGAGGAGCACGAATAAAATGAAAGGCGCCAGAGCAGGCGTTTTGAAAGTACAGTCATAGTCATGACAGTCGAAGTCCCCGCAGACAGAGGTCACGGGGGCGAATGCAGCTGCTCCTCTGGAAAGGCGCACCCCACTCCCACGCCAGGAGATCACACAGCAACCACAGGAATCCCCCCAGCCGCTGCCCCGGGATCAAGTGCAGGGCCCGCGGGGATGTGCGTGCAGAGATTAAAGGCTGGCGGCGCTCCTTCCGCCCGGGAGGCCCAGGAGCCGCTCTCCCACGGGCCACAGGATGGGTTAAGGCCTCGGATGTTCCAGAAGCTTGCCCAGCTCCGTAACACCGCCTGCTTTTGCATTCTCCCAGGGCTGAGTCCTCGCTCACGTCCTCGTGGAGCCCTGGGCGTCTTCAGGGCTGGGTTATTGGGAACTTTTTGGCCAATTGGAAGGAGGTGACAGGGAGATGGAAGGCACGTGCAGCAAACCGGGTGACACTCCTCCACCAGGTCTCAAGACTCGGGGTCTGGAAATCACGAGAATGCTCACAGGTAGAGCACGCTGGTCCCTGAGCCTGAGACAGCTGCCGGGGAGTATTCTGAATAGTGTCACCAACCAGCTAATACGTTTGGAAAGCGTTGTCCGAGGATGAGGCCCATAGTGACATTCCGAGATGGAAAAAGGAGCAACCTGAGTGGTTTCCGACACGGACGTGCCCCTGTGAGGTCTTCCCAGAAAAGCCCCTGCCAATGCCGCTCACCGGGCCTCCGGGTGTCTGGAGGATTCCCCCACCCTTCGGTCCTTCATGATGCTTGACAGCGCTCAGGACACGAGCGCTGGTCCCTGGGTAATGTAATCTTAATAAACCGCGCCAGGAGCACGGCTGTCCAAACAGATTAACAGCGATGGGACAGAGTTCAAAGAGGGATGGCTTGTGACGATTGAGAGCATCTCAAGGCCGTTCAGTGAGGCACACCGTGAGCGAGAAAGGAAATGGAGGTGGAACAGGATGAGACTCAGAAGCTGAAGAAGCAGGACCGGTAAGATGTCAGCCTGCCTCCCCCAGGAGCCATCTGTCCTTCCAGCTCTGGGAAAGCTGGTCGGCGGGACTTCGACAATGACACCAATGATTTCTAAACAAAAGAACCGTCACACACTTTAAGTTAACAGAAGCCCTTCACTTTTCAAGGTGCTGTAAACATCCTGGAATCAGATAGCGGTGACGGTTACACAACCTTGTGAATAGACTAAAAACCACTGAATCGTACACTTTAAAATGGCGAGTTTTACGGTATGTGAATTACATCACAATAGTAAAAAAGTGGGAAAAGCCCCCTTGTTCCATATCCCACCATGGGTCAGGAAGTGCAAGGTACAGCAAGATATGGTGACTTGGTTATAGGAAACCATACTGCAGCAAGAATGGAAACAAATAAAAGAACCCTTTCAAAAATTGTGAAAAATTGGGTACCTGCAGCCCTTTCAGCCAGGGGACACCCTTCAATTACAACAGCATATTTACTGTGCACCAGATACCTTCTAGACTTTGGGATTAAAGGAAGATGAAGAGACCAGGGACCTAGGCCTCAGAGAAAGAATTGGGGAAAGAGACAGGAAAACAACTCACTAGGCAGGAGGCGGAACACGTCATGGGCAGTGAGAAGCTCTGGGGGTTTAGTCCTAAGGACACGCATTGGAAGGTGAAGTCCCAACAGGTCACAGGGACCAGGGAACGAGATGCAGAGAACCACAGGGTTTGGGATGGACCTGGAAGGACAGGGGGCATCCTAGAGGTGGAAATGCCTCAAGAGGGTGGTCCAGATGGAAGGAACAGCAGCGGCAAAGGCTCAGCAGCTGGAAAATACAAGACGTTTTAATTTGCCTGCAGGGTGTGTGTAGGGCAGCAGAGGAAGGTAGGTCTGGAAAGGAGTAGGGCTGTGTGTACAAGCTGTCGGGAATGGGGTGGATTCGGTCTGTTTCAGGTGTGTCCTTCCCTGCCTCTGGGGTGCTTCTGGGTTTAAATAGTCAGGTGGACAAGGTTTGCTTTGAGGTGCCCTCCTGGCATCCTCCAGCCATCAAGGTCCTCAGCTTTGGCCAGCATTCCCCCCGGAAGAGGTTCAGTGAATATTAGATGAGAGAAAGAATGAGTGAAGCGGTGAACAAATGAAGGAGTGTTGCTGACATGTAAGACTCTCATGCCCTTATCCACACTAACCTGTCTATGTCCCATCCCTTCAGGACTCTGCTAGAGAAGAGGCAGATAATCTAGTCGAGCGTTCCCGGGAAGGCATTGCAGGAAGTTAACGGTAACCCTCTTGGTAAGATGATGGCATTTGTAAACCCAGGGAATTCTGATGGCAGCACCTTAGGCACAGGGTGTGCTGGGCAGAGGTGTCTGTCTACACGCCTCGGATCACACTGCCTCTCTTCTTAGGCCTGACCTGCTTAAGCATCTTAAAGATGATGCAGTTGTGGAAGCAAAGCCATCTCTGGCTTGCGGGTGAGAGCTGGCAGCAGCAGACTCATGGTGGCCTGGCCTCTGCGTTGCATATGCTTTAACGGGGCCCTTCGGTGCCTGCTGCTCTCAGCACTTACTGGGTCTCCGTGCATGTTTTATTCATGCAGACAGGTGACTGCAGCTCACGCCTCATCACGCTAAAAGCCTGATGTAGGAAAAAGAAAACCTTACGAGCATTTGTGCTGCATCGATCTTCTTGGCCAGAGACTGTTCCTGAAGGAACAGGAACAGCTGCCACCTCAAGAATTCCATGTACCCACCGTGGCTTCCTTGAAGCACCCCTTAGTATCTGTGGTTAATCACAATTCATTTGGGCTAAACATTTCTCTTCCGTGCCCCACTCCTGTTGGAGTCCAAACCACCTTTTTCTACCTGCCACATACTTGTCTTTCGGCTGTGCTCCTCCTGGAGAGAGAAATCTGGGGCTAACCAAGAAGGTGAGCTGATGAGGTTGGAAGCCTGGGAGCCACTGCTGGCCCATCTCTAGTTCCTGGGGTTGGGGGTGGGAGTGAGGACGGCGACACAGAGGCAGGGCTGGCTCCCTGAGCACGTGACCTGTGCAGCTGCTCAGGACCCCACGCTTAGAAGCACTTCGTGCTTGGTTTAATGCTCTGCTGTTGCTGTCTTGAAATTCTTAATACTTTCTGAACACAGGGTCCCGTGTTTCGTTTTTCATGGACCAGCAAACTACATAGCGGGTGTCCTGCATGGAGCCCAGGCTTTCCCCTTTGATTGGCTTGGTTTTCTTCTGGGGCCGCTGACATGGTCCTTACTCTGGCTGATCCTTCAAAAATGTTGAATCATGGATACTGATGCTTCTACTGAATTAGTTCCCTTCATGTTTCCCACGTCCACTGCCCTGGTCAGGTCTCACCATCTCCTTCCCGGGCTACTGTGGATTCCTGACCGTGTTTCCTTCCTCCAGCCTCTACCCACTCTGAGCCATCCAGAATGATGCCGGTCAACAGGGCTGTGATGAGGCATAGCTATAGGGGTGCTAGCATCTAGGACCCCCAGTGAAAGGTCCCCAGAGCACCCCTGGAGTTGCAGAGGCCCCACGTAGCAGCTGTTAATTGCAGAACAGCCAACATTAATTGTGCCTATATTCCAGGTACTGCACTAAGTACTTCACCTGCTTGGACTCAAAACATTTAATCATTACAACAATCCCAGAAGCAGGTATTAGTACTCCTGTCATTTTATGGGTGGGAAAGACGACGCTCAAAGAGATTACGCCAAACACACCAGGTAGGAACAGGGATTCCAGAGACAAGATCTCTGGTTCAAATGCCAGCTTGGTTATGACTACATCTTGACTCTGGGCAAGTTATTCAGCTATGCCTTGGTTTTCTACTTATAATATGGGGATTATAAGAAAAACACCTACTTCATAGAGTTGTAAACCTCAGGATTAAAAGAGTCAATATAGGTAAAGTACATGAAACATTCCTTAGTACTGGCCAAGTATAATATATGTGTTAATACACATATCGAAAATAACAACCCAAGGTCCCACGGGTAGAAAGCGGCAACAGTAGCAAAGAACCCAGAGGATCGGAGCTCCGAGTCTGTGGGTTTAATCACTGGGCAATACTGCCTTCCGGGAAGGGAACCAAGCATGCCATGGTGAAGGGCGTCCGCAAAGCATGCCTGAGTCAGTCTAAATCTAGAGATGCTGGAGTCAAGGGCCGGAAATTAAAAAGCAGAAGAATGTGATTCCAAATGTTGACTCTTATCCCTAAATATACGCTGTGCCGTTAGCTCAGAAATGGCGCCTCTAATGGCACGTCACTGTTTGCTAGGAAATTCACCATATGGCGTATTTCCGTAGACTAACAACATCGTTATAGTATGAGGTGTCAGCGCAACATCCTTCTATTCAATGTCTTGCAGGAGAGCAGGGGAGAGTGCCAGGGTTGTGTGAGAATCACAGGGTGTGCAAATTGTTCAGGCACTGCCCTATACAAAGGTAGTTTTTTCTTTATCCTGATTTAGTGAGTCAGGAAAGAGAGCGAGTGAGTGCATTTTAAAGACAGGCAGCAGGTTATTTAGATGCAGGGCAGTGGCCTTTTTCCATTAAACGCGGATGAAAATGAAATGTGCTTACAGTGGCTCCTTATTTGAGCTAAATTTTCTTGCCATCTATTCAAGGTGCCAAATTGCCATGACTGGTTTGGCCCAGCGTGGGGTTTCAGCTCTGTGCTCCCAGAGGATGTGCAATTGAGAAAGTGCGTGCCCCAAATTAACTCCAATCCTGGTGAAGAACGGATCGCTTCAGTGCCATATGCAAAAATCACACTGCCATTCCCCAAACTATAGATGTTCTCGAAGCTAGTGACAGCACCGCCCAGCTCAGAAAATATTCACTGTAGAGTCATCAATGGGAGAAGGCATATGAGCCAGAATTGTTAATAATTCTCAGCCAGTACTGCAGGGGGCCAAGACATGAATGACATCAGATTTAGAAAGGACATCAGATTTAGACTGTTGGAAGATGAAGTTGGAGAGTCATGCTACACAGGAACTTACTTGACTAAGTAAGTGGTTTCATAATGAGAATTATAATTATAATAATGATAAGAATTCCTGGACTTCCCTGATGGCGCAGTGGTTAAGAATCCGCCTGCCAATGCAGGGGACACAGGTTCAAGCCCTGGTCCAGGAAGATCCCACATGCCGCAGAGCAACTAAGCCCGTGAGCCACAACTACTGAGTCTGTGTGCCACAACTACTGAAGCCCTGTGAGCCTACAGCCTGTGCTCCGCAACAAGAGAAGCCACTGCAATGAGAGGCCCACACACCGCAACGAAGAGTAGCCCCCGCTCGCCACAACTAGAGGAAGCCCGCACACGGCAATGAAGACCCAATGCAGCCAAAAATAAATAATGAAACAAATTCCCTTTTATTGAGCACCTACTACATACTAGGCATTTTGCTAAGTGCACTATGCATAGGGATGTCATTTAATCCTTATAAGGATCCTGCAAGAAGGTTATTACTAGTCTCATTTTGCAAATGAAGAAACAAGTTCAGAGATGTTGAGCAACTTGTTGCATAGACACTAAGTGGCAGGGTGAGGTTGCAATCCAGATATAGCTGGCTGTAAACTCCATGTCTTCTGTCTCTTCACAGTGCTCTATGCTATTATTATTTTTTCCTAAGCTCAGCTAGGCAGCAAGAAACATTGCCACTACTATACTAATAACAATTAAAGAACAACAATGAAAGCAATAACAACCACTTTAAGAGCTAAGAGCTCGATGTATGTTATTTAATCTTCACAACATTTGTATATGATAGGTATTACTTTCATCTCCATTTTAGAGATGGGGAGACTGAGGCTTACAGAGGGTAAATAATTTGTCCTGAGCTATACAGACAGAGAGTTGACCATAAGGTCTGCAGTGGGGCAGATGGAGAAAAGATGAGAAAGTGTTGGTCAAAGTCAGTGCAGGACGGTCACTGGGAATAGGGAACACCATGAAGCTTCCACTGAGCTTCCATAAGGCCAGAAGAATGGACTTCTCCTGAGGGGTCCACGTGTCCAACAGGGTAAGACCTGGCAGCCATATTTGTTCTCTCTGACACCACCCTCAGGCCATAGCTGATTGGATCCTGGGTGAACATCTGACCCAAGCCATCCAGTGAGGTTCTTTCTCTCAAGAATTTGAACTGAGAGGCACTGAGCCTGGTGCCTGTTGAGTGCTGAGTCTGGTCAATGGCAGGAGTGTCCAAGGGATGGTCAGAAAAGTCCAGTTATGGAGGTCCATGGGGCTGCCCTGCTTCCCAATGTTCTTGAGGCGTGGCTGTCAACTTTTTTTGGACTCCATGAGACACACTAATATTCCTCCCATGAATCCCTCTTCTACTTAATTTAGCTTGCATTGGTCCCTGTTACCTGTAGCCAAATGAATCTTAGTTAAAGACCACCACCTCTTCTTAAGCACTGTCTAGAAGCTTGACTAATATTTGCATCTTAATCTCCTAATATACCTCTAAGGTATTATCTCATTTCATAGATGTTTTAAAAATATAGCAACATGGATGGACCTAGAGAGTATCACACTAAGTAAAGCAAGTCAGAGAAAGACAAACATCGTATGATCTCACTTATATGTGGAATCTAAAAAAATGATACAAATGAACTTGTTTACAAAACAGAAATTGACTCAAAGACATAGAAAACAAACTTATGGTTACCAAAGGGGATGGGGTGGGGGGGAGGGATAAATTAGGAGTTGGGGATTAACAGATACACACTACTTCATATAAAATAGATAAACAACAAGATCCTACTGTATAGCGCAAGGAACTATATTCAATATCTTGTAATAATCTATAATGGAAAAGAATCTGTAAATGAATATATATATCTATTTAGATGACATTAAAGTTGAATGACGGATTCACAGTTAAAAAAAAAAAAGAATATATATATACACACATATATTATACATGCATAACTGAGTCACTTTGCTGTACACCTGAAACTAACACAACATTGTAAATCAACTGTACTTCAATTTGAAAACAAAAGATAAGTAGTCAAGCTGAGCTTGAAATCAAGATGTATTAGATTTCTAGAACTATGTCTTTTTAGTTGTCTGAAGAGGCTGTCCTTGGGCTTGGTGATATCACTCCAGCACAGCAGCTACATTTATTCCCGCCGGTCCCAGAATTGCCCTTGTTTAATTTCCAGGTTTCTCTGATGCAGGAGCAGTCACTTGAGTTGTTGTGCCTCACCTTTGATCCAGGGAGAGAGGAGGAGGTGCTGCAGAACGCGGTGCCTCCCCAGAGCCCCTCTGTGATGGTCAGTGTCATATGCCCACTTGGCTAGTCTCCAGTCTCCAGTTATACAATCAAACACTCACCTAGGTGTTGCTGTGAAATTATTTTATAGGTGTGATTACAGTCCATAATCAGTTGACTTTAAGTAAAAGAGATGACCCTAGATAATCTGGGTTGGCCTGATTTGATCAGTTGAAAGGCTTTAAGAGCAGAGCCAAGGCTTCCCTGATAAAATTCTGCTGTGGTAACAGCTTCACCCTGTACTCAAGAATTCCAGCCTGCCCTTCAGATTTCAGACTTGCCTTGCAATAAATGGATTGCCTTCTGATAAATCTCTTAATATATATCTCCTCCTGGTTCTGTTTCTCGAACTGAACCCTGACTGCTACACCCTCCTTAGGGGCCCCCTGCTGTCCACAGGTGAGGACCCACCTTTGGACATGTCCTCTACCTACCTCTCTAGTTTGGTCCTTAAGATCCTGATGTATCACACTCTCCCTGGCTCCAGACTCAGACTCATGCCCCTTCACCCCTATAACCCTCCCCACCAGGCCAGGTCTCTCATGCTTCTAAGCATTTCTTTCTGCCAGGAATCCCACACGATGCTTACTTGCCAGAAAATGCCTACCCTTCAGCCAGGACGCATCTCAGGCACACCTCCTCCATGAAGCCTTCCCTGAATTCTTTAGGCAAGCCATGGTGCTTTTCCCAGTATACTCAGACTGACAGCAGTGGGATCATTTCTTAGCATTTTTCTTTTTCCTTGGCTTGGCAATTCTCTCTTCCAGGACAAAGAGTGTGCCTTTCATGTCTTATCTGTATCTTATCTGGTTCAGGACCTGGCACACAGATACATTTTTGTTCAATAAATGCATGAAGGCAGGCATCTGTGCCTAGGGTCTGGTTTTTGCAGAAGGTATGTTCTGGGGCAGAAAGAGATCCAACCACACGTGGCTTCTCAGGGTCACCTTGAAAAGGCCAGTGGTCTTTATCAGTTCTCTGCACATGGGCTCTTCCTCTTTGCAGGGGCTCAATCTGACAGAGGAGCTTCTGTTGGTGAGATTTCCCTGGCCTCTCCGCCTGGCTTGGGGCTCCATTATTAGGGTGAATTCCTGCATGACCTTTAAGATTAAAACTAAATGTTCTGATCTTTCCCCAGACAGGTATTAGGTGCTGGAAATGGCATTTTGCAGGGACTATGTTCAGTAGCAAATTCCAAATATCAGCCTCATCACATTCTGACATGTTACAGCCCATCTGAGCTGGGGTTACTCTGTGCATTTCAAGGCTGGGCACTGTAAGGGCAGCAATTTTCTCTTTTACACGCTGGCTCCAGTGGGCCCCGCTCCTGAGTCCTTGGAGAAGCTGCCGTCAAGGGAAATGAGACCCTTTGGTGTTGCCTCTCTCTGCTGGGACTGCCAGAGGGAAGAGGTCATCAGCAAACAAGTTTACCAGGGCTGTCGGGAAAAATTAGCCCTTCTGAAGATGCTACCAGGCCTTCTGCCATCTTCTGTGATGAAAACATTTGTGATGAGGTTGGGGGGAATGCCTCCACTCTGGGGTTCCTCCAGCAACTCAGGGAAACTACACACGCCCTTAATCAGGAAACACATGAAGAGTTCCTAAATTTGGACTCCTTTGATTAAAGGAAAGACCTAATTAGATAATTGTCTCCATGGAAACCTAGGTATATTTATTATCGCTTTTATAAGCCTCTTCAGTTACTCTGAGGAGGGAACACACTTTCACTGTTGTCCAAGTTCGCAAGAGAGCCGCGTCTCAATGAGCTGCTAAGAACCATGAATAAGCAGCCGCTCACTTTAGGTAAATATATTTGCCTTAAAGAGGGTGGAAGTCTCATTCTCAGAATTGCAAACAACTCCTGGCTCCAACCAATAATAATTGATGCTAATAATAGCAAATGTGTATAGAGCATTCTTTATATGTGCCAGGCAGCCGTAACCCTTTACAACAGGTCTGTGTAGCTGGCTCCATTCTTACACCCACTTTAGAGGTGAGGACACTGAGGCTCAGGGAGGTGAAGAGACTTGCTCAGACATAGAACTACAAATGGTAGAACCACGGCTGGAAGGCACACAGCACAGCCCTAGGAGCTCAGCCCGCATGTGAACTAACAATTATTGATGATTTTTATTACTGAGGACTGACTTCGTATTATTGTATTAAAAACATTCAAGATTGCCACTTGCTCGGTTTTAAGGGGACAGATGATTACTGGGCGAAATGAATAGCCTCATCATTACCATTCAACCTTGAATTTGTTTGAAGACTGAGAAGCCCACCTCCTGGTTGCACACCAGCCCCCCCACCCCAGTTTTCAATATCTTCATACGCTGCTATAAATTAGGCCAGTTTATAGCTGTTCAATTTGCATTCAGATCCTGCATTTGTAAAGGCCGCCTAGGCACAGATGTTCATAGTTGTAAATATTCTCTTCTGACGTTAACCCTGTGCTTAGAAAATGCAATGATTCATTTTAAAATTTGGGAGTCAAAAAGTCTTTAAAATGGCGGTATGATTTCTTAGCACTTGAAACTGAGGTTTATGACTTTTAATGCGCGTTTTTCACTCCCGGGCTCCTTCAGCTCCCCCTCTCCCTCCACTTGGCATCCTCTGGGTTCTTCTAACTCTGCTGCAGGCCTGCAGGAGATGTTTTGCTTTTCCAAGAGCACCGGATCCTCTGAGCTTTTCTCCTCTTCTCTGTTTCTAAGTCAAGATAAAGATTACTTCTTAACTTTAGAGTTTTATCTAGTTCTCCCCCAGTCCATAGTAGAGATCAGGATTCCATCTACTCCTGGCTGGTGATCACATCATTCTCCCTAAAAGTGTCAGAAGGAAAGTCTGCACATGCACAACAATCACTTTTCAGTGTTCACAGTGTGCCAGGCGCTGTGCTAAATATATTGACACTTTTCAATTTGCTCATGTATCCTGAGTACTTCGCTTTAATTGCTAAATGCCTATGTCCCACGAAAGACCTAAGACGCTTATTTATAGTATCTTGCTTAATTCTCACACCAGGATTGGTTCAAGATGGCAGAGTGGGAGGATGTGTGCTCGCTCCCTCTTGTGAGAGCACCAGAATCACAGCTAACTGCTAAACAATCATCGACAGGAAGACATTGGAACTCACCAAAAAAGATAGCCCACATCCAGAGACAAAGGAGAAGCCGCAATGAGATGGTAGGAGGGGCGCAATCACAATAAAATCAAATCCCATAACTGCTGCGTGGGTGACTCACAAACTGGAGAACACTTACACCACAGAAGTCCACCCACTTGAGTGAAGGTTCTGAGCCCCATGTCAGGCTTCCCAACCTGGGGGTCCAGCAACGGGAGGAGGAATTCCTAGAGAATCAGACTTTGAAGGCTAGCGGGATTTGATTGCAGGACTTCAACAGGACTGGGGGAAATAGAGATTCTACTCTGGGAGGGCACACACAAAGTAGTGTGAGCATCGGGACCCAGGGGAAGGAGCAGTGACCCCACAGGAGACTGAACCAGACCTACCTGCTAGTGTTGGAGGGTCTTCTGCAGAGGCAGGGGGTGGCTGGGTCTCACTGTGAGGACAAGGACACTGGCAGCAGAAGTTCTGGGAAGTACTCCTTGGTGTGAGCCCTCCCGGAGTCCACCATTAGCCCCACCAAAGAGCCCCATAGGCTCCAGTGTTGGGTTGCCTCAGACCAAACAACCAACAGGGAGGGAACCCAGCCCCACCCATCAGCAGACAAGCAGATTAAAGTTTTACTAAGCTCTGTCCACCCGAGCAACAGCCAGCTCTACCCACCACAGTCCCTCCCATCAGGAAACCTGCACAAGCCTCTTAGATAGCCTCATCCACCAGACGGCAGACAGCAGAAGCAAGAAGAACTATAATCCTGCAGCCTGTGGAACAAAAGCACATTCACAGAAAGACAGACAAGATGAAAAGGCAGAGGGCTATGTACCAGATGAAGGAAGAAGATAAAACCCCAGAAAAACAACTATATGAAGTGGAGGTAGGCAACCTTCCAGAAAAAGAATTCAGAATAATGATAGTGAAGATGATACAGGACCTCAGAGAAAGAATGGAGGCAAAGATCAAGAAGATGCAAGAAATGTTTAACAAAGACCTAGAAGAATTAAAGAACAAACAAACAGAGATGAACAATACAATAACTGAAATGAAAACTACACTAGAAGGAATCAATAGCAGAATAACTGAGGCAGAAGAACGGGTAAGTGACCTGGAAGAAAGAATGGTGGAATTCACTGCTGCAGAACAGAATAAAGAAAGAAGAATGAAAAGAAATGAAGGCAGCCTAAGAGACCTCTGGGACAACATTAAACACAACAAAATTTACATTATAGGGGTCCCAGAAGGAGAAGAAAGAGAGATAGGACTTGAGAAAAAATTTGAAGAGATTATAGTCAAAAACTTCCCTAACATGGGAAAGGAAATAGCCACCCAAGTCCAGGAAGCACAGAGAGAACCATACAGGATATACCCAAGGAGAAACTCGCTGAGACACATAGTAATCAAATAGGCAAAAATTAAAGACAAAGAAAAATTATTGAGAGCAGCAAGGGAAAAATGACAAATAACATACACGAGAACTTATGTTAACAGCTGATTTCTCAGCAGAAACTCTACAAGCTAGAAGGGAGTGGCATGACATATTTAAAGTGATGAAAGGGAAGAACCTACGACCAAGATTACTCTACCCGGCAAGGATCTCATTCAGATTCAATGGAGAAATCAAAAGCCTTACAGACATACAAAAGCTAAGAGAATTCAGCACCACCAAACCAGCTCTACAACAAATGCTAAAGGAACTTCTCTAAGCGGGAAACACAAGAGAAGAAAAGGACCTACAAAAACAAACCCAAAACAATTAAGAAAATGGTCACAGGAACATATATATTGATAATTACCTTAAACGTGAATGGATTAAATGCTCCAACCAAAAGACACAGGCTCACTGAATGGATACAAAAACAAGCCCCATATATATGCTGTCTACAAGAGACCCACTTCAGACCTAGGGACACATACAGACTGAAAGTGAGGGGATGGAAAAAGATATTCCATGCAAATGGAAATCAAAAGAAAGCTGGAGTAGCAATACTCATATCAGATAAAATAGACTTTAAAATAAAGAATGTTACAAGAGACAAGGAAGGACACTACATAATGATCAAGGAATCAATCCAAGAAGAAGACATAACAATTATAAATATATATACACCCACCATAGGAGCACCTCATTACATAAGGCAACTGCTAACAGCTATAAAAGAGGAAACTGACAATAGCACAATAATAGTAGGGGACTTTAACACCTCACTTACACCAATGGACAGATCATCCAAACAGAAAATTAATAAGGGAACACAAGCTTTAAATGACACAGTACACCAGATAGATTTAATTGATATTTATAGGACACTGCATCCAAAAACAGCAGATTACACTTTCTTCTCAAGTGCACACGGAACATCTCCAGGATAGATCACATCTTGGGCCACAAATCAAGCCTCAGTAAATTTAAGAAAATTGAAATCATATCAAGGACCTTTTCTGACCACAACACTATGAGATTAGAAATCAATTACAGGGAAAAAACCATAAAAAACACAAACAAATGGAGGCTAAATAATACGTTACTAAATAACCAAGAGATCACTGAAGAATTCAAAGAGGAAATCAAAAAATACCTAGAGACAAATGACAATTAAAACACGATGATCCAAAACCTATGGGAAGCAGCAAAAGCAGTTCTAAGAGGGAAGTTTACAGCAACACAAGCCTACCTCAAGAAAGAAGAAAAATCTCAAATAAACAATCTAACCTTACACCTAAAGGAACGAGAGAAAGAAGAACAAACAAAACCCAAAGTTAGCAGAAGGAAAGAAATCCTAAAGATCAGAGCAGAAATAAATGAAATAGAAACAAAGAAAACAATAGCAAGGATCAATAAAACTAAAAGCTGGTTCTTTGAGAAGATAAACAAATTGACAAACCATTAGCCAGACTCACCAAGAAAAAGAGGGAGAGGACTCAAATCAATAAAATTAGAAATGAAAAAGGAGAAGTTACAACAGACACTGCAGAAGTACAAAGCACCCTAAGAGACTACTACAAGGAACACTATGCCAATAAAATGGACAACCTGGAAGAAATGGACAAATTCTTAGAAAGGTATAACCTTCCCAGACTGAACCAGGAAGAAAGAGAAAATATGAACAGACCAATCACAAGTAACGAAATTGAAACTGTGATTAAAAATCTTCCAACAAACAAAAGTCCAGGACCATACGGCTTCACAGGTGAATTCTATCAAACATTTAGAGAAGAGTTAACACCCATCCTTCACAAACTCTTCCAACAAATTGCAGAGGAAGGAACACTCCCAAACTCATTCTATGAGGCCACCATCACCCTGATACGAAACCAGACAAAGATAGTACAAAAAAAGAAAATTACAGACCAATATCACTGATGAATATAGATTCAAAAATCCTCAACAAAATACTAGCAAACAGAACCCAACAACACATTAAAAGGATTATACACCATGATCAAGTGGGATTTATCCCAGGGATGCAAGGATTCTTCAATATATGGAAATCAATCGATGTGATACACCATATTAACAAATTGAAGAATAAAAACCATATGATCATCTCAATAGATGCAGAAAAAGCTTTTGACAAAATTCAACACCCATTTATGATAAAAACTCTCCACAAAGTGGGCATAGAGAGAACCTACCTCAAAATAATAAAGGCATATACGACAAACCCACAGCAAATATCATTCTCAATGGTGAAAAACTGAAAGAATTTCCTCTAAGATCAGGAACAAGATGAGGATATCTACTCTCACCACTATTATGCAACATAATTTTGGAAGTCCTAGCCACGGCAATCAGAGAAGAAAAAGAAATAAAAGGAATACAAGTTGGAAAAGAAGAAGTAAAACTGTCACTGTTTGCAGATGACATGGTACTATATATAGAGAATCCTAAAGATGCCACCAGAAAACTACTAGAGCTAATCAATGAACTTGGTAAAGTTGCAGGATACAAAATTAATGCACAGAAATCTCTTGTATTCCTATATACTAATGATGAAAAATTTGAAAGAGAAATTAAGGAAACACTCCCATTTACCACTGCAACAAAAAGAATAAAATGCCTAGGAATAAACCTACGTAAGGAGACAAAAGACCTGTATGCAGAAAACTATAAGACAGGGATGAAAGAAATTAAAGATGACATAAACAGATGGAGAGATATACCATGTTCTTAGATTGGAAAGATCAATATTGTGAAAATGAATATACTACCCAAAGCAATCTACAGATTCAATGCAATCCCTATCAAATTACCAATGGCATTTTTCACAGAACTAGAACAGAAAATCTTAGAATTTGTATGGAGACACAAAAGATCCTGAATAGCCAAAGCAGTCTTGAGGGAAAAAAACGGAGCTGGAGGAATCAGACTCCCTGACTTTAGACTATACTACAAAGCTACAGTAATCAAGACAATATGGTACTGGCAGAAAAACAGAAATATAGATCAATGGAACAGGATAGAAAGCCCAAGATAAACCCACGCACCTATGATCAACTAATCTATGACAAAGGAGGCAAGGATATACCATGGAGAAAAGACAGTCTCTTCAGTAAGTGGTGCTGGGAAAACTGGACAGCTACATGTTAAAGAATGAAATTAGAACGCTCACTAACACCATACACAAAATAAACTCAAAGTGGATTAGAGACCTAAATGTAAGACCAGACAATATAAAACTCTTAGAGGAAAACATAGAAAGAACACTCTTTGACAGAAATCACAGCAAGATCTTTTCTGACCCATCTCCTAGAGTAATGGAAATAAATACAAAAATAAACAAGTGGGACCTAATGAAACTTCAAAGCTTTTTCACAGCAAAGGAAACCATAAACAAGACGAGAAGACAACCCTCAGAATGGGAGAAAATATTTGCATACGAATCAATGGACAAAGGATGAATCTCCAAAATATAGAAACACTTCATGCAGCTCAATATTAAAATAAACAAACAACCCAATCCAAAAATGGGCAGAAGACCTAAATAGACATTTCTCCAAAGAAGATACACAGATGGCCAAGAAGCACATGAAAGGCTGCTCAACATCACTAATTATTAGAGAAATGCAAATCAAAACTACATTGAGGTATCACCTCACACCAGTTAGAATGGGCATCATGAGAAAATCTACAAACAACAAATGCTGGAGAGGGTGTGGAGAAAAGGGAACCCTCTTGCACTGTTGGTGGGAATGTAGATTGATACAGACTCTATGAAGAACAGTATGGAGGTTTCTTACGAAAGTAAAAATAGAATTACCATATGACTCAGCAATCCCACTACTGGGCACATACCCAGAGAAAACCATAATTCAAAAAGACACCCCATGCACCCCAATGTTCATTGCAGCACTATTTACAATAGGCACGTCATGGATGCAACCTAAATGCCCATCGACAGATGAATGGATGAAGAAGATGTGGTACATATATGCAATGGAATATTACTCAGCCATAAAAAGGAATGAAATTGGGTCATTTGTAGAGACGTGGATGAACCTAGAGACTGTCATACAGAGTGAAGTAAGTCAGAAAGAGAAAAACAAATATCATATATTAATGCATATACGTGGAACCTAGAAAAATGGTACAGAAGAACCTGTTTGCAGGGCAGAAATTGAGACACAGGTGTAGAGAACAAACGTATAGACACCAAGAGGGGAAAGTGGTGGGGTGGTGGTGGTGGTGGTGGGATAAATTGGCAGATTGGGATTGACATGTATACACTGATGTGTATAAAACTGATAACTAATAAGAACCTGCTGTATAAAAAAAATCAAATAAAATTCAAAAAAAAAATTCTCACACCAACCCTAGCAGGTAGGTTTCTAATTACTATCCCCATTTGACATATGGGACTCCTGAGGCTCCAGCATGTTCAGTAACTTGCCAAGGTCATGCAGGTAGTGAGTGAGTGAGTGAGAGAACGTGGGTTCATCCATTCAGTCAACAAATAGTTTGTGAGCTAACAAAGAGATGAACCCACAAACTAGCTTCTCGTGTATTCCAGAACCGAGGAGAGACACTGTAAACCTCCAAACAGAAGAAGCATCTACTGGTTCGAGAGATGTGCTAGGAATAAAATGAAACAGGGCGATGTAAGGGAAGGGAGGCTGGGGAAGCAGAAGCCTCTCTGAAGACCTGACATCTGAGCAGAGACCCAAAGGATGAGATGGAGGGACCGTGCAAAGAGCTGCAATCAGGTTAGGGCTTTGAGGCAGAGGCAACATCAAGTTCAAAAGCCCTAAAGAGGGAACATGCTTGGTTTAAAAAAAAAAAAAAAAAAAAAAATTTGGCTCTGATGCCCCAGAGCCTTTGCATATTCTATCTAAAGCTCTCCTTTTGGACATCTACAACACTTGGAATAGTATCAGGGACTACCTCATGGGTTTGTTTGGAGGAATTAATCAGATTAACCTTGTCAAACACTGAGCAGTGGGCCTGACACAAACTAAATGTTACCTGTTATTGCAAAATTATCATTAACCCCAGGTACACTGTAATTAGCATCAGCAGAGGAGGAGATGATTTATATCCCATCACTAGCATTCTTGCAACGTTTCTTAAGGATGAGTAAGTAAACTTCCTGAATGATGTTTGCCTGTCACTTCACTTTGGGAGAGGTCACTGGTAAATCGGCTGCTCTCTGTTGAATGATCGGGTTGTTTAGAATACATAGTGCCTTAATCCCAGGAAAGAATAACAAAACCAAGCCCTTCCCAGGAACTGTTCCCAGAAGAGGGCCTGTCAAAAGGAAATTAACAAAGTGCGCAGCAGATAATCAATAGTAATCAGCCCAGGAAATCAAAAAGAAAGCAATTGCCCTGAAGACCTACATCTTGTTTGTTCAATATTTCTGCAAGGTCAGGAGCCAATGCCAATCCATTATGGTTCTTAAATTCAGAGGTAGATATACGCGTGAGCTTCCCGCAGCAAGTGAGGAGATCAGTTTGCCATCCTAGAGAGCGGCATGTGCAAAGACCCAGGAACCCCTGCGAGTGCTCCTTCCAATGCCAGGGGCTAGGAGTCTCAAGGCGCCAGGAAGAGCCCCAAAGGGAAGCCGGAGGAGCCCACACTGCCTCTTAGCAGCGCGACACGCACAATGAGCGACCAATTCTGTGGTCTGAGAGGTTAACCTAGAAATTGGACATGGAGGATTGTGTTTCCAAAGGTGACTGCAGTATTTCCCATCCCACGTGTTTCTTTGTGACGTGATCCTCTCAAGAGGTGGAGACTATTTCCCGTGACTTTGGATCTGGGTGGCCCCCATCCCTTGTTTCGGCCAGTATAACTCAAGGGAAGTGACATTGGATACCTCCCCAGTCTGGGTCTTAAGAGAGCTGCAGCTTCCACTTTTGTCACCGGAACACTCGCTCTCGGGATTCGCCACCCGGATGAAGGAGCCTAAGCTAGTCACGTGATGAGAGGCACACGGAGAAAGAGGTCTTAGGCTCCCAGGTGCCCCCACCCAGGTGCCAGACACATGAGTGAAGCCACCTTGGGCATTTCAGTCCAGCTGCCATCTGAACACAAGCTCACGAGAGACCCTGCCAACTCCACGTGGAGCAGGGCCGCGGCGTTCAGCCTCGCTGCATCCCTTACCACAGAACTGTGAGCAAATAAAATGGTTATTTTAAGCCACTAAGTTTTAGGGTTGTTTGTTATGCAGCAGAAGAGAACTGAAACATGGGGTAATCAGCACCGGGGGTGCGTGCGTGCCTTGGGGGTCTTCTGACTCTGATAAGTTACCACCCTAGACTCGAATCCCAACCAAAAGGGATTCATTTGAGAAAAACGCAGGATGAGAAGGAAAATAGTCGAAGACCCAGAGAAAGGCTGACATAGGCCATCAGGACTGCATCATGGTCTTGTGTCCTCTATCTTTCTGTCATCTTAGAAAGAGCAACGATTCCTTCCCTCCCTTCCTCCTTAGCGTCTCAGAGATGCTGTCTGCTTTCATGGCATCTTTGTTTTCAAGACCAGAATGATTTTATATCTTTGGCCTCATCTGTCCTCAGAGCTTTCTTTTAAGGAGTTCAGGGCAGTATTTCTGTCCCTTTATTAGGCCTTTAAAAAAGTCTGTCTTCCTTCTCCGCGAGAACATATTGTGTTCACATGGCAATGATCACAGCAGGTCATACTTGGCAGGATGTGGGCTCACCCTGCACCCTCTTCCCACAGTGAGGACAGTAGGAAGGGCAAGGTCACGTGGGTGAGAGCCCAGGATTTGGGGATCTCCAGTCATTTATGGGCTTATTTGGACACTGAGCTGGTATGAGTCTTAAGATGTCTAACTGACTTCTTACTCGACCTTTCCCAGTTCTTCAGAATGCTCTAGTCTCAAAGGCAATTCCTGCTTCTATTCGGGGGAGAGGAGGAGGACTGTTTCCCATTAGTAATTTCTGAAAGGTTGAAAATGCATGTTTCTTTCTCAGAAACATCGAGGGCCTGGTTCTTCTTAAGGCCTAACTACTTTGAAAATTCAATTTCCTAACTTTGACCGCTTTTGGTCAGATGATAAGGGAAAATTACAACTGGGGCTTTGGAGATGTTTTGCTAGTTTCTTTGTTAAACTCCAAACGAAATCAATCCTTTCCTCCTAACCCTCCTAACCCACAGGACTGCTGTGCGGTATAGCTCCAGGGAAGACATTGACACTGTAGTCTAAGTGATGGCAGCTCAGAAAATGATGCACCCATAGCGCCCACCAGTGTTCCCAATCTCACCAACGGTACCACCTCCTTACAGGTTCTTAAGGCAGTCACCCTCATCCCCCACAGCCAATCAACAACCAAGTCATGTTGGTTCTACCTGTTAAATAGTTCACATGTCCCGGGCATTCTCCTTGACTCTCACTACATCCTAGTCTAAGTTAGTATCCTACCTCTTGCCTGGACACACACATTAACTCCCATCGTAGTTCCTACATTCATTCTTGACCTTGTCTAATCAGTTCTCCACACTTTAGGGAGAAAGATCTTTTAGGATGCAAATCATCATGTCCCTTCCTGTTTAAGCCCTTTCTGCTGCTTTCTCTTACTCTTAGGCTGAAGTCCAAACTCTCACCATGGCTTCCTGCATGATCTGGCCCAGTCCAGATCTGCCACCCTCTACTTTTCTCTGTGCTCCTGGCCCCTTCTGCATCAGGACATTTGCACATCCTGCCCGCTCTGGCTCCCCCTACCACAGTTCCCTTGAGTGTATCCCTGTTCAACCTCCATCCTTCAGTTACACATCACCTCCTCAGAGGGACCTCTTCTGACCACCGAGCTGAATTATGCCCACTGCAACACTTGCCATCCTATAGCCCTGTCCCAAACCCGGCACACTCCCAGTTACTTTTTCAGCATCTACCTATCCCACCAGACTGTTAGTCTTGAGCAAGTCTATCATTTACCACTGGAATCCCATTGCCAGCACACAGTGATGGTCAAAACATATCCGGTGAAATGAATGAACAAATGAAGAATCAGTTCTGATTTCACTCATTCACTGAAACACTAAGACCCTCCCATTGGTCAGACATTCTGCTGGGGGCCTGGAAGGGTAAACATCTGACCAAGATACAGTTTCCACACTCAGTGGACTTTCCAAACCTCCTGACGTCAACAGCCTGGTTCTAGAATTCAGATGGAGGCGATACTGATGATTCCAGCCCAAGCAAAACCCAATTGCCACTAGCAAGCCACACTTAGGATCAAGGATTGCTGACAACAGGGCCCGACTTGGGCTGCTTTTCTTCCTGCTGCTGGTGGCAATGTGCTGGGCTCATTCTACCACGAACCGGCAACAGAAGCAGGTCCAAAGGGCTGGGCCTTGAGATGAACTCTTTGCCTAGTCCTTCATTCATTCATTAACGCAAAAGCTTTTGTTGAAAGTCAGCCGTGAAGAACGCTGCAAGGCTCTGGGTAAGAGGTGGCTGCACGTGGGCCACATTTAACCCTGCCTGGTAGTACGTGGCTAACATTTTGAATGAGCTGCCAGTGATCGAAAAATTGGGAAATTTCGCAGATCTCGACTCCCCAGCTTCTCTTGAAAAAGCAAACCATTTGGCCGCACTGGGCCTGCAGTCCCACAAGCTTACAGCCAGCTGGAACTGAGTGGAAATGTCTTCCTTTGGATGGGGCCAGCTCTCTCTGTTGAATCATTGCTCCCAACCAACTTTACTGGGCTCCGTCACCTGCCAGGCTTCCATGGGCATTGGAGCTGGTGTTCCACGCTGCTCTAGGATGACTGACAGGTCAACAAGCAACGGTGGTTATCCCTGAGGATCTCAGAGGGAACCTTCAAACTGTGCCCCTCAGTCCAGGTGGGACACATGAAAACTAGGGAGAGCAGGAGACCTTGGAGAGTGACCACTTGAAATCCTGTGTTTGTTTGAATCTCCCGTGTTTTGCATTTTATGGCAGGGACCCAGTCTCAGGCAACTCTTCCATAGACTGGCAGCACCGATGCAAGCACAAAGTCTTGCTGCTGAAGTTCTCTGAGCCTCTGTTTCCAGGTACATAAAGTGGGGGTGATCTTACCTCCATACAGAGTATCACAAAGTTATTGCAAAAGTTCTTTTAATTCCCTGGGGACTTCCCTGGTGGCACAGTGGTTAAGAATCCGTCTGCCAATGCAGGGGACATGGGTTCAAGCCCTGGTCCGGGAAGATCCCACACCTGTGCACCGCAACTACTGAGCCCATGAGCCGCATCTACTGAAGCCCAGGTGCTCTAGAGCCCATGTTCCGCAACAAGAGAAGCCACCGCAATGAGAAGGCCACGCACCGCGCCAAAGAGTAGCCCCCGCTCGCCGCAACTAGAGAAAGCCCACGCACAGCAATGAAGACCCAACACAGCCAAAAAGAAAAAAAAAAAAATTCTCTTAATCCTGCCCGTAAAGCGCCAGGTTCATAAGAAGTGCTGCATACATGCTAGTCTTATTAACATCTTCACAAATTCCTTAAGAACAAATAATTATGTCTCAAAATAGCAGAATACATCGAAGCCTCATATCCAGATCTTTTTTCATCTTTATTTATTTATCTTTTATTATGACAGGAGTCCATGCTCCTTATAACAATGCTCAGAGAAATTCATACCACGGAGAGAGTGGATCCTTGGACTTTCTAATTGCTCTCGTTCTCCGTTCATTCATGAACATGTACGTCTCCACCGTGACACAGATATACGTGCATTAGGACCAAATCAAGGCTATGGCATATAGCTGGTCCCTCTCCGCTCTAACGTAGCCCTTAGGTTGAATAAAAGGCTTGGCAAGGAACATTGGACTCTGCAGCCACCTTGGTAATATTCTCTGGAATGAAAGTGACATTTATTTCCCTCTGGGTTATCACTCCAGCACTGCCTTCCACATCCTGGCAGTTCAATTAAAATCCTGGAGTCCTGGCCAGGAGGTCCTGTTTTCAGGGGGTCACCCTCCGGCATCAACTGCTGAGGTTTTTTCAATGTCAGCTGAGCAGTGCCTGCTCCTGCCCCCTGGTGTGCACTGACCCACCCACGGACCACACGGACCAAGTTAGGAGAGGCCCACGGGTGGGACTCCCACTCAGAACAGGGCCATCCAAAAGGCATTTTCCCTGCAGTGCGTGTCTGGCTGCTCTGAGACACTCTTCCAGGCTGGTTTTCCCAGGAAGGACATGCTACTGGGTCCAGATCTTTGACCCTTGACAGTTATTTCGGCCCTGCAGTGAGTCAAAATACTACGTAAAAACTGGAGATCTTGCAACAGGGATAGCACCAAGTCCCCAGGCTCTGTCTATCAGCAAAACGAAATCTCCAGGAAAATAAAGGCTCAGGGCTTTCTGGCCCGTAGGAGTCCAAGTTCTCTCTTCTCTGGGTTTCGGCTTTACAGAGAGAGCGGTCCTCGGCTGTGGGTTTTCCGTAGTTTTTCCTCCCACTGAGAGTCATCAGTTCAGATGGAAAACAGAACAGACCCAAAAATGTGCCAACAATGGGGAGATAAGAATTTGGCTATTATTAGCAAATCGTTCTAATCTTTCCCCTCAACCTTCCCCATACTAAGGATGCTTACAAGGTGTTTAACTATTAAAGGACATGCAAGATGGAAATGCAGAAAAGTGCACCCATTTCTGGCTTCTCAGGATCCATGATTCCTTCTCATCTTTAGCACCGAGGCAAATCTTCAGTGAAGCCTTTGCTGATTACCCCTCATCCCACACACCAACTGATTGAGCCCCTCCAGCCTTTATTTTCCTCTAGACCTTGTGTATTTCTCCCTTAGAGCAGGGACACCTAGAACAATAGCTAGTTTACTGAGGGCTAACTGTATGTGAACACAGGGGCATAAACACTTACAGATATCATCTCATCTGATCCTCTCAATGATTCTATGTGCGACCATAGGTATCTGCAGTCTACAGATGAGGAGACCAAGGTGCAGAGTGGTTAAGGCAGCAGCGCACCACCCGCTGTGCTATGTGGCCTCCCATCGTGAGGTACTTACTGATGCCTTTGGACTGTGAGCTCAGGCGGCGGGTGGGGGGTGTCATCCTCAGCATGTTCGTCTTCCCAGATAACTGCCTGGTGCACACTGGGCGCTCAGTAAACGTACTGAAATGGACCAGTTCTAAAAAGTGCAGCTTTTTAGAATTACTTCCTCTAGCTTCGCAAAGCCTCTCTCTGTGATCCCAGGGCACTAGGCAATACACTTTTATTATAGGTTCTATAATATACGGAGATGATGGTATCTTTCTTTTCTTCCCCTCCTCCCTCCCTTCCTTTTCTTCTCTTTTCTTTTCCTTTCCTTTTTCTTTTTTGTCTCTATTTCCCTGAGACTGTGAGCGTCTCAAAGCCCTTCCCTTGTCCTTTCATCTTCTATCTCGAGTACCTCGCACTGGGGGAGGGAGAGGACAGCTAAACATCTCATCTCACAGGTAGAGGCCTCCTGGAGCCTCTTTGGGAAGATTTGTGAGACCCGAGACAGCTCATGAGGAAGGTAGGCCCCTATCAAATACCAGCATCTGTCGTGGGCGCTGGCAGGGCCCCGTGTCGCACAACTCTGGCCATCAGGGTACAGGGCTGGGAGAGCTCACTCGGCCAGGACAGGGTCCAGAGAACAGCCATTCTCGGTCACAGGGGTGCAAAAATGGGAGATGGCAGGGGCAGCACCCCAGCCCAAGAAGACCCTCGTTCGTGCAGGTGGCCAGCAGATCAAAATGGCTTGGTCTGAAGACCCAGGAGGAGGATGGGCAGGATGGACATATGTGAAGGTAGAGGGAGGCTTCATCAATTGATTTATTCAATAAATATTTGCCGAGAGTCTACCAAGGGCCAGGCGCTGTCTCGTGGGGGGGGGGGGGGTATAGCTACGAGCCAGACAAATGAGGTCCAGGCTCTCAAGCGGCTTGCAGGCTGGTGGATGGGTTAGGAAGCGTGAACCTAAATATGCAGCCACAGACCAGGAAGGTGCTTTTTACAAACAACTTCTATCTGCTTTAGTTGGCTCTACCTTGGTTTATGGATGCAACCGATGATTACTGAGTGCTCACTCTGTGACTCGAGTAGAACGGGGCTCTGTTCACCGGCAATAGTCAGTGATATGGGAGGAAAGGAGCCTGAAAGTGAACACGGGGAGGGATCAGAGGATCCTCCTTTGGGAAGCCTTTGACCATCATTTCTGGGGTGGGTAGGGATGCCTCTGGGAGGGTAAAGGCTCATCCCAGATGCCCCCACTCCAAGGAGAGAGAAGAAGAATCTGTTAAATGTTGGTATCTATGGAAACACAACGTCTCTGGATCAGAGAACAGACCAATCGTTACTCACAGATCATCTTAGCAGGTCTGGTTCTCCCTGCCTCTATTCCTCCTGGGTGACAATGCACAGGCCGAGGTCACCTGCACGTGCAGTGGCTGCACCACAGGAGAGGGACCCCGACATTAGGACACTCAGAGCTTATACAGGGTGGCCTGAGTATCTGCCCCTTCTCCTCTTTGGAGAGAGATGGAGAGAGAAGCCTGACCCTCTAATGTAAACACATCCTCGCTGGGGAGAGGAAGGGAAGGTCCATTGGTTTTTATTGCCCTTAGAAAGTAAACAAGTGTCTCCAGGGAAAAGAAATCTTTAAATTCCTCCAGAGCAATACACAATCTCTGGCTTCCAAGGCGTGTTTACCACTTAGCCATCTTTTGATTCAGCTCACCAGTAGAAAGCCTGAACCTCGCAGAAGTATGAAAATATTCATGGCCCAACAAAATCATCATTGCGGTGCTTCCTAAACACCTAGGGCTGTTCTAAGCTGCACACACACACACACACACACACACACACACACACACACGTATAGACTCATTTCAGCTTCTCAACAACCCCATGAAGTAGGCATTACCGTTATCCCCCTTTTACAGATGAGATAATAAGGCCTAGAGGAATTTATAAACCTCATCGAAAGCCACACAACGATGGACTTTGAACCCAGGATGTGAGAGCCCTCGCTTGTCACCACTGCACTGGCTTCCTTTGTCACAGCAGACAAAGTCTGGGGGGTCTGGATGGGAAGGGAAGTTAGTTCCCACCTCAGAGCAGACTCGCACAACTTCCATACAGATTGCGCCAGTGAATGTCACTCAGGACCCTCCGGAAAATGCCATTGCTTTTCCCATCTCTGCGCCAAAGGAGTAAGAGCTGCTATCTCTGTGGCTTTTAAATTATTTTTCTGAAGAGAATTATGCCATAAAACACGCCTCCGGCTTTCCCGAAAGCCATTCTATAGCATCGTCCGTGACAAATGGATGAAAGGCAAACCGGGCAGTGCCCGACCTTTTCAACCCCAGCATCCTCTTGTCATTTTTCTCTGATGGGTTCCTGGTTCTGAAAACTTTTGTTGACTAAACATGTTCAATTTTAATTTGTCAAGACAACTCCGTCCCTGGCAACAGTATGGGGTGAGGGGGAGATAAGGAACTTTGGAGTTAGGCCTGGATCTGAAGAGCTCTTGATCTAATTATTTTTCCTCACCTGAGACACCTTCTTGTTCAGTCTCCTCATCTGCAGAGTGGGCATGAGAACAGCACCCTCCACATAAAGTTATTGGGAGCGTCCACCGAGCTGCTCTCCGTACGGCGCTAAGCACAGTCCCGGAGACGGGGACTTGCCAGCCAAGAGCAGGTCGTCTTAGTGTTCCTGAGGTCAGCCCACCCACAAAAGGTCCCCATGGGCCTCTTCCTCCACTGCCCTTGGAGATAAACTAGTAGAATCTGCATCTGATGAACGGGATTACTTGTCTGGAAGTGAACCAGCCACAGAACTGTTTGTAAATATGTGACTTGAGGTAATGGGGGACCCTGAAAATTCCTGTCTAGGCGACTTGGGTGTAATCCCCAGAAGACAGTATCAGAACAGCGTGTGACTTTGTAAAGACAAATATTGCAATTGTACTGCGCCCACCTGGGGAAGGTCTAGGTGCTCGAAAGAAGGGTGGTGGGCGAGGAGAAGAGCAAGAGGGGAAGCAGAGGGGGGACCTGCGGGTGCCTCCCCACATTCAACATGATGTCTGAGGTCTGGTCACTCCCGGGACTGCCAGATGGGCCTGGCTGCCGCAGCTCAGCGACCCCAGCTGGCGAAAGGGTCCAGTGGTCCACCTCCTCCCATTCTTCACTCACTGATTGGGGGATGGGGGGTTCCTTCTGAGCACGGCCTGGCTTCCCATGGAGATGCTCCCTCAGCTCGGACAGGCTCTCTGCCTGGTTCCATTCCTCAATGTAAATAAAGGCAAGGGGTATGACTTAGCCACTCTGACCCTCAGTCTCTTCATCTGTAAAGTGGGGATATGAACAGTATGTACCTCACAGTGTTGTCTGCAGGATTAAAGTACAGTAGCTAATCTAGTAACTGACAGCACAGCTCACCTGCAGGTGTCCCGGCCCTCATCTCTCCCGTGGCTTCAAGGCACTGGGGCTGCTTTTTGCAATTACTGGCTGCTCTGCCTGAGGTTTTTTTCCTGGTCTCTGGAGCCGGCTTGGTCAGGGCCCAGGGTAAGCGGGAGGCCAAACCCAGCTGCCAGCATCTGTGTCCGTCTGCCTGAGGGTCCCTTTGTCTGTTCAGGCAGCCCTGGAGCATGACTGAGGGAGTTGGTGGGGAAGACCCCAGCTCCCCTGCCCCACAACTGGGAAAACTCTGAGGCACGTGTCCTGCAGTTTCCAGAACTCTCCAGCAGGACTGTGTTCCAGGTGCCCTCAGGGTCAACTTGCTTGATTACGTGCCCTCCCTGGCTTCCCTTCTTGCCTGGCTCACTCTCCTGTTCCCCTGTTAGGGTTTCATGGGAGTCACGTCCAATTTATGTGCTTTGAATCCTTGTCTCGGGGTCCACTTCCGCAGGCACCTGGGCCAAGACGACATATACATGATGCACATCGGCTTCCGGTGCAACTTTGGTTAGGGTGTCGCTCAGATCGCCAGCCGGGGCAGCATGACTAACCAGCAACTCCAGCTGCTGCCCCTCTGCGGCCACTGCTGCCCCTCTGCGGCCACTGCTGCCCCCCTGCGGCCACTGCTGCCCCTCTGCGGCCACTGCTGCCCCTCTGCGGCCACTGCTGCATTCACACCTGGGCCGAGGCTCTCCTGAGCTGTTCTCAGGATGACCTAGCACGACGGGGGCCTGGTGCAGCCCATTCCTGCAGGACACAAGCCTCTGCTCATGCACAGCCCTGGATGAGTCCTTCTCAGAGCTATGTGGGGGTCTGAGGCTCTTCTAACCCAACCCTCTTTCTAGTAGGGGCTCTGGGCATTTGGGATACATTGGTCAATGAAAGAGGCAACAGTCTCTGCCCTCATGGAGCTTACATTCTATCTGGGAGCAGATAACAAAGTATATGATTAATAATAAATAAATCATATATTTTAAGGTTGGTGGAAGGAAGAATAGGGAAGGGATACCGGGAAAGTGTGAGTGTGTGTGTGTGAGGAAGGGACCTTTGAGCCCAGACCTGAAGGAGGACAGATTCAGCTGCGGGGCATCTGGAGGAAGGACGCTCCAGCCCAGACAAAGGCCGGAGGCCTCAGACACGCTGCCAGCAGTCCCGTGGATTCCTGCCCTCCTGCAGGGCTATCTGAGGAGGTCCACCTGCCCAGAGCCCATGGAAATCACCACTTGGTCCTTCTTGAGATGTATCCCACCACAGCCCAATAAACCAGAGCCTTAATTTTAAACAGGTATCACTATGCACCCCCTGCCCTAGGCACAGGCATAACTGGGGCTCATAAAGCACGTTATATCAGCTCACACTGTTTCAAAGGAACAGACCATTGGCCCATTTGTACCCACTTGTTCGGCAGATTCCTGCCTCGAGTAATTAGACAATTACAGCAGCTGCCCAGCGCTCACTGCAATTGAAATCAAGCCCCTGAGGAGTAACACTGTTGCATTTAACTCCCGGGGGATGAGGGAGCTAGGATTCAACACCCAATCATGCTCTCAGATGGTTTCGCAAAGTGCTGATGCTAGCCAGGGGCTAGCTTCATTTCAGGGGCCCTGGCCAGTCAAGAACGTGGGTGAGTGGGGTCCTGTAGGCCATTTGAACCAATCAGACAAAGCGTGATGCTTGCAACCCGAGTCAGGAGCACAAGCGAAGAGGTGCTCCTCACTAGGGCCTGGTCTCAGAACTTGCCTCAGGTGGAAACTGCCTCTTAACCAAGACGCTATAAGGCATGTTTGGGTCATTCATAGGAGAACTGTCTTCGGTACCAAGAATGCCAACCCCCTCGCCCCCGTTCCTAATGGCATGTCTCACATGCTGTTGATGTACTGGCAACATTAACTGTCACTTTTTTTTTTAAAGAAGATGTTGGGGGGTAGGAGTTTATTAATTAATTTATTTATTTTTGCTGTGTTGGGTCTTCGTTTCTGTGCGAGGGCTTTCTCCAGTTGTGGCAAGCGGGGGCCACCCGTCATCGCTGTGCGCGGGCCTCTCACTATCGCGGCTTCTCTTGTTGCGGAGCACAGGCTCCAGACGCGCAGGCTCAGTAGTTGTGGCTCATGGGCCTAGTTGCTCCGCGGCATGTGGGATCCTCCCAGGCCAGGGCTCGAACCCGTGTCCCCTGCCTTAGCAGGCAGATTCTCAACCACTGTGCCACCAGGGAAGCCCTAACTGTCACTTTTATTAGTAGGGCTACCAAGAGGCCTCCTATGATCAAGACTCAGTGTCACATGAGGATGGGGAGAGAGGCCATCGAAAACTCACACCCTGCCAAGTTCTGAATGGCTCTGTCTAAACGAAGCATCGCAGAAACGGCGCCTGATTAGTTCGCAAAAGACCCGGTACAAATAAGTTCAATCAAGGCACTGTCTTCATCTTCTCAATAATCCGGAGAAGCAGGTCTCATTCTCATCACCATCAGTGCAATAAAATGCCTGCATCTGGCCCACGGTGACCTCTCTGACCTGTCCTTGGGGGTGGAGAACCCCTGTCTCAATGTACTTTCTCCTCTCCTTTCCTGCTGCCGCCACGCCAGCCAGGCCCCGTGGCATCCACCTGGAGCCCCAGAGCAACCTCCCACCCAGGCTCCTTGCCACCAGTGCCCCTCCCTCAAGCTGAACACGGGCCAGCCCCTCCTAGCAGACCTCCCATCCTCCCCGGCCGGGACAAAGCTCGTGATCCGCGGCGTGGCATTCAACGGCCTCCACCATCTCACGCCCACCGCATCTCCCATCACCTCTCGAAGGCCCCTTGGCCCTCACAATGCTTGCTGTTCCAGAACCACTGCTCTGAAGTATTAGGTAATAAAAGGAGCCACCGCCATAGGGACTCCCCTGGCGGTCCAGTGGCTAAGACTCTGAGCTCCCAATGCAGGGGGCCGGGGCTCTATCCCTGGTCAGGGAACTAGATCCCACATGCTGTAACTAAGAGTTCATGTGCCGCAACTAAAGATCCCACATGCTGCAACTAAGAGTTCACGTGCCACAACTAAAGATCCCACATGCTGCAACTAAGAGTTCACGTGCCACAACTAAAGATCCCACATGCTGCAACTAAAGATCTCGTGTGCCACAACTTAAAAGACTCTTCACGCTGCACCCAAGACCTGGTGCAGCCAGATAAATGAAAATAAATAATAAAAAGGAGGCCACCACCAGTTCTGGGGTCACAGCCATCGTGACGCAACACAACTTGCTTCTCCGAGCGGGTGTCACGAGTTTCACCATTCAAGGTGTCAGATGCCTTGGCACCAGGAAATCCGGAAACTAGAGGCTTGTCCTGTGGCAGAATGAAGCTGCACGAGGATGCCTCAGATGGAGACATCAGACACGTGTATCAGGTGCATCACAATTTCTGCTTCCTTTCCAAAGCTGAGGAAGAAAAACAACAAAACCTGCCACCCAGATGTTAAGTAACTCCTAAATCCCTCTTTAATTAACTGGGTAAACTCAATGCCACATTGAGAGAACGCCTTCCTCTTGGCGTTTTTAGCCTTGAGAACGGAGGTCTGTAGTCCTAGGCTTGGGATTGAGAAAAGAAAAGCAAGGATTTGCTCAGGCAAATCCTCCTATGAGATGTTCTGTTTAACGGGATAATTGACATGGAGACAGGAGGCGAGGAAGATTATCTGGGATTTTGTAGGTTGGCCTTACAACCAAGATAACCACCTGACATTCCAGTGTTCGTCATGCTTCACGACCTTCCTAAAATGGGGAGGGCGGGCATGTCCCAGAGACCATGTAACCACTAAATTTTTATTGAGTACCTCCAGGTGCCAGGCCCTGTGAAGGGGGCTGAAGATGCTGCAGGAAACAGTCAGAGCAGGTTGAAGCTTGCCTTCTGCAGGGAGAGACAGATACCAAACTAGGAACCAGGGGAGTCAATTAATCACTGGGGTGATGCAGAACCGTGGGGGCAGAGGGGGAGGCCCACTGAGATCTGCAGGCATGTGAACACCTTTCTGACCTGACACTTGCATGACCAGCAGGAGCCAGACGTGTGCAGGGCTCCAGGAAGAAGGTCCCGGACCCAGAGAGCAGACCAGTTAGCACAAACGCCTGATGCAGGAAAGTGCTAGCGTTCTCCAGACCAGTGTGGTAGGGGCCAGTAAAGGGGAGGAGAGTGGGTCAGGGTGAGGCCAATGGCTGGTGGGGGAGGCAGGGTCTCCACCATTCAGCTGCCTTGTAGAGCCGGGGCCAGCAAATCACAGCCTGTGGGCCAAATCTGGCCTACTTCCTGCTTTTACGAATAAAGTTTTATTGGAAGCAGCCAGGCCCATTTGCTGACAGTGCCTGTGGTTGCTTTGGTGCTGCCACCACAACTTTCTGTCCCAAGTTGAGTAGCTTCAAGAGAGACCATATGGGCCACAAAGTCTAAAATATTTACTACCCGGCCTTTGGTAGAAAAAGTTGGCCAATCCCCTTTTAGGTCATGTAGGACGTTAGGATTTTACTACATGACCCTGTGTAATTAAGTAGCCACTAGAGGATCTTAACACGTTTGACTGAGTGGCCAAGTTCCTGCTATGTGTTAGTCATTGTGCAAAATGCTTCCAGAGACCTTGTTCCTTTATTACAACGTTAAAAGAAATAATGCATTTAGAGTGCTTAATTCCATGCCTGGAGCACCAAAGTGTTGAATAAAAGTTAATAAAATAATTTGGAAAAAACTGGCAAGGAGCATCAGGTCTGCTGTCAAAGGTGGGGCTCTTCAGAAGCAGATCCTGAGAAGAGGACTGGACACAAGTGATGTATGAAATGTCTTCCAGTAGGAGCGCGAGGAAGGGGGTGGGGAAGGAAAGGCAGGCAAGTGAGGGTTCATCTCAGGCAAATGTGTGCCTGGGGGAGCCTCAGCCTGAACCTGCCGGCAGGGGGCGGGGGGCCCTGAGTGTAAGTTATGCCTCAGAGCGTGTCCTGCTGTGATCGAGGGGGCTGGGCTTCCATACTCCCACACCGGTCAGTCACTGGCTGAGGGCTGCCTTGAACGGACATCAACTCCCAGGCATTTCCAGCTCTGTGGGCATGTGGGCAAAGCAACTCCAGAGGTCAAGGGCCATTTTCGGAATAGGTCTCAGGTACAGGACATGGGAAGCAAAAGCATGCAGAAGCAGGCGAGGGGAGGGGGGGCACAAGAAGAGGCTTAAGGGGATGTAAGGGGATGTCGGTGGAGTGTTGTCAGCTACATGTACCCATTGCTCAGATGCAGAGACCAAGGCTCGTGGACCAAGGCTTCTTGACTTGCTCTCCAGTGGGAGTCAGGGTTGCAATCTCAGTCTGACTCCAAATCCCACCCGCTGCCCTCTTTCCTAGCAGACCCCTCCTTCCTCCCTCCAGTGCTCATGAAAAATTAAAGCCCTCTGATGCTTCCTACTTCATGAAACAATCCTGCAGGTATGCTGGCTGCACTCTCCCGCAGATTGTCTTTCAGTGCCTGTAATTGCTTAATCAGAAACAAATGATGGTCGTAAAAACTGGGAGTGTTCAATGTCTTCTGAATAGCCAAGGAAGGTTATCAAAATACCAAAGTTCGGACAAATATAACTTCTTTTATAGAGTCTCTCTAACAGCAAACTGTAAAACAGTCCTCTGCAAGAGGGGCTGGGAGATAAAGAATTGCTTCTTCCAGCAGTAATAAATCAAGCAACACTCCACGGACAGTGGAAATTGATTTTTCTCCCTCTTCACACAGCCACGGCGCTACCAAAGCCGCAGCACGATGCTCCCACAGTGACAGGCTTCAAGTTGGCCACATCAATTATCAAAATAAGAAATGTCAGGCCTTGGCACAGCAACGGTCCTACATATGCCCCCTCCCCGAGGCCTTTTATTTAAAGTTTAACAAGACTCAACCAGGCCAAAGCCTGGAGTTAATCTCCAAGAGAATCCTGCCTCCCTTCTGCAAATTCCTTTCAGTTGCTCAGGGGATCCCAAGTTAGAACAGGACTAATTCCAGGTCCAGGTGATCTGGTCAAATTAAAGTCTGTGTCAGGGGCTTCCCTGGTGGCGCAGTGGTTGAGAGTCCGCCTGCCGATGCAGGGGACACAGGTTCGTGCCCCGGTCCGGGAAGATCCCACATGCCGCAGAGCGGCTAGGCCCGTGAGCCATGGCCGCTAAGCCTGAGCGAATGGAGCCTGTGCTCTGCAGCGGGAGAGGCCACAACAGTGAGAGGGGCCCGCGTACCACATAAAAAAAAAAAAATTAAAGTCTGTGTGGATCTCTCTCCCTCTCTCTCTTTCACTTGCTCTCATGATCACATTCTTACAGTCTTTTTCCTTCATTTCTGCGTTCACATGACCCAGCTTAAGAAAGGTTGCTTTCCACAATAATATGAACAGCCAGTACAAGGCTACACCCTTTCATCAATTGAAAAACAAAACAGATCCTCAAAGTCCCAACCTCCCCAGAGGTTCTGATTCCTCCCACTGTTTCCCACCGCATCCCAAAAATGGAGGCATGAGGACCGTGGGAGGAGAGACCGTACAGCTGGCCCTCCATATCTGAGGGCTCCGCATCCGCGCATACGGAGGGCTGACTGGACTGTACCATCTTATACACTTGAGCATCCACGGATTTTGGTACCCGAGGGGGTCCTGGAGCAAATCCCCCCCAGATACCAGAGGATGACTGTATAACAAAGTAGATTCAACAGCCCAAGCTCATTGCCAGCTTCTGCCTGTCTCACACTGATTAACATCTCATTGGCCAGAGCAAGTCACATGGTCAGGTCTAAAGTCAGGGGGCAGGAAGTCTACTCGGCCCACCACGTGGCCATGGCAACAGTGTGGGTAAGAAACATCACTCCGGGAAGCAAACACTTGGGACCAGAAATTCGGCCTGGTCGTTGTCGTCTAAGCGCTTTCCTCCTTTCCTTCTAAAAGAGAAGGCAAATCATGGTGACAAGGGATTATATTGTTCATATAAACAATTAGACCAGACATGCTAAAACATGAATTCTTAATCCATACTCAAGATGTAGAGGGTACTCCTAAGAGATGACATCAGAAGAGACCCCTGAGCCTGCAGGAGACATTCGGATTCCCCCAATATGACATCAGAGTGATGTGGAACGATTACAAACTTTCATCTTAGTCAAAAAGCAATGATTTGCTTTCTAGACTGTCCTCCGTGTAATAAAACTACTAATAGTAAATCAACTGTACTGCAATAAAATAAAAATTTAAGAAGATAAAACTACTAATAGCATGTAATATTTGTTTAACAATTTACTATGCACTTTCCACAAACTTTATCTGTTTTTCCCCATAAAACGCTATGGATTTGTTGTTGCCATTTTACTGATGAGGAAACAGGCTCAGAGAGGTTGGTTAATTTGCCGAAGGTCATTATTGGAATGACCTAGCTATTATGTGGAAGAGCTAGGACTCAAACCCAAACTTTAGATTATAATTCCTTTGTTCATTCCCGTATATTTCAATCCTTCCTTCCAGCTTCAGTAGCCAGCTTTATCTTTTTTCTGTCATCACTCAGAAATGGGACACTGCAGAGAAAGCAGGAGCAGACAGGTGTTGAAGTTAGCTATGGGCTGTGGTAACACATAATTCTGTGTCCCGTATAGAGTATGGTTTGTGAACACTGAAAAGAAAACCAAACATGCATTGTAACGATTCATTTCCCGTGGGCACTTGGGAGCAGAAGAACAAAGGCTAGGTGATGTTTAAGGTGTAAGTCATCAGAGCAGTGTCCTCAGCCTTGAAATCCTTTCCCTGTAGATTCCCGAGCTTCTGCAAGGGGGATTCAAAAGTCAGTTTCACAACCCTTTGGCAGACAGGCAAGGTGCAACAATTTTTCCCTCTTGCAACAGAATACCCGAAACCTCAAATGCACAGATTAAAAGGTAAAAGGACACTTAACCAAAAATGTCTGCAAAATGACAAGCTTATCCCTTACCCCTCTGCTGGCAGAAATACAAAGGGTTTTGTTCTGTTTTTTTCTTTTCAGTATTGAAATGTGGCCAAGCCAGTTATGATAAAGAGATTAATTGTTCTTTCAGCGAACTCCTTAGTAAGAAGACATTCAAAACGCATGATTTCCCCTCATATTCTCAAGGCACAGATCTGGCGAGGTAGAAGAGAGGAAATGGGGCTGATCTGGCTTCATTTCAGACCCTGGTGGTGCACGAGGCTGCCTTGCAAAGGAAGAGGTTTGCTCCCGCTGTCAGCTCATGGCTGACTTTGACTGCAGTGTATTTTAATGAGAAATTAGTGAGTAAGGAAGGCACTACTGGGGTGAGAGCCTAGTCCGATACCAGAAGGGTCATTTCTAAAATGACCCTTTCTAAAACCTCACCTCCAAATATGCTGTATTAATAATCACATTGACCGGAACCCCCTGGGGCCAGGCAGAGGCTTTTCTGAAGCTGGGCCAACAGAAGACGGAGCTGGCTTTCCTAACTCTTGTGCAAACCTGCTTCCCTTGGAATGAGGACTAAATCAGGCAGAAGCCAGCCTGAGGTGGAGGGCGAATAAAGATGCCTAACTGGCGAGAAGAGCTTCCAGTGGGCTCTTCTGAGGGCAGGATGTCCACTCAGGGGCTGAAGACCACGGGCTCTAGAGTCAGGAAGACCTGGGTTCAAGTTCTGACGCTGATCTGGGACAGGCTGGCTTCCATCACTGAGCTTCCTTGCCACGTGTGCGTCACAAGGGCTTGCTCTGTGGACAAGGAGTCGTGTCTTAGTCTGCTTAGGCTGTGATAACGTATCACCGTAGACTGGTCGTTTTAAATCACAGATATTTACGTCTCACGGTTCTGGAGTCTGGAAGTCTGAGATCAGGGGGTCCACGTGATCAGGTTCTGGTGAGGACCCTCGTCCTAGTTTCCTCACATGGTGGAGAGAGGGGGAGGGAGAGAGAGGGAGGGAGGGAAGGAGACTCAGGTCTCCTCAGCTCCTCATAAGGACGCCAATCCCATCATGGGGGTCCCACCCTCGCAACCTCATCCAAACTCAATCATCTCCCAAAGGCCCACCTCCAAACACCATCACATTGTCGATTACAGCTTCAACATGTGCTTCCTGGCGGGACACGAACGTTCAGACCACAGGCAGCACGAGGTACTAGCAGAAACCAGGAGGCACCGAGCCGGGCAGAGCCGTAGCGGACGGCCTCCCAAGTTCAGGTGGAGAGTCCTCGGTGTACTTCTAGAGACAGGTTGGCCGTGTAGCCAACTTCCCCTCCAGCCAGTGGGGTGTGTGGAAGCCTCCGAGGCCTTTTCTCCAGCCAAGAGGTAGCTTTGTGTGCCCACTAACTCCCTGGGTTTCTCCTAAGCGGGGGCAGAGTCCCCGGAACGTGCACCCCACTTGGCCACTGCTTTCCTCCTTGCTCTTGATTGGAAGCTAAACGCCACCTGAGTGATCATTAAAGCACCATTGCCAGGGGCACCTCACAGAGGGTGGGCACAGAGGGCCTCCGGGCCAGCAAGGGGCTGCCCCCCACCCCGCGCCCCTGCAAAGTGGCGGAAGAGCAGCAAACCTCAGTGATGATGCAAAGCTGGAGGCTGCGGCTCACTTGCTCCTTTGGAACGTGTGGGAATCTGCTGAGACCTCCCGCTTAATGAATGTTAGTTACTTCTGGAGATCACAACCTCCCAGGAGTGCTTTCTTCGCTCCTTCTTTAAACAACGACAACAACAAAAAACAAAACCTACAATAATGTAATGTACAAGTTGACTTTAAAATTTTATATATACATGTATTTTTTTTTACAGAAAAGTTTTCAAAAGTTTTTCTCACCTGGGATTAGAATTGTACCTGATATCAAAATCCCCTGGATGGAGGGGTGGGGGATGAGAGGGAGGTGAAAGGGAATTTAGGGACAAGCACAACAATGGCTTGTTGCAAGTCTTGATTAACTTAATTTTTTCAGCTGAGGAAATCCATGTCATTGTTCCCATTTTATAAGTGGAGGCAGGAGCAGAAGTTCAGAGAGGTTATGTAATCTGTATTAGGGCACACAGCTGGCAGGCAGCGGAGATGGGATTTGAAAGAGCATCTACCTGGCTTCAAAGCCCCTTCCCTTTCTCCTGAGCACACCTCTCCCCCTCCCTGCACGAGGACATTTCCCAACCGTCATGAGGTGTGAACTTCAGCCACGGACTTCACCCACTCCAGCACGAACTGATAGAAAAATCTGGATCATGGATTTGCATGTCGTGGACCTGCTTAATTTACGCGGTTTGAAAGGCTGCGTTTTATATCTGACGATGTTCGGCACCATCCTTCCTCTGGCCTCCTCACTGTCCCACATAAATCATCGTCCTTCCTTGTCTGCGTCCAAGCCCAGGGAGCTGTCCCCGCATCCTGTCCACCCAAACCCACTTTGACTCTCAGGCCCAGGCCAGGGGCCCGGCACCAAGAACTCCTCCCAGTGGCTGAAGTTGACATCCATCTCCCTCTCTGAATCCCCAAGGCCTGTGCCAACTTATCACAGGCTGGTTAGAGGGGAGCCCCCAAGTTCTGGCCAAGTGTCCCAGTAGAGGGAGCCCCAGTCACCCGTACTTGGGGCCCCCGCTCTGCCCCTCACCCACTCCTTCTGGCTGGCCAGTCTGGGAGAAGGAAAAGGGTCTGCCCAGAGCCTGTCTTCCCACAGGACATATGCATCCTGGTCGGTTCTCTGCCAAAGTTACTAAGAAAGACTATGGCTGGAGAGCTGGGGGCCTGTGGTCCTTCAGCCCAGCCTGCCACTGCGGTGGAGAATTGGCCAAAACCCAAGTCTGATTTCCCAGTCAATCAGCTCCGTTGGTAATGATTGTGATCTCCATTCGTCTTCCTCCCATTTCTTTAATTCTCAGTTGAAATCAAACTGGGGATGGAAAGAAGAGTGTCCTCTTCCAACACAACCCCACCAATACTGTCTGGTATTATCTGTGATTGTTTCATGTGTGTAAGCCCAGTTTCTGAACATAAACAGGAGGTGCTCAATACATGCTTGCTGTGTGAGTGCAGAGACCACTTGAAGGCGTGCTTCCTGGATCTCCCTCAGTGCCCTCCAATTGCAGACACTCTCAGTACACTCTCGGCAATTGACAATAACCAAGGTTTGCTGCTCTCTGAGCTGTGGTTATCGTATAAATTAAAAGTGTTGATATCGCTAATGCACTCTACTTGGCAACATCTTCTATAAAGCGAATTGTGACCCATCCTCTCTAGTTAACTCGGAATTGTCCAAATGCACAGTTAGACTGCAACAAAACTCTGTTGAGGATGTGTCCCCAAAGGTAGCCATTGTTTATTTTGTTAGATTTGGGGAAACCATGGCATCTAACAATGATCCTCAGGAAGAAAGGTGCTGTGATCTATTAGTGATGTCTGCATGGAAACCAGAATTAGGAATGGTGTTCTGTGTGTCAAGCATTTGCCATCCCAGGACCAGAGGAGTTCAATGATGCCTGGATTCAGGATTGAGCAGCAGTGTAGCCCAACAGTTAACAGCATAGAGTCTAGCAGCAGACTGCTGGATTCAGGTCCCTGCCCTGGATGTGTGACCTTGGGCAAGTCTCATACCTTCTCTTTGTTGCAGTGACCTCTGCTAAAAATGGAGACAGTAATAGTACCAATTTTATAGGGATGTTATGAGGATTAAATGAAATAATCTGAGAAGTTCTGGTAATAGTGCCTAGCACTGAGTAAGTGCTACATTGTGTCAGCTATAAGTAAGATGGTGATGAAATAAAAAGGTTAGAATTCAGTGATCATAAAGAAAAGAACAGCCACGTCTCTAACAACGCAAATTAAAAAGGCAGGTTTCGGGCTTCCCTGGTGGCGCAATGGTTGAGAGTCCGCCTGCCGATGCAGGGGACGCGGGTTCGTGCCCCGGTCCGGGAGGATCCCATATGCCGCGGAGCGGCTGGGCCCGTGAGCCATGGCTGCTGAGCCTGCAAAGGTAGGTTTCAGAACGGCATGCAGGTATACGTTAAACCCATATGTATACATTATATCCACATGTATATACAATATCCAAATGTGTCTAAAGGCCTGGAAAGACCCAGGGATTAATTAATTATAGCAGGGTGGGAATTTGGAGTTAACTTACAATGAGCATGTATCATTTCCCTGAGGCAATAAAGCTATTAAAAATCCAAACCAACAAGCAAACACACAAAGCATCACATCTCTTCTTTGAAGGGAAGAGGCCAGAGTCTGGATCACATTATAAATGAAGTCTCCACCTGACGTTTAAGCCCTAAGCGTGATCATGCCTGGAAACAAAAATGGTACTTCCGGGGTTAAGGTGCGCCCGGCCATTAACCCAACAGACTCTGTTGCTTGTTTCCAGTTATAGTCTCATGATGTGAGAACCTACTGACAAAATCTCTAAAATCGTGTGTTTTCTAAAGTGCAGACACCCTGCTGGCCACCTGACCCAGCAGCTTGGGCTCAGCTGTAAGCCACCTTCAGGAGATAAGAGTAGGTTTAGAGGTTTCCTGAATGCAGGAGTAATTAACAAGTCTTTGAATTAATCAATCCTTCCCAGGCCTTGGGCTCCTCAAGGCCATGCAGAAGGAATGGAAGATAAATGGGTTTTGAAGGTGTTTTTTTTTTTTTTAAAGAAAAAAAACCTTGTCATGTACAGAAATCGAAGAAGCAATTGTTTTTTAAAATAGAAATCTGGGGCTTCCCTGGTGGCTCAGTGGTTAAGAATCCACCTGCCAATGCAGGGAACACGGGTTCGAGCCCTGGTCTGGGAAGATCCCACGTGCCGCGGGGCAACTAAGCCCGTGAGCCACAACTATTGAGCCTGTGCTCTAGAGCCCGCGAGCCACAACTACTGAAGCCCGCGTGCCTAGAGCCTGTGCTCCGCAACAAGAGAAGCCACCGCAACGAGAAGCCCGCACACCGCAACGAGAAGCCCGCACACCGCAACGAAGAGCCACGACTAGGAAAAAGCCTGTGTGCAGCAACGAAGACCCAACGCAGCCAAAAATAAATAAAAAATTTAAAAACTAAAATAAAATAGAAAGCTACTGAGCATCGCATGTTATGAGTTTGAAAAGAAAAAAATGCCCAGTGAAGAGCTTTTCCAGGTACACGGTGTTGCTTTGGCGGAGGCCTCAGTGTTCACATCTGGAATATGGAGCACCTAGAGCTTTGCTCCTCCTGTGAATGCAGGTAAACAACTGGCCTAAAAGATGGGCTGAGATATTCAGCCTCTGGTGCTGGCAATGCAGAGGTTGTGACTGCTCTTCTTTAACAGTACTCTGAACTGGGAACCAGGCAGAGAAGATGCAGTCTGTGGCTACAGCCCATGGGTACTGTCTTGAGATCGTTCCATGCATTTTCTAGGATCTCATTTCTAAAAACCTTTTATTATGAAATTGTGACATACTCACACAAAGTTGCAAAAGTAGTACAGAGAGGTCCCCTGTGTTCATAATAAGGCTTCTGCCATCTTCATAGCCATAATACAGTATCAAAACCAGGAAATTGATATTGGTGCAATGTTGCAGATTTTGCAAGTTTTTTTTTTTTTTTTTTTTTTTTTTTAGCGGTACGCAGGCCTCTCACCGTTGTGGCCTCTCCCGTTGCGGAGCACAGGCTCCGGACGTGCAGGCTCAGCAGCCATGGCTCACGGGCCCAGCCGCTTCGCGGCATGTGGGATCCTCCCGGACCTGGGCACGAACCCGTGTCCCCTGCATCGGCAGGCGGACTCTCAACCCCTGCGCCACAAGGGAAGCCCTTGCAAGTTTTTATACACACTCTTTCTTTTCTTTTTTTGGTGGTGGGTATGTTGGTGTTCTGTGACATTTTATCCTATTTATGGTCCCTGAGGACTGGCCAAAGCTCTCAGGGTGGAAGATGGAGAAGCCAGAGCTGTCTGTTAGCCTTCAACATGAAGAGGGGCTGGTGGCCTCTGTGGGAAGGCACAGGCCTTGAGCACCAAAGCAGAAGGGCCTTTCCCAGAAAATCCACCTTCAGGGGAAATACTCCCCTTTCCCCACCAGAAACTGTAGAGACCCCTCCCCTGCAGCCTGTTCCCCTCCATTAACTATGGCAGAGCCTGAAGATCCAGGCTGCACCAGGAGTAGCTGCCTCTTCTGATCAGCCTGTTACTTCCCCTTATGACTAATTCCTTGATTCAAGTCAGCCTCCTTGTGCCAAGCCAAAGCCCTCTCCTGGAGGAGGAGTGAGAGTGGCTTAAGAGTACTTTCTCCATCGAGGGTATTCTCAGGCAACGGCCTAGTGGAAACATTCAGTGGCTATATCTGATGAGACATTCTTAAAAGAAATCTTAGCATGTCTGCCCATGTTTAGGGTGGTGCCGGATGAGAACTTATGAAAGGAATTGGAATTTCCACTTAGAACATCAAATAGGTTTCAGCTCATTAACTAATTGCAGTTGATTGTTAGTGGCTGCCTGTAGCACTGTGTTGAGAAGGATTCTGAGGCTCAGAGTAGTCTCAGTGGATAGGAATGCTGGGATCAGTTAGTAATGTCTGCCATGGGGAGTGATGGCTCATGGGCCATGTTTATTTATCATCTTTGATAGAGTCCTTTAATAGCAGGAAACTGAGGCTTAGAGTGACTTGCCTGTGGCCAAACAGAAAATTGGAGACAGAGCAGAGAAGAGAACATGTATCTTTTGACTAATTAGTGTTCTTTTTCCTACACAGTTCAGGAGACCATTCTGATGCAAAGCTTTCTCCCCAGCAGCTTTGGCTCACTCAACTGAGGTTGGATATCATCCTTTGAGCTAAGGATAAGCATCTGCCTGTCCCAGGGCCCTGGAGGCAGCCTCAGCAATCCTGGGCGTGACAACACGCCTTAACCTTATTGAGCAGTTATTTGCACCAGGTCCGTGACAAGAGCTTTACATGCATTGGCTCCGTTAGTCTACCCGAAGACCTTTGAAACATAAACTCATATTAGCCCCATTTTACAGAAGAAGAGGTTGAGGCTGAGAGACACCAACCTCAACAAAATTAACATAAGTTAACAGATAGGGAGCGTTCATTCTATGCCAGCCACTTACAGGTGACTTACAGGCAACCCCCATTGAATCCTCCCAACAACCATACAAGGTGGACCAATTATTATCCCCATTTTACAGATGAGGTAACTGAGGCCCAAAGAGATTAAAGAAAAAAGAAGTTAATAACTCCCCTCACCAACCTCCCCCCACCACCAAAAAAAAAGAGATCAACTTGCCCAAAGTCACAAAGCCTAGTAAGTTGTCGGACCCAGGTCTGTGGACTCCCAACCATGTGACATGACAATATTTTCTGCTTTTTCCAGAGGGGGGGCTCATTCCTGAGCTGAGTTCTTCCCACATTCCTGTAAGCTGAAAACTATCAGAAGGATGAGAAACGTGTTTTTTTTTTGTTGTTATTGCCCGTGTATCCTTGAGGGCTCATTTAGATTCATTTCTTAAAAGATGATTTTCTGGGAGAAAACCCAGTGGATTCTGAAGAAATCTGCCTTTCTTGGTTAAAAAGAACTGGGTGGAACCTGATACACTGTGTCCAAGTCACAGGCAAGAGGGACTAGAGGATGGGCCGGTCTCCAAGCCAGCACTGGATGACCGGAAGCTGACCTTCTCAAGGCACCTCCCTGGTCATCTCACCACCATTTTGTTCAAGGGAGGAAAGAATAAAAGTTGAAATTTTTGAAAATCAGGAACACGAGCAAGCTGAAAACCTTGAGAACAGCGCTCAGACCAAAGGAGTTATTACTGGGGCAAATAACCACCTAATACCACCTCATGTCCATTAGGAAGGCTGTTACCTGAAAGATGGAAAAGAGCAAGTACTGGGGAGACTGGGGAGAAGCTAGAAGAACCCTTGGGCACTGCTGGTGGGAGTGTGAAATGGTGCAGCTGCCGTGGACAACAGTCCGGCAGTTCCTTGAAAAGTTAAACCTAAAATGATCATATGACTCAGCAATGCCACTGCTCGGTATATCCCATCATCACATTGTTCACTTGAAATATATACAATGATATTTGTCAGTCAGTCCTCAATAAAGTAAATTTTGAAAAAGAAGGGAACTATATTCAATATCCTGTGATAAACCATAATGGAAAACAATATGAAAAAGAATGTGTAAATGTATATATGTGTGTATAACTGAATCACTTTGCCGTACAGCAGTAACACAACATTGCAAATCAACTATACTGCAATTAAAAAGAAAAAGAGAAAATCACCTATTTTGTTTTCTTTCGGTACGCGGGCCTCTCACTGCTGTGGCCTCTCCCGTTGCGGAGCACAGGCTCCGGATGCACAGGCCCAGCGGCAATAGCTCACGGTCCCAGCCGCTCCGCGGCACGTGGGATCCTCCCGGACCGGGGCACGAACCCGCGTCCCCTGCATCGGCAGGTGGACTCTCAACCACTGCGCCACCAGGGAAGCCCGAAAAGCACCTGTTTTTATTGACCTTAAAAATGGCGATTGTAATAGAGACACAGATGTAGAGAACAAATGTGTGGATACCAAGGGGGAAACGGGAGGGGTGGGAGGAACTGGGAGACGGGGATTGACACATATACACTATTGATACTATGTATAAAATACACAACTGATGGGAACATACTGTATAGCACAGAGAACTCGACCTAATGCATTGTGGTAACCTAAATGGGAGCGAAGTCCAGAAGGGAGGGGATCTCTGTATGTGGATGGCTGACTCATTTTGTTGCGCAGTGGAGACCAGCACAACCTTGTAAAACAGCCACACTCCGATAAAAATTAATAAAATAAATTAATTTAATAAAATGGTGATTGTGTCATGAATTAGTCACAAGATACCTGGACTCACACCTGCACACAGGCCCACCAGGGACTCCGGGGGTGATTCTGAACTTCGACAGTCTAGTTTCGGGTGTGTGCAAACGGCATTTCAAAACCAAGCCAGTTCCTGACAAATCATACTGCACAACTAAGACAAGATTCTTCCTTCAGAGCCAAGCCCGGTTATATTTCATTTCTCCTGGATTATAGCTCCATGAGGGCAGAGACCGCTGATGTCCCCAGGGGTGCACAGAGCAGGCTCTTAAAGATGGACTGGTGACAAATGAAAACGGTCCACCTCCCATGCAAAGGCCAGCTGTGCCAGGAGAACGGCGGCGACAGAAGCCCAGAAAACAGTGTCTGAGGCAGCATGTGTCTTAACGAAGCTCCAGCGGATGAGTCTCATTGTCAGTGGTGGACGACTCTGGGGATGACCAGGACCCCTCCTCCACTCCTTCACTGCATTTAACCACTGTTTTCCCCCATCCAACCTTAGGACATTACAGAAATGAACGCTTGCCGAGTTCCTGACCCCGAGAAGCAGCGGAGCCCTGTGCGGAGTGCTGTGCCCCAAGCACTCACTCAATGGTGAGCTGAAAAAAGCCTCCTTTTGGTTTTATTATGACATTAGTGACTGTTAATTAGGGTGCTGTTGCAGCAGCAGTCAGTCGCCCCCATTCTCACAGCGCTGATTTCTCTCGGCTTTGCTACCGGCAGAGAAGGAAAAACAAGCCCCCTATTGTTCTGGGGGATTCTCTATTTACCTTATTGTACTATCATTCCTATCTAGTTTGAGCTGCATATCATCTCAAAACAGTTGTGGAGAAGCACTTTTGTTAAAGGAAGAATGTGGTTTTCGTCTTTCATGATAGAAGCCCATTTGACTGCCGGGCTAGTCCTGGCGCTGGGCGCTCAGGTCCAGAGGGCACTGGTTGGTTCTGTCTGGTCTTTCGGCCAAAGCTTTTGGTTAGGATATGAGGCAACTCGATTGTCTCATCAAGACCTCCTTTCATCTGCATCATCTCCTGAGGCTTGAACGATGTGATTAGTCTGTGATAATGTAACACTGCCCACGGGTGGCCAGGAACCCAGCTCTGGGCCAGACCGCCCGGACAGCTGCTGCTCCACTGGTGCTAGAAGTCAGGACTGTGGCTACCCTGGGGACAGGTAAGTGACTGGGAGGGGCTGCTCGACTTACGAGGGTCTGGCCACTGTGAAAAACCTTCTAGCTGTTTATTTATGAACTAACCACTCTGGGCCTTGGTCTCCTTATCTGTAAAATCGGGCCAACAGTTCCTACCTTATAGGGTTGTGATTAAGACTACCTAAGATGGGACTCCCCTGGTGGTGCAGTGGTTAAGACTCCACCTGCCAATGCAGGAGACACGGGTTTGATCCCTGGTCCGGGAAGATCCCACATGCCGCGGAGCAACTAAGCCCGCGTGCCACAGCTACTGAGCCTGTGCTCTAGAGCCCACGGGCCACAACTACTGAGCCCACACGCTGCAACTACAAGAGCCCATGCTCCACAACTACTGAAGCCCACGCGCCTAGAGTCCGTGCTCCACAACAAGAGAAGCCACTGCAATGAGAAGCCCGCGCACTGCAATGAAGAGTAGCCCCCGCTTGCCGAAACTAGAGAAAGCCCGCGCGCAGCAACGAACACCCAACGCAGCCATAAATAAATAAATTTGCCCCATAAACTACATGAGAGCCTCTCCATTAAGCAGGTCCCCAGGATTCACTCCAATAAGACAACATTGCTCATGGGTTGGGGCCCAGGCCCTGGGGGAGGTGCTCAGGGCATCTTATTTGCTTCTCGCCAGAACTCTGCACAGTGACCAGGAGAGGTATTTGGGCATCCAGCTTTATTTTCCACTCCTTCTGGTACTAGCACCTTGACTTGGCTTCAGGGAACTACCCTGACCCCATGCTTAGTCCCTTTATTGGGGTTAAAATTGGTCCCGCCCTTCGTCCCCGGGGCCGGCACCTGACCCAGGCTGGCAATCAGTGTATTCCAACATCTTAGCCATAAGGGACCTGGGATCACCCCCAGTACTCTTGGAGCTACTGGGAAAGTAGCTCCCTCTTCCCACCACTGATGCTAAAATGGTTTAAGAAAGCCAGGAGCAGCAAAGGGTAGACAGAAGCCCAGAGGACATGAAACCAAAGCAGCACGAAGGACAGCAGGATGGAGCGCTGAGGAGAGAGACAGCTGATACCAGTGACAGCTTACGACTCCTCCGGTCCGGGAACTAAGTACGTTTTTGTTCTGTTTTGTTTTGGTTAAGCAAGCTCAGAAAGTATTTGGGCTGCGATCAAAGTCCTCACTCTCCCCACCGCAATGACCTGTTACTACCTGTGAGCGCACCTCTTGGTGGAGATTATTTAGGTCCGTCTGAGCCTGACCCCGGCTCCTTCCTCTAGCCGCAGTCTCCTGTGAGTCCCCGCCTGAGAAGCACAGCTCTGGCCCGGCCACAGGGCAGTTCAGCTTGCCCCTCCTCCTCCCACATTTCAAAACCACCAAAGCGAAGACCTCAAAGGCTGCACACCTCACGTGTGCATTCACTGCGTGAGTGCAGGGGCATCTGTTTGACCAGACTCAGCGCTGGGTGCTCTGTGCAATTACAAAGAGGGGAACCTCTGTCTCGGAGCCACGGGTGCTTCTACGATCCGGGCAGGCAGGCAGGACACACGCTGAACACCAGTGACTCCCAGGGTAGACGCTGGCTCTTTGCCGTCTCTGCATCCCTGGTTCCTGCCCCCATGGCTGCTGCAGGAGGGGCTCAGCAAATGGTTTTTGAACTGTACTCAATGGCTGAGATAAAAAGGGACAGGGCAATTCAAAAGCAAGAGAGTTCACTTCTCACCGGATGGGGTGATTCAAAGAGGTGTCATTTTGTGTGTGTGTGTGTGTGTGTGTGTTACGCGGGCCTCTCACTTCTGTGGCCTCTCCCGTTGCGGAGCACAGGCTCCGGACGCGCAGGCTCAGCGGCCATGGCTCACGGGCCCAGCCGCTCCGTGGCATGTGGGATCTTCCCGGACCGGGGCACGAACCCGTGTCCCCTGCATCGGCAGGCGGACTCTCAACCACTGCGCCACCGGGGAAGCCCCAAAGAGGTGTCATTTGAGCTGACACTTCATGGGGGCTTTGGTAGGCAGAGACGGGGAAGGTTCATTAGGGAGAGCAAAGCAAGGGAGAAAAGGTACAGGGAGAGAAATCTCAAGGCTTATGCTTCCAGAATTGGAACAAAGGGAAATGAAATTGGTTACTGGCTGGTGGACGCATCGGCTCATTGTTTTTTTTCATTCATTTGTTCCTTCATCCATTCAAGCATGCATGCTTGAATGAACTAGTTAATTCAACAAATGCTCATCCAGGGCCCTGAGTAATCCCTGGTACCTGATAGCTGCTCAGTAAATGAATGAGCTTCTATTCTGTGACTGCTATGGCGCCCAGCAGTGGGAACACACGAATGCATAAAATGGGCAAGAGCCTGGTCCTTGCCGTCCCAGAGCCTGTAATCTTGCAGCTCATTCACAAATATTTATTCAGTATCTTCAGTGTGGCAGGCACTGCTCCAGACGCTGGGGACGGGCAGTGAACAGGACAGACAAGGTCCCTGCCTTCGTGGAACTGACACGTCAGAGGCAGGAAGGAACCCTGCTAATGGGTTTGTCCTCTTGTTTATCCTGCTCTGAAAGTTGGGGAGAATTGCTGCCTGAATTGGGCTCTTTCCAAGTGTGAGGAATCTGCTCGGGGCTGATTCTGTTTTCTACATAGTTACCTCACAGCATCAAGGAGGTAGCATGTCCTCCTACAAGGAACATCCTGAAAGTAGCCCACAAAACCCCAAAACACACACACAGTAGAGAGGCAACACTGAGTTAGTTAACAGAAAGGCACTTTTTGGGTTCTGGCTCAAAGAGTAAGATTTAAATATATTTCAGGACTCCTCATCTGTTTCTCATAAAACATGCCACCAAACTGAAGTTTATCCAGGTTTACTTTTGTTTCATTTGCTTTGAAAGAGTTTTTGTCTCAAAGGCCATTCTGGAAAGCTGACTCTGGGTGAGGAACCGGAAGCTATTGGCCAGGAAGCAGTGCCCTTCTGCTTTCTTTCATGGAAGCACAGCGAGTAGTTCAGCATCTTTTAAGAGAAAACAAAACCCCACAGGTTCAGAAATAGCAAAACCCTTAAAAAACTACCTTGTCCCTTTCACCACGTAGATTGTTATTGTCTCAATTCTCTAAAACCGTGGGAGATTCTACTGGACATTCTCCTCCACCAGACCCAAGAGAAGGTTCCAGAATCATTAGAATCCTACAAGGCAACAACCCAAGAAAACGTTGTAGGTCTCTGGGTCCCCAAACGCCCATGGGATTTGCCTGGCCTGAGGTAACCATGATGACCTGTGCTGCCAGCCAACCCCTCCTCCAGCATCCTCCCCTCTGACATTTATTGAGCAGTTATGTGCTTCAGGCACTGTCCTGAGTACTAGGGAGGTGAAGATGATCAAGATAGGATCTCCATCCTGAAGTAGCTCACAGAGCGGGAAAGGCCATCCATCCATCCATCCATCCATCCTTCATCGACCCACACATCCATCCATCCATCCATCCTTCATCGACCCACACATCCATCCATCCATTCATTGATTCAGAAATCAAGTACCAATTAAATATGGGCTGTGGACACAGTAGGGGCAGATAAACCACCAGTTCCAGCAACTTGGGACCAGTGCTCAGCCGGCACACAGGAGCCCATAGGAAGAAGGAAGTGAGGGGCATGATTCTGCTCCAGCTGCTTGGGAGTGTGCACCCCTCGGAGAAGACTTCCCTAACACTAAAATCATCCACAGAGTCCTCCCTCCCTCACCTCCGGGTCTGTGAACAGAGGGCAGGACCACCAGGAAATGATAAAACTGAACTCCCAAAGGCTCCACTAGCTCTAGATTTAGTCACTGGAACCCCCAGAGTCCAGTACAGGTGGACTCTTTCAGTCTTCTGGGGGCTGGAAGGACGGTGAGCTAAGGGAATTCCAGGCAAAGGAAGGAGAAAGGGCAAAGAACAGCCTGGTGTGTGGCTCCGAATGACAGCACATAGAACCTAAGGTGGGGGCGCTGGCAGCCACGGCGGGAAGGTCTTCAGAGCCCAGACCAAGCTATCGAGGGCTTTAAAGATGTAGAGTGATGTGGTCGCGTTCGTATTTTTTTCAGGTAAAGGGTAGGATGGAATCGGGTTGGGGGAGACTCTTGGCAAGGAGACAGTCGGTGGTACTAATCTAGAGTAGAGAAGCGCGCCTCTGCAATTGTGGAGAGAAGGCAAGGAGGAAAGCAAGGAACTGGATGAAAGTCAGTGAAGGAGTCGGATGACAGGGGGCCCGACAACCTCCCTCCCTCTCCCAGCAATTCTCTGTGCGTCAGCTTGGAGGCCTCTGGCCTAGCAATACGGTCTGTGTGCCTAGGGTTGCAGCTCTCTGCACAGCTCAGCATCTTTGGTGCTATTACCCACCATCCCACTGGTTAGTTCCCGGAGCTTCAAGGATTTCTGAAGCCATAGCTCCCTGGGGAGGGACCAATTTGGGGGCTGCTGGGTATTCACCATATCTCCGGCGTGCCCAGCTTGGTTCTGACGAACAAAAACCCAGCCTTGCAGGCAGATGGTCTCCTGCTTAACTGCAGATGTGTTTCGGTGCCTCCTCCAGGAGAAGGCTGCTTTCCTTCCCCACTCCCACTGCACAGCAAACTGCCCAATAACACAGCATCCCCCCTCCCCCTCCCTCGACCAGAAGGGCTCAGGGTCACACTGCATCCAGCAGGACTCTGCAGGCTCACTTGGAACCAGAAGCCCCCTGTCTGCTTGGAAAAGCCCCGCAGCAGATGTAAGCCTTCCAAAAGCGTGCACAGGAATCCCTCCAGGGCTCTGTACATGTCCCGAGGCTAAGCCGGGGACACTGTCGTTTTTCTGCTCCTTTGAACGCCCTATGCCTTTTGCTCAGCTGGTTTGCTCCTTAATCCTTTAACTTCTTGATTTGAACTTCCAACAATAGCGACAAAAGAGGGAACTGAGATGTGAAGATGGTCCGACATCTGGAAGGTCTTCGGAGCCTCCCCAAATGAGAAAACGACATCTTCTACTTTGTGAGTCAGGTCTGCGGGTTGCCCCACCCATCCAAAGGGGAGGGAACACGGTGGCTTATGGAAGAGTTTTGGGAACTTTGAAGAGGAGGTCAGTTACCATAGGAACATGAGAACGTTCTTCCAGAGAATGAAAATCCACCAGAGAACGCTCCCTCTCTCTCACATTCACTTCTGACTCCAGCACCCAGAAAGGTTACGCTATAGGAGTTGCCAGCGGAGGACGGCCATTCAAATATGTTCTCATTTTGCACAATCCTGGACTTGAAACTTGGCTCAACAGTTGAAACTATTTCTTATTTAGATCTACATTTCTGGCACAGCATAGAGAGAAAAGAACATTGCTCTTAAAGCTAGAGAAGCCTAGTTTTGAACCCAGATTCTGCCCTCCACTTGCTGTGTGACCTTTGGCAACCGGCTCAACCTCTCTGGGGCTTGATTTCCTTCTCTGCAAAATGTGGGTCATAATCTCTACTTCACAAGGATGTTTTCGTAAATGAAATTTGGTCCATAAACCTCTTTGGGGGGAAGAATAAGATCTCATATAGAAAGCGCACAGTTCCTCGGGCTTCAGTAAATGCTCTAGAAGTCATCTGCCCCACATTCGTTCTCTTCCTCTAAAGCTCATTAGATGTACATCAAAGTCTAACTAGACTCAATCCACTCCAGTGGTCACAAAGCCAGGGAGAAGCCTCTTTGCCTCTCTGAGTGAATGGCCACAGGTTTATGATTTATTTGTTGATTAATTGGATGCTTGGAGACAATTCCACTTCAATTACCTTACTGGCATGACAAGATAGACAAGGGCTGCCAACGTCAATATATTAAGACTGAGTGTGCTGGGGCGGGCAGCCAGGGTTCACGGCAGCGCTGTGTCATCTGTGCCATGGCCCACAGGTACCTTTTGTGTGATTGCTTCCTTCCCTCTGTTCTTGGGGAGAGAAGGTTCCTGCACCCCATGGGCAAGTGAGGCTGAAATTGAGGCGGTGCCTTTGGGATACCCATCCCATCCCAGTCTCAGCCAGGGTTCTCTAACAGAGGCCCACTGGGGCCGGCTGAAGTGAAAGCGGTCATTAATCACACTGAGCTGGGTACATTTTGTGGGGCCCAAGGGAGAGAAGGCTAACTCCTGCAACTTGAGCAACAGGAACCAGAAATCACGCTGGAACCAAGGATGGTGGGCAGAATTGGAAGATGGCCCCGAGAGTCCCCTCCCTGGTGTGCACACCCTGTATAATCCACTCCCCTTGAACCTGTGCACGTGATGGGACTTCACTCCCATGATTAGGGTACAGTCAGTTGACTTTGAGTTCATTGAAAGGGAGAGCATCCAGGTGGGCCTCATCTGATCAAGTGAGCCCTTAAGAGGGCCTGGGTCCTTCCTAAGTGCTGGAAGCCTGAGAGGGCCCAGAGAGGGGGCCACATGGCAAGGAACTGCAGGCAGCGTCTAGGAGCTGAGAGCAGCCCCCAGCAAACAGCCATCAAAAGAACAGGGGCTCCGGCTTCCCTGGTGGCGCAGTGGTTGAGAGTCCGCCTGCCGATGCAGGGGACACGGGTTCGTGCCCCGGTCCGGGAAGATCCCACATGCCGTGGAGCGGCTGGGCCCGTGAGCCATGGCCGCTGAGCCTGCGCGTCCGGAGCCTGTGCTCCGCAACGGGAGAGGCCACAACAGTGAGAGGCCCGCGTACAAAAAAAAAAAAAAAAGAACAGGGGCTCAATCCTACAACTGCAAAGAACAGAATTCTACCAGTAACTACATGAGCCTGAAAGAGGACCTGGAGTTCCAGAAAGGCACACACCCCAGTGAATCCCTGGTTTCAGTCTTAGGAGACCTGGAGCAGAGAACCCAGTTCAGCCGTGCCCATGCTTCTGACCCTCAGAAGCTGTGAGATTATAAATGTCTGTCTTTTAAGCCACGAAGTTGGTGGCAATTTCTTACGCAGCAGCAGATAACAAACCCCCAAGGCTTTCCCAATGCAGCTGCTCTCCCAACCCTTCTCCCCTCAGAGTATGCTGGCGTCTGTGTCTGCTTGTCCTGCACATCTGCTTCTTTGTTCTGTTCCTATAGACCAGATCTCTTTAGTTCTTTCTGAGCTCTGCAGATGAGGCACACCCCACATGCCCCAGAAGGATTCACCCATTTGAAAGATATCTGCTGAGTGGCAACTCTGTATCAAGGCTTATTCTCCGTTCCGGCCACAAGCCCTCTTTGAAACCCAGTTCCACGATCCGAGAGAGAGTGGGCCTGGCCCAGCCTGAGTCATTCAATGGCCAGGGTAGCAGGGTCATACCGAGCCAGGTGTGGCTGCTGTGGCCTTACCTGTGGATGGTGCAGCAGCTCTGAAAGGATGGGGTCGTCGGGGAGGTCATCGCGGGGTAGGTGTGGTGGTTAATGGCCCACGAAGGGCAAGGATCAGCAAACATTTTCTGTAAAGGGCTAGATAGTAAATATTTTTGGCTTTGAGGACCACATGGTGTTTGTCTACTCAACTCTGCTGTTATAGAGTGAAGGCTGCCTTAGACAATATGTAAACAAATGAGCATGGCTGTGTGTCAATAAAACTTTATTTACAAAAACAGGCAGTGGGCCATAGTTTATTGACCTCTATCCAAGAGTTACAGTAAAAGCGAAGTCCTTCTTTCCAAAGCCCCTGGTTTCTACGGACAGGAGGCAGAAAGTTAGAGGTAGAGGTGGCTACTCCGTAAAGCCCTGGGCCACTTAGTTCCTGCTCCTGCTGTAGCAAATCACCATAAACTTAGTGGCTTAAAACGACACCACCTTATCGTTCTTTTTTTTTTTTTTAAATAAATTTAGTTTATTTTTTATTTTTTTTGGCTGTGCTGGGTCTTCGTTGCTGTGCACGGGCTTTTCTCTAGTTGCGGCGAGCGGGGGCTACTCTTCGTTGTGGTGTGCAGGCTTCTCACTGTGGTGGCTTCTCTTGTTTCGGAGCACGGGCTCTAGGTGCGTGGGTTTCAGTAGTTGTGGCACGTGGGCTCAGAAGTTGTGGCTCGCGGGCTCAGTAGTTGTAGCTCGTGGGCTCTAGAGTACAGGCTCAGTAGTTGTGGCACACGGGCTTAGTTGCTCCACGGCATGTGGGATCTTCCCTGGATCAAACCCGTGTCCCCTGCATTGGCAGGCGGATTCTTATCCACTGCGCCACCAGGGAAGTCCCCATCTTATTGTTCTGTAGATCAGATGTCCGGATGGTATTTTTTATGAGCTAAACTCAAGGTGTCAGCAAAGCAGTGATCCTTCTGGAGGTTCTAGAAAAAGAATCTGTTTCCTTGCTTTTTCCAACTTCCAGAGGCTGCCTGCATTCCTTGGCTTGTGCCCCCTTACTCGATCTTCAAAGCGTATGACTCCAACCTCTGCTTCTCCTCTCTGACACTGACTCTCCTGCCTCCCCTTTGAAAGGCCTCTTGTGACTACATCAGGCCCACCTGTATAATCCAGGATAATCTTCCCATCTCAAGATCCTAATCACCTCTGCAAAGTCTATTTTACCACGTAAGGTAACATATTCAAAGGTTCCAGGAATTAGGACATGGACATCTTTGGGGGGCCATTATTCTGTCCACCACACCAGTGGGCCACCTGGAGCGTTACAGCTACCTGCTAAGTGTTCTCCTTTTTTCTACCGTTGCTTCCCTACAGTCTGTTCTCAGTTTAGCAGCCAGACAGAGCCTTTTATAATCTAATGAAATCACATCACCCCTCTGCTCAACCCTCTAAGGATTTCTTACCTCCCTCAGAGTCCAAGTCCTTACAGTGGCCCCTAAACAGGTAATGACTTTTATTGTTCAGACTGGGAACTTTTGAGAGTAAAGTGGGGACCCATTAATCTGGTATTTTGAGCTTAAGCTGGGACTGTCTTGGGCAAACTGGACGTGCCATCACCCTGCCGTGCTCCCCACTCTTTCCGTGACCACATGCCCTACCACGTTCGCCCCTCACTCCTCCGCCACTCACCTCCTTCCATCTTGAGGTGCCCTCAGGTCTCCGTGCTTTACCCCAGACATCCGCACAGCCGCCCCCCACCTCCTTCAAGTCTCTGCTTAAATGTAACCTCCGCTATGAGGCTGTCCCAGAACCTCCCAATTTAAAGTTGCAACGTTTGCTCCCATCACCCTCCCTGCCTGCAAATTTCCCTCTCCATAGCGCTTGCCACCTTCTCGCCTACTGTCAGATGTGCTCAATGCACTCATGTCCTTACTTATCTTCTGGGTTTTTGAGCTCTTCCGTAGGAACATCAGCAATTGGAAGTCAAAGGTTTTGTTCTGCCTTGTTCACTACATCCTCAGCACTTAGAACAGCTGCTGGCACACAGCTGGTGCTGGAGAGATATTTGTGGAGTGAATGAATGAATGACATGGAGCTACAGTCATGTCTCCTCCAATTCTGCAGCCTAAATCTGTTCTGGAAAATGTATTTCAGACCAAGGGAGTGAATATATCACTCCTCTTCCTTGACCATCCTGAGCTGATCACCAGAGTCAGCACCAAAACCACGTGCGGAGCTTGTTAAAAATACACGCCCCTGAGCCCCACTCCAGCCCCAATAGGACGGGGGCCCGGGCACACACACACACACACACACACACACACACACACACACACACACACACACA
>NW_020837953.1:41687755-41819950 GCF_003676395.1 Aethalodelphis obliquidens
ACACACACACACACACACACACACACACACACACACACACACACACATTTTTTCTTTGGCTGTGCCGCATGGCTTACAGGATCTTAGTTCCCTGACCAGGGATCAAACCCATGCCCCCCTGCACTGGAAACACAGAGTCTTAAACACTGGACCACCAGGGAAGTCCCAAGGAATCTGTATCTTTAATTTTTAACAAGTACCTCCCCTGTCCCAGTTTTAGGCACATGGACGTTTGAGAATACTGACTTAACAGGAAGCACATACCCTCCACCCTATTCCTTCTCTCCTGAGCCTGTGGACAAGCTCCCAGTGTAGCCTGGCCTCATCTATCTTTCGGAAGTAAGGCAGCCAACAACGGCTGCTTGTAAGTGAGCAGGTGGGCATGGGATTTCAGCTGGCCCATCCCATCTCCAGATGGCATTCCCGCCTGGTAGTCCACAGCTTTTATTCTCTGGAAGAGACTCAGTTACCTGCAGTGGCTCCACATTCCCCCCACCCCCCAGGGCTTTTCTTCTTCTAAGTTCGCAGGTGATTGTCGCCAACCTCAGGCTCAAGTTCAAGGCTTACAAATCACAAAGTGCTTGGGTCAGTAAGTGGTTATTTCACAGCGAGCCCCTTTTACAACGTATAAAACCAGAAGCGAGAGAAGAAGCTTGCCCTTAAAATCGTTGGTGTTTCTCCTTTTTGGTGCAGGAGTGGCTATTACCCCGAGTGTTGCTTTGGAAATCCGGAACAGGTGGTGGGGATAATGGGAAACGTCTGATAAGTAGCTTGTGCGTCTCCCGCTGCTTCTCTCTCCAGCAGCCGGCTGATGTGTGGGTATTTGGATCTCCATCTGGGGGACAGCCACGCGAAAATGGGTCATGCGGTGTGCTGGGGTTTGGCGTGTTATCTTGGAGCCTGGCTGTTTGGAAAGCTGTAATACCTGGGCCTTGCGGACAGTGGGTGGTCTTGGGGTTCAGCCCAAGCACCCAAGGTGGGTGAAAAGCAGGGTGAGGCTGAGTGGAAGAAGGAAATCCTACTCCTCTCCTGTGGTCCCTTCAACAATAAGTGCCTCTCTGCCAACAACAGCATGACGTGTGCCGCATCGTAAAAGCTGAGATGTGTGTCTTCACACCTACGACCTCTTTGATGTTTCAGGCCTCAGGAACTTTATGACCTACGTGGAGATCGGGGAGCCCAACCGAACTGCAGGGAGTCGTGGCTAGAAAAGGGGGAAGGAGTTAGTGGTGCATCTAACCTCAGACAGGGAGATGCTCTGGACACACGCCAGGTCAAGGTGCCCAGAAGGAGGGCAGGTGTGCCCTAGAAGCCTCATATCACACACAACAAGAGCTACCACTGGCGGGTATGCATCAGGCCCGTCCTCAGCACCTGCCATGCCCCATCGCATGTACTGCAATGAGGTAAGCCTTTGCTATTCAAAGTGTGGTCCCTGGACCAGCCGTCTCAGCATCACCTGGGAGTCCATTAGAAATGCAGCATCTCAGGCTCCTCCCCAGACCAGCTGAGCCCTAATCTGCGGCTTAACGAGATCCCTGGGTGGCTCTGGTGCACCTAACAGAAGCACTGAGTTAGCTGCTATTTTATCCTCATTCTAGAGGCGAGGACGCTGAGGGAGGCGCAAGGGATTAGTCAGGGGTGAGGTTTTGACTTGAGCTCGCATATTCTGACCATGATTCTAAAGTGCTCCCCCTAGAGGAGGGAATGCTTGATTGAGGCTCCAAAGGGCAGGCGTTCAGAGGAAGTGCATTCTGGGCAGGGGGAATGGCTGAGCCAAAGCAGGAGCTGCAGGCGACCCTCCACGTGCAGGGGACAGAAAGCATTCTGGACCAGCAGGGCTTGGGCTGCAAAGTGAGCAAGGACAAGGTTCCATCTGGAGAGGCCTGCAGGGGCCAGACCCCCAGAGAGGTCGTTGAACCCAGCTCCGATGTCTCAGGCTACTATTTCCCCTGAGACCCCCACCCCCACCCCGCCTTGAACATCAGACAGGCCCTGGGAGAACATGGGGCCCCCTCCCCAACCCCTGGAGAAGTATTGCTTGTGCTGAACCTTCCAGAATGCCTGTGCACTCCTGCAGGAAGGGCCATTTGGACATCTCACAAGGAGTACCTAGCTGACTTGGAAGGCTGCTAGGTTCCACCCTCTGGCATGTGGCTGCTTTTCTGCGGTCGTTAAAGCGACGGTGGATAGGGTGCTGCAGAGGCGGCTGGAATATTTGCAAATCAACCTGGCATAGGGGTAGAGTGGGAAAGACCTCTGTCTCCATTTCACCGAGTTCAAACTCAGGGCTGTGTATTTGAAACAAACACCATCTTCTCTGCATCAGCTAAGCTTCTCTGGGACATGTCTTGTCTTGCTTTCATCTTAACTCCGAAGCCGGGCTGCCAGGAACATGCATCAGCCATTCCGCAGTCACTCCAACTGCTTAGTTACCCACACCCAGTGCAGCGGGGTGGAAAGTCCCTTGGACGGAAAGTCTGGGGCTGAAATCAGAGCTAATGGCTTTGTGGCAACGGATCTCGAGAAACACGCTTAAGGGCAAGTGTTAAACACTCAGCCGCTCACTCGACTGTGTGAGAAAGTGGTTTTTCAAGTCTGAACCCCCCGTAGGGCTGTTTGGAGTCACATGTCGGAAAAGAGGGCTGCAGCTCTTTCCCCAAATCTCGTGCACTCTAACACGCACTCACTGAACATGGGGTAAGGAAAGAAGGTATGCTTCCATTTCTCTGCTCATTCAGAAAATATTTACCGAGAAAATTAATTTGCAAAGGACACTGGGAAGCCCCTGGATGTGCCTTAGGGCAGAGTTGCCAAATTTTCTGTTCCTGCCACTCTTAGAGTCTTGGTAATGTTTTCTTGGCACCCGTAGGCCAAAAGAGATCCCTAAAAGATTTGTTTATTTGGTAGTTAGAACCAGAAACTTAGTATTTATGAAGTTCTAACAACTTAATGGTCAGATGAAAAAAAAAATACATATACCTTGAAGACAAAAACAATAGTTTTATATTGTTTTTAAATAATCACAAGTACTCACCGATGGAACATGTGTGCCTGTTGGGCAGTGCACAACTCCTCCAACCTTGAACTCAAGACTGGACTCCACCAGTCAGTTCCCATTCCACACTGATTTTGTTGGTATTTGCTTTTGATCAAAGTAACTGCCCAAACCCCTGCTTCACTAAGAGATGATGTCATCAAAAGGAACGTAGCAGAATCTGTCAACAGTGACTACCTTGAGCTAGCAGCTCACTCAGTGTCCGACAGATGTCGCTACGTTTTCTTTGAAAATTGGAAATATCTCACAGCACCTCAGAGACTTCACTTTGGCACCCCCAGGTTGCCTCGGTGCACTGTTTGGGAACCATGACCTGCCAAAGTCTGCCACTTAATAAGTACTTACCACGTGTTTTGTATAGACAATTTCATTGAATGCTCATAACCACCCATGAGGTAAGTACTATTGCCATCCCCTTTTACAGATGAGGAAACGGATATTCAGCAAGATTAAAGCACTTGCCCAAGATCACCAGGCAGAGCTGGGACTCACCTTCAGGCCCAAGAGGAGCCAGAGCCCCACCCCTAGCCCAGCCCAAGGATGTGGCTTCAAGTCCAGGCTCTGTTATTCACCAGCTGCGTGTCTCTTTGCAAGTTTCTCAACCTCTCTGGTCTTTGGGTCCATAACTGCTGTTTGTACATCTCAGGCAGCTATTTTGCAAATGGATGGTCTTTATGACAGGGGATAAAGGATATATGGAGAAAGCCCAGCACTAACCCAGAAGCACAACCTCCTAGGAAGAGAAAGGGAAAGGAGGAGAAGAAGAGAGAGGAGGGGAGAGGAAAGACCTGCCAAGGGCTGACTCTGGGGCAAGACTTTCGGGCCCATGAAGAAGTCACATGACTCGGGACTGGGCACCTTCAGCCTGTTGCTTAGCCAAGCTGCCTTGGGCATCCTGACCATCGGCCTGCAGCTGACAATGCCAAGGAATGATGTGTTTTTTTAAATAATCACGTTGAAAATGGATAGGAAAATGAGTGCTGCTTGATTAGGACTTTTAGTCATAATTGCTCAAAAATAATAATAAAACCCCACGGGCCTATTTAACTACCAGGCAGCTTCTTTTCTTTCCATCAGGCATTTCCATTTGCTCTGGACGTTGTAAAGTGTTTATCAGTGCTAATGACACAGCCCTCCGGAACCCCATTTTGCCAACAGGGCTGTAAGTGAGGTTGTTTAGAAATGCATTTCCTGTGCAACGATACAACACAAAGGAAAACGAACAGAACAACAGCCAGGGCCTTCTCCCCAGCTAATGGGATGTCACTTGCTGGGGTCTTCGGATCCGCTAGGCCTGAGCATACGGGTTCCCTGCTGTGCCCACACTGGCATCAGAGCGCCCACGCACGTGTGGAAGAGGCCGCCATCTTGGAGGGAATGAAGATGAAATCGGAGACACCCGAGTCCCAGGCCCAGCCCTGCCCCTTATTATCGAATCAGGAGGGAATGTTCTCCCCCAGGTCTGAGAAAGCATCAGTCCCTCTGGGCCCTAATTCTCAGGAAGAGCTGTGGGCAATTGCATGGGAACATCTAAGGACCTCACCTCCTGGATGCTTTCTTCTATAAGGATAAAATTTTGCAGGAGTTGGTCACGAGAGGTAGTGTGATGTAGCGGTCAAGAGCGTGTACTTTGCTTCCGACTGCCCGGGTTTGGGTCCTCGTTCTGCCCTTTTCTAGCCAGTAATCTAAGGCAGATCACAGGAAACTCTCTCTGCCTCTGTTTCCCCACTGGGAAAATGGGTTTTATGAGAGCACATGTCCGGAACTCTACTTAATACTCTGTAATGACCTATATGGGACTAGAATCTAAAAAAGAGTGGATATATGTTTATGTATAACTGATTCACTTTACTATACAGCTGAAACTAACACAACATCATAAATCAACTCTACTTCAATAAAAATTAGTTAAAAAAATAAGTACATGTCCCAGGGTTGTTATAAGGATTAAATGAATTAAAACATGGGGAAAAATATGTAGTCAGAACCCAAAACGTCAGTGAATAAATGCAAGCTATCATGATAAAATGATAATGTATGAGGGGGGTCAACAAACTTTTTCTATAAACCAGAGGGTAAATATTTTGGGCTTTGCAGCTACACACAGTCTCTGTCACAAGTGCTGTACAGAAACAAACGAGGGCGACTGCGTTCCAGTGCTGCTTTACTTATGGACACTGAAGTTTGATTTTCACGTGTCATGAAATATTCAAATGTTCTTCTTTTGGTTTTTCTCAACCACTTCAAAATGTAACCACCATTCGTGGCTCACAGACCATTCAAAAAACAGGCAGCAGGTAGTTTCCCAACCTTGCTTTAGGATCTTAATATTATTTACTTGCAGTCAGTTAAATCTCTCGTCTGAAACAAGTTCCTTTTTCTCTTGTTCTTCACTTAGAGACAGTGACACGTGCAAAGGAAAATATTTGGGGACATAAATGGAGCAGGCCCTGATTCTAAGGGTGAGATCTTCAACAGAGTTCAGGTCCCGAGCCAACGTAAAGGTCTGAATTCATGCATCTTCCAATTCTGGAATTCCCGGTTCTTCCTCCAAAGCTCTTGATAGTGTTGGAGAGGGTTATTCTATAGGCCACATGCTTAATACAACATCTCACAAAACCCACTAGGATCTCCGATAAAAGCATTTAGTGCAACCAATTAGCGTGGGAGAGAAAAAGGCAGCTTGCTGTGCTGGGTCCGGGAACAGCCAGGGGCTTTGCAGGGCTGTTTGCTCCGAGGTGTAGGGTCTTGGTTACATCCCCAATTTCCTTATGGACACTCAGTTGGTCAGTTGTATTGGAAGAACTGTGGCCATATAGAGGAAGCCACTAAGTCTCCCTGGGTCACTGTGGGGACGAAGAAAGTCTGGTCTCTCCTCCATCTCCTTGCTGCCCTGTGTGGCCTTCAAAGGCCCTAGACATGTCCACGGGCCCCAGAACCTGCAGTGATAGTGTCCCTCCCCGACCCTGACCCTGTACATAGGGCAGAGGATGGGCAGGAAAACTTGTGGGCAGTGTTGGGGTTCATGTGGGGAGCCACTCTTCATCTGTCACATAGAAGGAACATCAGAAACGGTCTTCCCAGTCATTGTCTAAGGATATCTGAATAAGTGACCTTTGGAAGTTTCTAAAATTGCCTATTGGTAATCCAAAAGAAGATTTTACTGAGTGCTTAAATGTGGGCCAAATGCCCATGTTTGTTCATTTAATTGTCACTAAGGACCTTACAACACAAGGACTATCACCATGCCCATTTTACAGATGAGGACACTGAGGTTTAGAGAGGTTAAGGAATTTGTTCAGGGTCATAAAATTTGTAAGTCCCGGAAGCAGGATTTGAACCTGTGAGTCTCTGAGCCCCAACGCTGTGTCCTAAAGCATCAGGCTAGGTTTGCCACACTCACGTGTGGGTTCAAGACCTCTGCAAATGCAATGCTACTGCAAGGAAAAAGGCTTTGAACGCAAAAGCTAAGCATCTTGAAATCTGGTAGTTACAGGAACTGGGTGCATTAGAATCATCTGGGGAACAATTTGCTAAAATGCAGTTTCCTGGGCCCCAACCTTGATGCACTGAGTCAGCATCTCCGGAATCTGAATTTTAGCAACCAACCGGATGATTCTGAGAATCGCTGAGCTACGCCAGTCAGCTTTTACCAACTTAGTTCCTAAATATTCGTCCAAATAATTCATCAAGAGGGTCCTGGAGCACTGGAGAGCACACTGACTCCGGAAGCCCTGGGTTCATGTCTAAGGCTTATATTTTGTTCTCCTCTACATTTGCATCCCTCTGCCCCGTGCTGGATTATCCCGCTGGCAGGTTGAGCGTGAAAAAGAGAAAAGAACATTTTGGGGAAAACACAATGGCAACAAGTGTTTTTTCTTTTTTTTTGCGGTACGCGGGCCTCTCACTGTTGTGGCCTCTCCCGTTGTGGAGCACAGGCTCCGGACGCGCAGGCTCAGCGGCCATGGCTCACGGGCCCAGCCGCTCTGTGGCATATGGGATCTTCCCGGACCGGGGCCCGAACCTGTGTCCCCTGCATCGGCAGGCGGACTCTCAACCACTGCGCCACCAGGGAAGTCCTGTTTTTTCTTTTTTCTGAAGACAATCTTAGTTTATTTAGTTGATCCCTCGTCTCAGTTCTTAAGAGTCTCAAACACTTGTTGCCATGTTATATATATAAAATATCTTAATTTTTAAAAGACATCGCAGGAAAAAAAAACCCCACATCATTTTGTTTGATGCCCTCACACGTTTTGTGGTTTACACCCAACGCCGGTTTTGTGGGATTAACACTTGTCGATGTGCAAACCGTGGCTCAGAGCACAGCCTCTGGAGGCGGGGGCCCAGGTGTGAATATTGGTACCACCAATTACCAGTGGGGTGACCTTGGACAGGTACCTCCAGCTGTTTGTACTTAACAGGGTTGCTTTCAGGGTTGAAGGAGTTAAACTAGGTCTGAGGTTCTCCAACCTGAGTGTGCATCAAAATCACCTGGAGGGCCGATGTGCCAGGTCTGGGACAGGGCCTGGACATCTGCATTTCCCAGAGTTCCCTGGTGCTGCTGCTGCTGCTGATCTGGGGACCAAATTTTGAGAACTACAGATAGAGGTAAATAGTTAACGTGCTGTCTGATCCACAGGCACCACAGTAATTGTTTCGTAAGTGTTTATTGTTTTTGCTTGTTCTAGGTAGGGGTGTACCATAATCTTTGCAGTGCTCACAGATGCTTTGCTTTTCTTTTTTCTTTTTTTCATACTTTTCCCAGGAGTATTTATCATTAGTTAAGTAATGATTCAGGATCCCAGGGCAGGGATCACCGTGTGCCCAGGTCAGCACCCTGGGAGAAGGACGGGGGACAGGAGACGTGGGGCGAGGCTAGCTCAGATCTTCCCAGAAACGTGTCTTCTGTCTGGCGGTAGTCCAGGCTGACACCCAGGTAGTTCCGCCAGCAGTTCTGGGCTTCATTCTGGATGTGTAAGTAACTGCCAAGGTGAAAATCTGGTAGGTCTTGATGCCTTCATCCACGGTGCTGACTCCTCTAGATGCCCCTGAAGTAGATCCAGCTCAACGTCGTGGGGCTCACAGCTTCTCAAGGTCCTTGTGCAGCCCGGCCCGGCCCGGCCCAGCCTCTGTCCACCAGACAGACACTCATGCAAAGGCGACTATGGACAGCACTCTTCCTCTGATGGCTCAGGAAGAGAGATCAAGACTGAGGAAGGTGCAGGAGGATCCCAGGGGCAGCGCACACATCCACTGAGATGCTGGGAACACATCTCCCGGGGACACAACTTCCTGGCAGGAAGAGGGGACCCCTGGTGATGGGAGTCTCCACCAGCCTGCTTGGACCCCACATGTGCTCTGGCTCTCCTGGTCGTTTTGCAGGGTGGCAGTCCATCTGCTACTGCCAAGCACCCACTGTCTGTGCTCCGCTGGGAGCTGCCTCCTCAGCAAGAGCTCAGGTACCTCCACAGCAAGGGCTCGTCACAGGACTTTCTAGTCCCCGTGGGTGGCCTCACCCGGGAAACCAAACCATCGGAAGCCTCGTTCACCAAGCCGGTGGCGGGTGAAGTGAATACGCTGGCCTTCAGAACCTCCCCTGCCCAGCCCCCACCTGTTTGAACGTTTAGACGGCCACCACACGAGGATGCTCACAACGCTTGATGCAGCCTGGATGCTACTATGAATCTGTTCACCGGCTTTGAATCTGTCCAATTCCCTCCCTTAATGAGCAGAGAACACCTAGGGCCTCAATACTCAGAGTGGTCCAGGGACCAGCAGCATTAGCACCACGAGGCGTGTGTTAGAAACGCAGATTCTCGGCCACCCCAGACCTGCTGAATCAGAATCTGCATTTTATCAAGATCCCCAGGTGGTGTGCATGGCCATTCCAGTCTGAGACGTGCTGAGCTAAGCCATACATTGGGGAAGGCAGCCATGAAAAACTGGGACTTGAATCTTGGCTCCCCCACTTGGCAACTGGGTAATTAATGTGAGTAATCACCTTAGTTCTCTGAGCCTCAGTCTCCTCATCTGTAAAATGGGAACAATAATGACACAGCTCTTCTGATGCTTAATTAATTCCTGTACCAAATATTTGCTTGCCCACTATGTGCTAGGAACTATGAGAGGTACTGGAGATATAATAGGAAGGAAAAAACGACAGCCTCCTCCCTCATGGAACTCAAGGTTAATTAGGGGAAATACTGAAGCATTACACAAGCAAATGACAACTTACATTTTTGGCAACTGTCACACAGGAGAGGTACAGAGTGCCATGGAGAGCCTGGGGAAGGGAGTCCTGATGGACTGATGTCTGCACTGACACATAATGATGAGTAGGTGAAGGTGAGGAGGCAGAAGAATGTTCCAGACTGGTAAATCAAAGCACCTGGCACAACATCGTTCTCAATGGTGAAAAACTGAAACCATTTCCACTAAGATCAGGAACAAGACAAGGTTGCCCACTCTCACCACTATTATGCAACATAGTTTTGGAAGTCCTAGCCACGGCAATCAGAGAAGAAAAAGAAATAAAAGGAATACAAATTGGAAAAGAAGAAGTAAAACTGTCACTGTCTGCAGATGACATGGTACTATACATAGAGAATCCTAAAGACTCTACCAGAAAACTACTAGAGCTAATCAATGAATTTGGTAAAGTAGCAGGATACAAAATTAATGCTCAGAAATCTCTTGCATTCCTATACACTAATGATGAAAAATCTGAAAGAGAAATTAAGGAAACACTCCCATTTACCATTGCAACAAAAAGAATAAAATGCCTAGGAATAAACCTACATAAGGAGACAAAAGACCTGTATGCAGAAAACTATAAGACAGGGATGAAAGAAATTAAAGATGATACAAACATATGGAGAGATATATCATGTTCTTGGATTGGAAGAATCAATACTGTGAAAATGACTATACTACCCAAAGCAATCTACAGATTCAATGCAATTCCTATCAAATTATCAATGGCATTTTTCACAGAACTAGATCAAAAAATCTTAAAATTTGTATGGAAACACAAAAGACCCTGAATAGCCAAAGCAATCTTGAGGGAAAAAAACAGAGAAGGAACAGTCAGGCTCCCTGAGTTCAGACTATACTACAAAGCTACAGTAATCAAGACAATATGGTACTGGCAGAAAAACAGAAGTATAGATCAGTGGAACAGGATAGAAAGCCCAGAGATAAACCCACGCACCTATGGTCAACTAATCTATGACAAAGGAAGCAAGGATATACCATGGAGAAAAGACAGTCTCTTCAATAAGTGGTGCTGGGAGAACTGGACAGCTACATGTTAAAGAATGAAATTAGAACACTCCCTAGCACCATACACAAAAATAAACTCAAAATGGACTAAAGACCTAAATGTAAGGCCAGACACTATAAAACTCTCAGAGGAAAACATAGGCAGAACACTCTATGACATAAATCACAGCAGGATCCTTTTTGACCCACCTCCTAAAGAAATGGAAATAAACCCAAAAATAAACAAATGGGACCTAATGAAACTTAAAAGCTTTTGCATAGCAAAGAAGGCCATAAACAAGACAAAAAGACAACCCTCAGAATGGGAGAAAATATTTGCAAAGGAAGCAACTGACAAAGGATTAATCTCCAAAATATATAAGCAGCTCATGCAGCTCAATATCAAGAAAGCAAACAACCCAATGCAGAAATGGGCAGAAGACCTAAAGAGACATTTCTCCAAAGAAGATATACAGATTGCCAACAAACACATGAAAGAATGCTCAACATCATTAATCATTAGAGAAATGCAAATCAAAACTACAATGAGGTAATCTCCTCACACCGGTCATAATGGCCATCATCAAAAAGTCTACAAACAATAAATGCTGGAGAGGGTGTGGAGAAAAGGGAACCCTCTTGCACCACTGGTGGGAATGTAAATTAATACAGCCATTATGGAGAACAGTACGGAGGTTTTTTAAAAAACTAAAAATAGAACTACCATATGACCCAGCAATCCCACTACTGGACATATACCCTGAGAAAACCATAATTCAAAAAGAGTCATGTACCACAATGTTCACTGCAGCATTATTTAAAATAGCAAGGTCATGAAAGCAACCTAAGTGTCCACTGACAGATGAATAGGTAAAGAAGATGTGGCACATATATACAATGGAATATTACTCAGCCATAAAAAGAAACAAAATTGAGTTATTTGTAGTGAGGTGGATGGACCTAGAGTCTGTCATACAGAGTGAAGTAAGTCAGAAAGAAAAAACAAATATCATATGCTAACACATATACATGGAATCTGAAAAAAAAAAAAAAGGTTCTGAAGAACCTAGGGGCAGGACAGGAATAAAGACGCAGACGTAGAGGATGGACTTGAGGACACGGGGAGGGGAAAGTGTAAGCTGTGACAAAGTGAGAGAGTGGCATGGACATATATACACTACCGAATGTAAAACAGATAGCTAGTGGGAAGCAGCCGCATAGCACACGGAGATCAGCTGGGTGATTTGTGACCACCTAGAGGGGTGCAATAGGAAGGGTGGGAGGGAGGCCAAAAGGGAGGGGATATATGTATACGTATAGCTGATTCACTTTGTTATACAGCAGAAACTAACACAGCAATGTAAAGCAATTATACTCCAATAAAGATGTTTAAAACAAAAAGAAAAGCACCTGGCAATAGTAAGTACCCAGCAAGGATGGGAGAACGTGTGTATCAGTATCTATAGCTCTGTAAGAAATCCCACCCGCTGCCATCTGCTCTGTATGTAGAGTTAAAAATGGGTGCGCCGTTATCTTCTATCCTTTGGTAAATTATAAGCTCAGTGAAGGAAGAAGCCTTGTTTGGACTTATTTTTTGCAACCATCTCCTATGTACCTTGTACTAATAGGGACTCAATAAGTACTTTTGAATTAGTTTCTTTTTTTTTTTTTTTTTGGTGTCCCCAGGTTTCTCGGTCATTTTCTCATTCCTAATGAAGACCTAGGATGCTGGAGAGCTGGGGCAATAGCACTGGCTTCTTCCCAACTTGACAGGGGAGGTGAAAATTGATGAAGCAAAATGAGGAAGGACAGAGGGAGTTTTCAAAGTAATTGGAAAAACCAGACAGACCATGGAAGAATTATAAGCAGAAAGCCCAGTCAACGTTAAAAGGCCAGCACATGGGAGGGATGACAAGAGAAACCCAAAAGACCTGGGTTGGAAACAAATTAGTGTTAACGGGACATTTCAGTTCTGGGGAAAAATAGGAAGAGCAAGTAGAAATAACAGCTCAGGTGATAAATATGTGGAAGTATCATCACAAACCGGGGCAGAAGGAACCAGAAAAGCAATTGGTTTAATTTTTTAGATTAATTGTGAGCAGTCAATAATGTGACTCATCTGGGGACCCGGAGGCGTCTAACCTATGCTGAGTAATCTACTTAGGTTGGTAATTATTGTTTACATTCATGGAATTAAGTCCACAAAACGGTGGTTTGGAGAAAGCCCCACGGAGCTGGGGGACCGTAATCTCAGCTTCCCACAGTACATCTGCGCCCTGGAGTGAGGCATCGATATTGTGGTTACTGTGCAGCTACGAGGAGAAAAAAAATCTTTCTTTCGTCTCTTGCTTTGTGGTTGATTCACTGCCAATTCCCAAGAATTCACCTTTTCCCCTATCTCATTTTATTAAAATTCAAAAATTGGTTGGGAGATTTTAAAAGTATGAAAACTAACAAGAAACGAATAGTGCATCTTCTCACCATCCAGAATGAATCTGTTCATTTCTTGCCCTGTGTGCTTTCTTTGTTTGCGGTTTTTCAGAAAAATTACATTTTTCTTTGGTAAACATGAAACACGCTCCTTTTAAAGAAATCAACAAGTGCAGAAAATTGCAGACACGGAAGTGGAAAGATTACGCCCCATTCTACCATATTCGGTGGACGTCATTGCAAACATCTTTCTACGCTCACATGTGTGTAGAAACCTCCCGAGAGCAGGGGTTTGGTCTGTTTCCATCACTTCTGGCTTCCCAGTGCCTAGAACAGTGTCTGGCAAATAGGAGGTCCCCAATAAGGTGTATGTTGAAAGACTGGCTGAGTGAACACACTGTCGGATCAGTCATGGCAATAGTACAGGAAAACCTCCATTCAGGAATATGCACCACGCTCGGCCTGCGGTTCAGATTTACCATCTACCTCCCCAGCCCCACCCTGCTGATGTTCACCCCTGGGGGCACATGGGTCTCAGTGGGAAAGCAGGAATGGGTGCAGAGGAGTGAGGGTGAGATTGACAAAGACAGGCTGGGGGCTGTTTATGAGGCCTTTTGGTATCAGGCAGTAGAGTCTGAATGTTCCATCTTTCCCCGACATGGTGTATAGACATGGTAATATTTGTACAGCTCACTGGCATCAAACTGATGAGGCTCTACGAGGCCACAGGCCATGTCAGGCAGCTCGGGCCCCCTCTGCCTGCTGCTCACTGAGGCCAATGAGAGCTTGGTGTACCTGCAACCCCTTCACGGTCCTCTGTCATAGCCGGGCAGCTCTGATGGATGCATTTTAAGGCAGGGCTCAGATTACGGTGTAAGAAGGTCACTCCGGGGACAGTGTGGAGGCAAATAGCAGGGAGGGGGGCTTCAGGTCCGGATTAGGGTCTCGTTGCAATAGCTCAGCATCAGAGGAGGCAACCCTCATCGAGGGCAGGGCAGCAAGGTCGGCAGGAGGAAATCAAGATGTCTGAATGATGCCTGGGATTTGCTTCTGCCTCACACAGGGCTGCGAGCTGGGGAAGGGGAACCAGGTTTGGATGGAGCAGGCCTGGCCACGGGTTAACGGTTGGGTGATGGGCACGTGAATGTTCCACTAGGTTGTGTACTTCTCTGCATGTTCAAAATTCTCTTCAGGGCTTCCCTGGTGGCGCAGTGGTTGGGAGTCCGCCTGCCGATGCAGGGGACATGGGTTCGTGCCCCGGTCCGGGAAGATCCCACATGCCGTGGAGCGGCTGGGCCCGTGAGCCATGGCCGCTGAGCCTGCGCATCCGGAGCCTGTGCTCCGCAACAGGAGAGGCCACAACAGTGAGAGGCCCACGTACCGGAAAAAAAAAAAAAAATTCTCTTCAATCAAAAGTTAAAGAGGCAGAGAGACACAAAGTGAAAGATAAAGTAAAATCGTTTTCCCCATATATATTTTGTATTATAGAAAAAAGATATGCTTATTGGGAAAAGAGCTGCAGCAACCTACACTTGCAGGTTGTAAAAAGTATCAGTTACAATGTACAAATATCTGGATGTATAATTTTTTGAAGGTAACATGTTTATTGCAAACGAAACGAAACAAAGTTGAGATGAATGAGTATGTCTTCTCATCCAACCAAACCTGGGCCATGAATGATGTTCTTCTGAGTTTTAAACTTGCCTTTATGTTAATTAGATAGAATATCATAACCATGTAATGCCCTGAGGATGCTACAATGTTTAAGATTTGCGAAGCACCTAATTTCTTTTCTTTTTTTTTCGTACCTAATTTTTAAAAACAACATCCCACTTGCTCTGACGTGGCTATGTGATTTTATTTTACAAAAATGGATCAACGACCACACACTACTCCCTAGTGTACGTACTATACTAGATTTAACCGTTGCAAAACCTGCTGATGGATTGAGAGGCAATTAGGATTTCAGTTTACTCTTACAATAAACACTGCTGCCGTAGGCAGTCTGGTACACAAACCTCTGCAAAACCTGCTTAGCATTTTTGAAATCCTAGAAACGTGTTGAAAATCTGAAGAGACATCCCCAAGATGCCTTTCAAAAAACACCGTACTGGTGTGTACTCCTGCTGTCAGACTAGTAATGTCATCTTTGAGGTAAATATCCAGCCACAACCAGATCTCAGAGATGGGCGAGGCTGCATTCAGCGTTCTTGTCTGGCCAATTCGCAGCAGCACGGAGTTTTGTGCATCTCCATTAGAGGTACCATCAAAACTACCTCCCAGTCCTGGTTTCCTAGGAAAGCTAAACAGTGCTCTGTGCAATAAGACGTGCCTGCCTCTGTGTAGATAATGAAAATAAAGGCAGAGGCTGGCCCAGCACTGTGAAGGTCACCCGACGGTAAACAGGTCGGGGGTCTCCAAGGTCATCCACCAAGAAGGCAGCGGAAAAACACCTTCAAAAGTGAAGATGAAGCAACGAGAGAAAACAGGAAAGATTCCCAAAGGGAGTGAAGGGCAGTCCATAAAAGGGATAAGAAAAGCAAAATCAGGAAATGGAAAAGGAGATTGCAGAGGGAAATGTTTCTGGAATGGGAGGTAGGAAAGGTCGGCGAAGCAAGATGGTAATGTTAGAGCAAATAAGCAGAAGTAATTTCCTGACTGTGCACGTAGGTGACCTAAATTAAATGTATTCCTGGCTTCCGTGATGATGAGGCTGGTTCCAGAAGGAGACGAGAGCACTTGGGGGCAAGAAAGAAAAACGTGGGGAGGAATCAGAGTCACTGTGGCATTGGACAACTGCGAAAGATACGTTAGGGAAGCTGGAGGCCTTGGGGATCTAGCTGGGAGCTCGGAGGACAGCTCAGGCTGAACCAATGGGGCCACCAAGACTTGTCCCACAGCCGAAGAGGCTCCCAGGAGCCAGGAAGGGAAATTCAATCATTCTTCTCTCCAAGTTACAGCTGCAGCAGGCCGGCACGGAGGGTCCCAAGTCACAAAAGGGCCATCTTCTGGGGCACCCTCTAGTCATGTTGAGATGGGGCACAGGATCCAACCCAGAATCCAACCCTGGGTTCCAGCCTGCCACTAGCTGGTGGCTCAAGGCACGTACCTTAAGTTCCCTGAGTTTTCGCTGCCTCATCGACCATTGGCGGGGAGGGTGGCCCTTTAACTCACCGAACTCTTCTCCCCTGCTCTCCCTCCTGATCGCTCCAGGGCCTCTGACTTCCTTGTTGCTTTTCAAACACACCACAGGACCTTTGCACCAGCCGGGCTCTCTCCCCTCCTTCTCATCTTTCCTTATATATCACCATCTCAGAGAGGCCTCCCCTGAACACCCACTCCCCTTAAAACTGCACCCCCCTCCTTCCCTTCATGTTTTTTCCCCATAGTGCTTATCACTTTCTCTTTTTCTTCTCACATCTTTATTGGAGTAGAAATGCTTTACAATGTTCTGTTAGTTTCTGCTGTACAACAAAGTGAATCAGCTATGTATATACGTATATCCCCATATCCCCTCCCTCACTCCCACCCTCCCATCCCACCCCTCTAGGTCGTCAGAAAGCATCGAGTTGATCTCCTTGCAGCTCATGCGGCTCAATATCATAAAAACAAACAACTTAATCCAAAAATGGGCAAAAGACCTAAATAGACATTTCTCCAAAGAAGACATACAGATGGACAATACATGAAAAGATGCTCAACATCACAAATCGTTAGAGAAATGCAAATCAAAACCCTAGTGAGGTATCACCTCACACCAGTCAGAATGGCCATCATCAAAAAATCTACAAACAATAAATGCTGGAGAGGGTGTGGAGAAAAGGGAACCCTCCTGCACTGTTGGTGGAAATGTAAATTGATACAGTCACTATGGAGAATAGTATGGAGGTTCCTTAAAAAACTGAAAATAGAACTGCTCATCACTTTCTAACAGACCACTGAAGACCATGTACTTATTTATTTTATTGCATGAATTCTCCCTCCAGAATCTCAGCTCCATGAGGGCAGGGGATTTGTCTGCTGTGTTCTGCCCTGTGTCCCCAGCATCTAGCACAGGGGCCTGGCCCATAGCGTGCACTCCACATGTATTTGTTGACTAAGGCAATGGAGCTACAAATTCATAATAATAGGAATTATTTCATTAATTCAACCAATATTTCTTCATCACCTACTATGTTTTACGCTGGACCTAAAACCCCGAGACCAACAAGCAGACAGACGTAATAGCACTTGTGCAAAGTTGAGCATGATTTAGTCACATGACGATTGTGTAGACTGCGGCCACAGTCCCAGGTTCCCACATGCCTGGAAACCATGGCTTCATTCTTAGAGACACAGACAATCCTAGGTCTAAACCCAAAGCCGGTCAGTAAAGTTGAAAAATGTTGACCTCGGGCTTCCCTGGTGGCGCAGTGGTTGAGAGTCCGCCTGCCGATGCAGGGGACACGGGTTCGTGCCCCGGTCCGGGAAGATCCCACATGCCGCGGAGCGGCTGGACCCGTGAGTCATGGCCGCTGAGCCTGCGCGTCCGGAGCCTGTGCTCCGCAACGGGAGAGGCCACAACAGTGAGAGACCCGCGTACCGCAAGAAAAAAAAAAAAAGAAAAATGTTGACCTCAAACTCCCTGCCTTCTCTTTCTATACCCTGCCGACCAAGCCCTCCTAGCAGGTGCACCTGGGGAATCCCCTTGCCTCCATCACACCCTCCAAGGACCCCGGGCTCCTCTCCATCCTAAGATTTAGGCAGAAAGGAAAGGGTAGAGGCTCAGCAAGTGAGGAGTTAAATTAACCTCCTAACCTGGGGCCTCCTCCACTGCTTCTGGAGGCTGCGGATCAGGAAGGCCGACGGCACTTGCCTCGGGTAAGTTGTCCTGCACTTCCGGCTTAGCCTAAACTCCCACAGCTTGAGAACCAAGTGGCAGAAGAGATCAAATATTTAACAGCTTAGAGGCAGCACCACAAGCGAACGAAACGTTAGGGCTACGTGAAAAGGGAGAATCACGTATAATTCAGAGAAAATTATTCTTGCCCGAGCCCCAATTTGTGAAAATTGTCAGCAATTCTCCTCGTTGTATTACAAAGAGGAGATTGTGATATAGTGAAACTCTCTGAAACAGAAAAGTCCCCGCAAGGATACCAGCACGCCGGGCTGGGGGAAATCCAGGATGTACTAGTTGAAAAGCAGATGACGAAGGGGCCACTCAGGCACCAGCTGGAGTTGGGAGGGAGCTCTGCTCACCACCGTCTGAAAGCAGGACAAGCGGCGGCACAAGCCGCGAGGGGTGGCACCCGGGGGAAATGAGCGCCATTTTCTTTACAGAGAAACAGAATCACCCATTAGTAGCAGTGCTGTCAGCATCTGGGAGATAAGAGCATAAACACATCGAAAACGAGACTGGACAGAAACCAGACTCCCTGGGGTATTTGCCTCTGTGCTCAGCCCACGGGTGGTGGCCAGCAGCTAATGCCGTCGGTCTTTGGCGTGGTTCTCTGAGTTGCCACAGTGATGGGGCCCAGGCCAAGCAGAAGGACTCCTCGTCTCAATGGCTGCAGGCCTGGCCTCTGACCGATGGGCTGGGAGGCCCAGTTTGCTCTTGTATTCTGATCCCAGGAGCAGGCTGAGAGCAGAAGGCAAGGCGACGGCGGCCAGACTGGCTTTCTAGCAGAGGTGCGCTGTGTGGCCGCAGCGGAAGGGCATCCACGTTGGAGTTGAAAGGCTTGGCTGGAGCCCTTGATGTGCCCAGTTCCGCTGTGAGTCCTGGGCCTCTCTGGGCCTCCGTTTCCATGTCAACCCACAAGGATGCTCGGCGGGGCACTGGAGTGGGTTGAGTAGCGCCCACTCTCCCCGGCCAACCCAAATTCACATCCAACCAGAACCTTGAAATCTCATCTGGAATAAGGATCTTTGCAGATATTATTAAGGTAAGGATAGAGGTGAGATCCTGCTGTATTGGGCTGTCCTAAATCCAATGACAGAAAAGAAGACATTGAGAGACAGGGAAGAAGGCCACGTGAGGTTGGAGTGATGCAGCCACAAGCCAAGGAACGCCGGGAGCTGGAAGAGGCCAGGAAAGTTCCTCCCCCAGAGCCCCAGAGGGAGCCTGGCCCTGCTGCGGCCTTGACTTTGTACTTCTGGCCTCCAGAACTGGGAGAGAATAAAGGCCTGTTGTTTTGGGCCACTCAATTTGTAGCAGTTTGTTATGGTAGCCACAGGGAATTATCACGGCCACAGGTAAAAGATGCCTGTGACCTCGTATAGCACGGGGCCTGACATATAGCAGGTGCCCTTTTTACTTCTCCCATTTAAACCGTCACTGCAAACAGCACTTCCGTTCGCAGTAAGATTTGCCCACACTTAACCACTGCTAAGTCTGAGGAGTCGTACGCCAAGCCTCCGAGGTTCTACCCTAGCTCTCAGTCACCTGGCAACAGGTACGAACCCCACTGTGTGCCAGGCCCGGGGCCTTCCTGATGCTTTAGGACAAGCCCAGGGGCCCTGCCTCCGCCTGCCTCCCCTTCCCCTCCCCCGTCACTGGGTTGCTGCCACGCTGACCTTGCAGGTCCTGGGGCCTTCAGAGGACTTCCCACTTCAAGGTCTCCTGCATGCGGATCCAGACGCCTTCCCCATCTCCCCAACCCACGTCCCTCCCCTGGCTCCTGCGCACTCCTCTTCTCTGTCTCAGCCACAGTGACATGTCCTCCGGGGAGCTCCACGGCCCCTGACCAGTATCCTCTACTTTGTAAGAAGGACTCTCCCACTTCTTATGAAGTTTTGTCTCTGTATTTCTTTTTAAAACTCTCTCCGGCTAGAACGTCCACGAGGATAGACACGTGTTTTTCTGATTTGTCGTCACAACCCCAGTGCGTTGTACAGGAAAGTTCTTGTGCTGCAGGTAAATGTTTATTGAATGAATGAATGAATGAATGAGAGACGGATTAAAGAGATGGATGAGACACGCTTGGGCTCAGAGTCCGTATCCAGGGAGCGGAGGAAGAACGGAGGCTAGGACACAGCAATGCTGTGAGGCGGTGTGTGTGTGCCCCAGGGGGACCAAGATACATCACAGATGCTGGGGAGAGAGGGCTGGCGCCCGGTGGGTCATCAAGCAAGGTGCCTCTCCCTCCACGGGCAAGGGGCCTCCCAGCTGGATCTTGACGGACGGGGCTGGGGCGGAAGGCATTCCAGGGGAAGGGAGCGGTGTGCGTCAAGGCATAGAGAACAGACAACGCAAATGCCTGAAGGGAGCTGAGGTGAGAACATTCCCCTCCGCCCTCTGTGGCAGAAGCTATTCTTTGAAAAAAGCTGGCAGGGAAGCTTCAACTTGTACAGCAGATTTACAAGCTGAGATGGGCTGCAGCCGACAGAGCCGTGTCTGGGGCTGGAGGGACTCTCCCTTCAGTCCCCCGGCCTCCTTGCCGCCCGCCGCCCCAATGTCCGGCCTCCAGCCCAGGGGACCCGACGAGAGGGTCTGGTTTAACCAGGGGCAGCAGAGAAGGCAGAAAGGAAGGCTGCAGGCCATCCACTGAAAGGCCAGCCTGCAGGGCTCTGACCGAGGCCACGGGCTTTGATGACAGGAAAGACCTGCTCACAGGCAGAGAATTAATCCAGCGCTAAACTCAGGGTGGATACGAGGAGAGACTGCAGCAGGGGCTTCCCGCAAAGGTCCAGAGGGAGGGTTAGCAGGTCCTGACTGCTGGGCAGCAAGACTGGAAAGGGGGAAAAATCTGCTCAACTGACTGCGTGTCCTTGAGAGGAAGCAGGTGGAGATGACTCGAAGGGTTCATGTTTAGGCAACAGGGGCTTCAAGAGAACGCAGCGCTGCCCAGCGAGAAATGTCTGGATAAACCTGGTCTCGTTAACTTAAACGTGTCACAACCACTACCCACTACTCTGTGCTTTGTGAACAGAAAACACTGGGTGGGAAGTGAAGAAGCCCCTCTGGCACACCACACACACACATAGACACACACAGACACAGCACACACACACACACACCACATTCACACACACAACACACACACAGACACACATGTACCACATGCATACACACACCACACACATACAGATACACACACTCACACATATCACATTCACACACACAACACACACACACACACACACACACACACACACACACACACATTTTCTCTGGGCTTAAGGAAAAGTAGTGGATCTTGGCAAAACCCTGGTCTGCTCTTTTTAAAGCTCTCCTGATGAAGAAAACTGAACCTTTCAGTGATTCAAGGGAAACGCCCCTCCCTTTTATTTGCTGACCACAGCGCGATTAAAGACCTTCAGGGGAGCGCTTTCATCCCAGGCCTCAGAACACGCTCCAGCGACCAGAGAAGGGAGCAGTGGGCTTACATGTTTGGGAGCAAGAATCCAGGACCTTGTCACCCACCATGGCCTGGGCCTCCGTGATGGAGATTCAGAGACTTTTAAATGAGAAAAATCTTCATTCCTCAGAAAGGCCTTTTAAATATGGCTTACCCCAAGGGGAAAGGAAAGTGAAACTGCAATCCTCTTAGTTCAATCAGAAATATGGTTCTGACTACACATTGCTGCAGAGCCTTTCTGAGTAAAGGAAGAATGTCAACCTGAATTAGGCCCTACGAGGGGATTTGGTCTTCGAAGAAAAACGTGCTCTCGAGATGGGAACCATCCACTACTGATTTATCCGCCAACTCTGAACATGGAGCAGCGCACACAGCCTCGGTTCCCTGCGTGCCGTGGCTTCAAACGAGGCCCTTCCAAGGATAACGCCTGCAGTGCTTGCTTCTGACAGCTCTGCCCTGAGCGCAGGGCAGCATCTTCACCTGTGTCATTCTCTGCACCAAGTGCCGCCTCATCTGGTAAACATCGCCAACCTCCCTTAAAGCACTGGAGGCAAAGACCACATCTCTCCATCAGCCTGAGAGCTCACGGGAGGCTGGGATAGGTTTGCCCGGACATGGGCCTCAGAGACTGAGGCCCTCGTGGGGCCTCAGTTTCCTCATCTGTAAAATGGGGGGAAAAGTTCTTCAGAGGGGAAACTGTGAGGATTAAATGAGATAATGCAATAAAGTAACTACCATCATGCTTGGCACATTACAGGCACTTCATAAACATCTGTGATGACTGTCATTAGTGTTCAGATTTTATCTCTGAATCCCTGGTTGCCAGCGGTCACCAGCGTTTGCAAGGGGCTCAAGAAGTGTAGTGAAAAAAAAATCCCCATGATTTAATGAAGATCTTAATACATTTAAACTAAGAGGTGGCTGGAAGGACGAGTAATCATTTTCTCAAATTTAATCCCAAACCCCTTCCCGGTTTTCAGTGCCTCGCCTCTGGGCAGCATGTTCACTGCTCACCAGTCTGCTGGCTCGGAACTTGAAATCTGTGTCTTTAAGGCCAAAGCACACAGAACTTGCTTCCAGAAAGCACGCGAAGCAGTAATTTGGTAAACATACCTAACACACATGCCCTTAAAACCATGTTTGGGGATAAAACACCCCTCAAAGAACCTATTTTTGTTCCCTCCTCACTCACGAAGGAAAGAACGATCATCTCTCTGGCGAATGTCGTCCTGTGCGTCACCACGCAGGCGTGAGCCAGGCAGGTCTTGGTACGTAAGTGCGTGATCCGCACGCAGAAATGAAGCCGCTGGCTCTGAGGGGCTCTCTCCTCTTTGCTTAATTAAGGACGGGTGCGGGCAGGGTGCGGAGCCCCCCGGGGTGTGGGCTGAGCTGCTTGATTTGCCGACAAGCTGAGAGCCTGTGGGAGTTCACTCACACTCTGTGAGCCTCAGCTTCCACGTCTGTACAATGGGGATTTCAACATCTTAAGCTTAAGCTCCACCTGCTCCTCTCCTCGGTATTTCCCTCCCTCACCTCACTGCAGCTGCAGCGTTCTGAGACATCATCTCAGTCCTCAGCGCTGTATCACATACCTGTCATACCGGGGTACCCCTCCCACCACCTCAACTTAGTAACTCCTACCTCGCCTCCTCTGGGAAGCCTTCCCTCACCACCCTCAAGCTGGGTGCGGCCTCCTCTCTGCTCCTCTTACACTCTGCTCTTACCTGCCTCTTCTTGTGTGGTAGGCAGAATTCTAGAACGGCCAGTAAGATTCCCACCCCCGCTAGTGTACACAACTGTATAATCTCTGTCTTTGGGTGTCAGTAGGACTTACAATTGGCATTTCACTCCTGTGATGAGATTACGTTATCTGGCAAAGATAAAGGGATTTTGCAGATGTAATTAACGTCCCTAATCAGTTGACTTTGAGTTAATCAAGAGGAGATTATAGTAGGTGGGCCTGGACTAATCAGGTGAGCCCTTTAAACCAGAGTCTAGAGGGGAGAGACAAGAAGTCACAATATACGATCTCCTTAAATGGGAGCAAAGCCACTGGCCTTAAAGGAGCAAAGTGACATGCCACAGAGAGGGCCACGTGGCAGGGAATGACAGTGGCCTCTAGGAGCAGAGGGAGGGCCTCGGTGCTACAACCACAAGGAACTGAATTCTTCCAACAACTACATGAACTTTGAAGAGGAACTCAGGCTCCATAAGAGAACACAGGCTGGCCGGCATCTTGATTCTAGCCTTGTGAGAATGTGAGCACACAACGCAGTTCAGACCTGCCCGGACTCCTGACCTACAGACCCTGTGAGATAATCAACAGGCATTGCAGCAAGTTTGTGGGAATTTGTTAGGCAGCAACAGAAAACTAATATGCCCTCCAAGTTCCAGATCATACTCACTGAGGGTAGAAACCATGTCTTATTTGACCTGTCTTAGCAATGGGCATACAGTTCTACGAATGAATAAACGAATGAATGAGCAATATTTTAGAAAGGCAATAGAGTGAAGTGGTTAGGTGCATGATTCTACATGACCTGACTGTCACTAGCTGTGTGACCTTGGGCAAGCTGCTTGACTTCTCTGGGCCTTGGTTTCCCAAACTGTAAAATGGGGATACTAATGGTACATACATACCTTATAGGGTCGCTATGACGATTAAAGAGCTAATGTATATAAAAGCACTTAAATTGTGCCTATTGTGAGCCAGGAGTTCTAAGAGTGAAGTGTAATTGCTATTTTATGAGGAGGAGGAAGGAAGGCTGGTGGGAGTGGGCAGAGGGTATAGCAGCAGTGTGCCAAAGGAAGACAGACAGGACTGGGTGATGGGTGGCCAGGTTCAATGCTCAGCCGTGTCACCTGATCATGGGCAAGCCATGCACCTCTCAAAGTCTCAGCTCTCTCATCTCCAAAACGGGAGTGATGATCCTGCCTACCTGTCTGGTTGGGAGGTTGTCATGGGAGAAGGTCACTGAAGGCACTTTGCAAATTATGAAACTCTGCTTATCAGCGATTGGGAAGGGTGAGAAGATGCTAAGAACACGGGGGGTGGGGGGTGTCTGTAGGCAAAGCAGAAGAGGTGACAGTGGGCTGAGGTTGGAGGAGAAGGTTTGGGGTAGAGACCCCCGGATCACAGCCTGAGGACCTGCTGGAAGGTGTGAGGATCTGCTCTGAGATGGTGAGAGAATTAAGGTGAGGACAGTCCTTTGCACATTGTGGGCATTTAATAAATGCTCTAGGAACTAAAAATTGAAAAGAACCAAGAGAAACAAATTGTTAACTGACATGGCCAAGCAAGTAAAAACAATCATGGATGCTGAAACCTCTGTTTTCCTTGAAACCTCCTTTAAGTGCAGAATCTCGATTTGAGAAGCAGGTGGATCTTTGGCTGGATGTCTTGGTTATTGCGGTAAAAAGGTTCTGAGAGGAAATGCATATCTGAGCCTGTCCTCAACACAGCGTCATCGAATATTAAAGCTGGGAGCGACAATAGGAACCTCTCTCTAACCCATTCTTACAGGTGGGACACTGAAGGCCAGAGTCTCGGCACTGTGTTATCAACTGCCCCAGGTGACACCTAATAACCATTCCATGGATAACCTTCTGCACAAAGGGGATAATGGAGCAGAAGCAACCCAGTACTGGGCCTGGGCGGCAGTAGGTCCTCAGTACCCCACCGCATTCCCTCCCCATGCTGGGTTCCACGGTGTGCCTTTTCAGAGGTGCAAGAGGCCTCCGTTCATCAGGAAAACACTCAATGAGCAACTGCTCCGCACCAAACACTTGGGGGTCAGGGATGTACAAGACAAGGCTGCTCGGGCTGCAGAGGTGCAGCACCACGTCCTGGTGAAACTCGGTTTTGGAGCCAGACTGCACAGCTCTGACTCCCGGCTTCCCTAGCTGTGCAACTTGAACAGTAGCTTCCTGTGCCTCAGTTTCTGCACCCATGAAATGGGGATCATAACAGAACCCAGGTCGAAGGACTGTTTTCAGGAATAAAGGATGAGATGCATGCAAAGTGCTAACTCCGGGCTGGCCGGGCCCAGGTGCTGGCGACTCATTGTTATTCCTCAAGGGGCCTCCAGGGGGCAGGGCATAGCATTCTCATGCAAGACGAATCAAACTTCAGAATTGTGAGTAAATTCTCTTCTGCATCCATCGGGCAGCCAGTGGACAGCTTCAGTCCTGTCTTTCTACCCACAGAACAAGAAAACCAAGACAGACCCACACCTCTCTCTTCCTCACGGGAAGAGCACAGGGCAGGCACGGCACCCAAGCCTGGGATGGGCAGCTGTTCTTACACACAGTGCCCCCTCCTCAAAGACCTTCAAGACCTCCATGTGAGAGGATGGAAATGACATGAAATGAGAGGAAAGAGCATGCAGAGTGGACTGCAGCGGTGCCTGCCGTCACCACAAACATCCCCAACCCCGGGCCGCTCGCTGCTGTGCACCTTAATTATGCTACACACCTGACAAGAGGTTCTGGGAGCAGACGAACACGCTGCTGCTTAGAAATGTTTTCCCTTTCCTCTGAATTCCTTTAACAGCGCTTCTCCAACACCAGCAGTGAGCAATTCAGCGCGGAGCCAATTACCCGGCTAACTGAGAACAAGGACGCTTTCACACTCTTCACCTGCTCTGAAGACGGTATCGCCAGACGCCTCTGGAGAAGGGATTTGTCCGTCAAGCGTCCAAGCAGAGGGCAGTGCCAGTACCTACTTGGGAGTAGGCACTAAATGGTAGGAACAAAGTAGAACTGGTAGAGGGTGACCAGATCTGGTCATAGATCTGGACCCCAGTCATGGGCAGCCTGCATCAGTCAGTCCCAGAGGTCAAGTCTGGGAAGCAAAGGTAAGAAAGGAAGGAAGATGTAACAATGGATCCAGTAAAGCCTACGCCGTAGGATGAGTGTGAGAACGCATCAGGTGAATGCAGGAGTTCTCACCTACGGCACTTATCAGCATCTGGGGCCGGATAATCCTTTGCTGTGGGGACTGTAAGGTGCACTTACAGGATGTTTAGCAGCACCCCTGGCCTCTACCCACTAGACTCCAGAGCACCCTCCCCCTCAGGAGTGACAACCAAAAATGTCCCAGATATTGCCAGATGTCCACTGGGGGATGAAATAAGCACTAGTTGAGAGCCACTGAGTTAATACAAAATAACCATAATGCCAGCTCCGTAAAAGACAGTGGTGAGCGCTGACACCATGATAATCAGGTCCATTTGTCTATTAGGGAAAATTGCAAAATGCCCCCGATTCTCAACCCTCGGCTTGGCCATATGACTTGCTTTGGCCAATGGGATGCCAACAAACATGGAACACAGGCTTGGAAAACACCTGTACAATTAACCTTGTCCCCTCTGCACCTCCCCTATGACTATGAGAACAAGCCCGAGCTAGCCCAGGGAAGGATGAGTGGAGCAGAGCTCAGCAACCCCAGTCAACCCAGCAGACAGCCCAATGACCCACAGTATTGAGCATGCTCAGTCAAGATCAGGATGATCTAGCTGACCATCCCAGACAGGTGAGCAGTATATGCTTATTGTTATTTATATTTTGCGGGTGTTTGTTACACAGCATTAGTATATAAAAGCTAACAGGTACACGAGCATCTGTGAGGGAGGTGTCATCTCGTATCACATTTAGACACTAAAGCCCCAGTACCACCAGGGCTGGGAATACCTGGGTGCTCTTTATCATGGTATATGAGGGAGCATGGGAAGAGGGCAGGGGTAGGGAGGAAGTATTCATTCTGCTGCTGCTGCAGGGTGAGTTTTAGCTGTGGATTGCACTAGGGGAATGTTCCAGCCTGCCAACATCTGGGCTATTTCTGCCCCAGACTTCTGACTTTCATCGTTTCTTTCCTCACTAAGGTGCAGTGTTGATTCCCTGGGTAATAACAGATGATTGAGCACCTGTCAGGCACTGGGTCCAGTGAGAACCTGCGGTGACCTGTCATGAAATAAAGAGCAGCTCCCAGTGCACATTGCTCTCAGGCAGGTCCTGGGGCTCCTTCCGAGCCCAAATGATTGCAAAATGCTCCATTTCCCAGTGCCCGTTTTCCCCCTTGTCCAATAGGGTGAGAACTCCACTCCAACCTGCTTTCTGGAAAGCATCAGAAACTTCTGCGATGAGAATGGTTTAATTCCAGCATTGCTGGCATCAACCTGAACCAAGGAAGCATCTCAGTGGCCTGCAGTTTAGGCCAAACACAGAGACGAGGACCGTTGAAACCTGCAGGTCAGCCTTGTAATGTCTCCTTCTCCTTGACCACCACCCTAGGCCCAGCCTATGAATTCCAAATGGTGTTAGAACCCACTTTCTCCATACTCGCTGCCAGCACCCAGGGACAAGCCATCAACATCTCGGACACAGAGGACTCTTAGAGCCTCTGAATGGGTCTTCCCACACCCACTCCTGCTCCTCCAATCTCTTCTCTATGCTTCGGCCAAGGAAATCTTTTCAATGGAAACTGGATAATATCTTTCCCGGGATCCAACCCTTCAATGGCTTATATTAACCTTTAGGTTAAAACTCAAACCTGGAGCCTGACCCCTGTGCCCTTTCTCACCTCATCCTGTATTCTTCTTCCCCGCATTCATGGAGCTCTAGCCCTCTGGCTTCTTTTCACCTTGAATTCCCTGCATCACGCTCCTTCTAGACTCAGGATGCTGCTCCCGTGCCCTGTACCTCCCCTGTATTAGTTATCTAAGATCTGCTGCGTAACAAGTCGCTTCAAACTTAGTGGCACAGTTTCTGAGCCTCATGAATCTGGCCACAGTTTCCTACATCCTCTGCATCTCTGTTTCAAGGTCTCCCATAGGTTGCAAGGTCTCAGCTGCGGCTGCAGGCATCTCAAGGCTCAACTGGGAAGGGATCTGTGTGCAAGCTCACTCACGTGGTGGTTGTGGTTGTTGGTGGATTCAGTTCCTTGTGGGCTGGTGGGCTGAGGGTCCCAGTTTCTCACTGGCTGTCAATCAGAGGCCACCCCCAGTTCCTTGCCATGCTGTCCTCTCCATCGCTCACAACTCAGCAGGCTGCTTCATCAAAGGGAGCAAGTGAGAGAGGGCCAGCAAGACACCTCCATGGTCCTCATCCTGGAGGTGACCTCCCATCACCTTCGCCACATTCTATGGGATAGAAGCAAGTCTCAGGGCCCAACCACACTCAAGGGAAGGGGACTGCACAAGGGCGTGAACACCAGGAGGTGGGTATGATGGGAAACCATATTAGAAGCTGCCTGCAACACCTCCCCACCCCCAATTAACTCTGTCCTTCAAACCGAAATGTGGCCCTTAGTTGCGTTTATCACCTCAGTAATTATTTATTAAAGATTTACTGGGCTCCCCTGGTGGTACAGTGGTTGAGGGTCTGCCTGCCGATGCAGGGGATGCGGGTTCATGCCCCAGTCCGGGAAGATCCCACATGCTGCGGAGTGGCTGGACCTGTGAGCCATGGCCGCTGAGCCTGCGCGTCCGGAGCCTGTGCTCCGCAACGGGAGAGGCTGCAACAGTGAGAGGCCCGCGTAGCGCAAAAAAAAAAAAAAAAGATTTACTGTGTGCCAGGCACTGTTCTCAGTCCTGAGCATATAGCAGGATAGACAGCACATCGAAGGCTTGGCCTTATGGGACTCATCCCACTGGGGAAGACAAACAATAATAAATAAACAAAGAGAAAAGTGTCTGGCACAGCGTTTCTATGCTGGGAATGCTAATCCAGCGTGTTAGGTGCAAGACTTCTGCATGCGGCCTCTACAGACAAGTGAAGCTAGACTAAGCACAAAAGAACGTAGACCTTATCACCTAGATTCCATCATATTTTTCCCAGGGACCCCGGTGGGCTTTGCCAGTGACACCATGGATGCTATGGATTTTCCTCTTTATCACTGCCCTTGACTCAGCAGAGGGGAACTGGAACACCATAATGACATCTACTGTCACACCATCTTCCTCTGGACTATGACACACAAGAGAAAGCTGTGTGGCTGACACAGTATTGGTGCTCTGGCCGGGTGTAAGGCCTGAGCCTCTGAGGTGGGAGAGCCGAGTTCAGGACATTGGTCAACGAGAGACTTCCCAGCTCCATGTAATATCAAACAGCAAAAGCTCTCCCAGAGATCTCCATCTCAACGCTAAGACCCAACTCCACTCAACTAGCAAGCTACAGTGCTGGACACCCTATGCCAAACAACTAGCAAGACAGGAACACAACCCCATCCATTAGCAGAGAGGCTGCCTAAAATCATAAGGTCACAGACACCCAAAAACACACCACTGGACGTGGTCCTGCCCACCAGAAAGACAAGATCCAGCCTCATCCACCAGAACACAGTTGCTAGACTCCTCCACCAGGAAGCCTACACAACCCACTGAACCAACATTAGCCCCTGGGGGCAGACACCAAAAACAAAGGGAACTACAAACCTGCAGGCTGCGAAGAGGAGACCCCAAACACAGTAAGTTAAGCAAAATGAGAAGATAGAGAAACACACAGCAGATGAAGGAGCAAGGTAAAAACCCACCAGACCAAACAAATGAAGAGGAAATAGGCAGTCTACCTGAAAAAGAATTCAGAATAATGATAGTAAAGATGATCCAAAATCTTGGAAATAGAATGGAGAAAATACAAGAAACATTTAACAAGGACCTAGAAGAACTAAAGAGCATAAAACAATGATGAACAACACAATAAATGAAATTAAGAGTTCTCTAGAAGGGATCAATAGCAGAATAACTGAGGCAGAAGAACGGATAAGTGACCTGCAAGATAAAATAGTGGAAATAACTACTGCAGAGCAGAATAAAGAAAAAAGAATGAAAAGAATTGAGGACAGTTTTAGAGAACTCTGGGACAACATTAAACACACCAACATTAGAATTATAGGGGTCTCAGAAGAAGAAGGGAAAAAGAAAGGGACTGAGAATATATTTGAAGAGATTTTAGTTGAAAACTTCTCTAATATGGGAAAGGAAATAGTTAATCAAGTCCAGGAATTGCAGAGAGTCCCATACAGGATAAATCCACGGAGAAACATGCCAAGACACATATTAATCAAGCTATCAAAAATTAAATACAAAGAAAAAATATTAAAAGCAGCAAGGGAGAAACAACAAATAACATACAAGGGAATACCAATAAGGTTAACAGCTGATCTTCCAGCAGAAACTCTGAAAGCCAGAAGGGAATGACAAGACATATTGAAAGTGATGAAAGGGAAAAACCTACAACCAAGATTACTCTACGCAGCAAGGATCTCATTCAGATTCGATGGAGAAATTAAAACCTTTACAGACAAGCAGAAGCTAAGAGAATTCACATCACCAAACCAGTTTTACAACAAATGCTAAAGGAACTTCTCTAGGCAGGAAACACAAGAGAAGGAAAAGACCTACAATAACAAACCCAAAACAATTAAGAAAATGGTCATAGGAACATACATATCGATAATTACCTTAAATGTAAATGGAGTAAATGCTCCCACCAAAAGACATAGCCTGGCTGAATGGATACAAAAACAAGACCCCTATATATGCTGTCTACAAGAGACCCACTTCAGACCTAGGGACACATACAGACTGAAAGTGAGGGGATGGAAAAAGATATTCCATGCAAATGGAAATCAAAACAAAGCTGGAATAGCAATTCTCATATCAGACAAAATAGACTTTAAAATAAAGACTATTACAAGAGACAAAGAACACTACATAATGATCAAGGGATCAATCTAAGAAGAAAAAGACATAACAATTGTAAATATTTATGCACCCAACATAGGAGCACCTCAATACATAAGGCAAACGCTAACAGCCATAAAAGGGCAAATCGACAGTAACACATTCATAGTAGGGGACTTTAACACCCCACTTTCACCAATGGACAGATCATCCAAAATGAAAATAAATAAGGAAACACAAGCTTTAAATGATACATTAAACAAGATGGACTTAATTGACATTTATAGGACATTCCAGCCGAAAACAACAGAACACACATTCTTCTCAAGTGCTCATGGAACACTGTCCAGGATAGATCATATCTTGGGTCACAAACCAAGCCTTGGTAAATTTAAGAAAAGTGAAATTGTATCAAGTATCTTCTGACCACAATGCTATGAGACTAGATATCAATTACAGGAAAAAATCTGTAAAAAATACAAACACATGGAGGCTAAACAATACACTACTAAATAACCAAGAGATCACTGAAGAAATCAAAAAATACCTAGAAACAAATGACAATGAAAACACAACAACCCAAAATCTATGGGATGCAGCAAAAGCAGCTCTAAGAGGGAAGTTTATATCAATACAGTCCTACCTCAAGAAACAAGAAACATCTCAAATAAACAACCTAACCTTGCACCTAAAGCAATTAGTGAAAGAACAAAAAAACCCCAAAGTTAGCAGAAGGAAAGAAATCATAAAGATCAAATCAGAAATAAATGAAAAAGAAATGAAGGAAATGATAGCAAAGATCAATAAAACTAAAAGCTGGTTCTTTGAAAAGATAAACAAAATTGATTCATCAAGAAAAAAAGGGAGAAGACTCAAATCAATAGAATTAGAAATGAAAAAGGAGAAGTAACAACTGACACTGCAGAAAAACAAAGGATCATGAGAGATTACTACAAGCAACTATATGCCAATAAAATGGACAACCTGGAAGAAATGGACAAATTCTTAGAAAAGCACAACCTTCCAAGTCTGAACCAGGAAGAAATAGAAAATATAAACAGACCAATCCCAAGCACTGAAATTGAAACTGTAATTAAAAATCTTCCAAGAAACAAAACCCCAGGACCAGATGGCTTCACAGGCGAATTCCATCAAACATTTAGAGAAGAGCTAACACTTATCCTTCTCAAACTCTTCCAAAATATAGCAGAGGGAGGAGCACTCCCAAACTCATTCTATGAGGCCACCATCACCCTAATACCAAAACCAAAGATGTCACAAAGAAAGAAAACTACAGGCCAATATCACTGATGAACATAGATGCAAAAATCCTCAACAAAATACTAACAAACAGAATCCAACCATATTAAAAGGATCATACACAATGATCAAGTGGGATTTATCCCAGGAATGCAAGGATTCTTCAATATACGCAAATCAATCGATGTGATACACCATATTAACAAATTGAAGGATAAAAACCATATGATAATCTCAATAGATGCAGAAAAAGCTTTTGACAAAATTCAACACCCATTTATGATAAAAACCCTCCAGAAGGTAGGCAGAGAGGGAACTTACCTCAACATAATAACGGCCATATATGACAAACCCACAGCTAACATCGTTCTCCACGGTGAAAAACTGAAACCATTTCCACTAAGATCATGAACAATCAAAGTTGTCCACTCTCACCACTATTACTGAACATAGTTGTGGAAGTTTTAGCCACAGCAATCAGAGAAGAAAAAGAAATAAAAGGAATCCAAATCAGAAAGGAAAAAGTAAAGCTGTCACTGTTTGCAGATGACATGATATTATACATAGAGAACCCTAAAGATGCCACCAGAAAACTACTAGAGCTAATCAATGAATTTGGTAAAGTAGCAGGATACAAAATTAATGCACAGAAATCTCTTGCATTCCTATACACTAATGATGAAAAATCTGAAAGAGAAATTAAGGAAACACTCCCATTTACCACTGCAACAAAAAGAGAAAAATATCTAGGAATTAACCTACCTAAGGAGACAAAAGAACTGTATGCAGAAAACTATAAGACACTGATGAAAGAAATTAAAGATGATACAAACAGATGGAGAGGTATACCATGTTCTTGGATTGGAAGAATCTACATTGTGAAAATGACTACACTATCCAGAGCAATCTACAGATTCAATGCAATCCCTACCCAGCTACCAATGGCATCTTTCACAGAACTGGAACAAAAAAATTCACAATTTGTATGGAAACACAAAAGACTCCGAATAGCCAAAGTAATCTTGAGAAAGAAAAATGGAGCTGGAGGAATCAGGCTCCCAGACTTCAGACTATACTACAAAGCTATAGTAATCAAGACAGTATGGTACTGGCACAAAAACAGAAATATAGATCAATGGAACAGGATAGAAAGCCCAGAGATAAACCCATGCACATATGGTCACCTTACTTTTGACAAAGGAGGCAAGAATATATAATGGAGAAAAGACAGCCTCTTCAATAAGTGGTGCTGGGAGAACTGGCCAGCTACATGTAAAAGAATGAAATTAGAACACTCCCTAACACCATACACAAAAATAAACTCAAAATGGATTAAAGTGCTAAATGTAAGGCCAGACACTATAAAAGAGGAAAACATAGGCAGAACACTCTATGACATAAATCACAGCAAGATCCTTTTTGACCCACCTCTTAAAGGAATGGAAATAAAACCAAAAATAAACAAATGGGACCTAATGAAACTTAAAAGCTTTTGCATAGCAAAGGAAGCCATAAACAAGACAAAAAGACAACCCTCAGAATGGGAGAAAATAGTTGCAAATGAAGCAACTGAGAAAGGATTAATCTCCAAAATTCACAAGCAGCTCATGCAGCTCAATATCAAAAAAACAAACAACCCAATCCAAAAATGGGCAGAAGACCTAAATAGACATTTCTCCAAAGAAGATATACAGATTGCCAACAAACACATGAAAGAATGCTCAACATCACTAATCATTAGAGAAATGCAAATCAAAACTACAATGAGGTATCACCTCACACCAGTCAGAATGGCTATCGTCAAAAAAATCTACAAACAATAAATACTGGAGAGGATGTGGAGAAAAGGGAACCCTCTTGCACTGTTGGTGGGAAGGTAAATTGATACAGCCACTATGGAGAACAGTATGGAGCTTCCTTAAAAAACTAAAAATAGAAATACCATATGACCCAGCAATCCCGCTACTGGGCATATACCCTAAGCAAACCATAATTCAAAAAGAGTCATGTACCACAATGTTCACTGCAGCTCTATTTACAATAGCCAGGACATGGAAGCAACCTAAGTGTCCATCGACAGATGAATGGATAAAGAAGATGTGGCACATGTATACAATGGAATATTACTCAGCCATAAAAAGAAACAAAATTGAGTTATCTGTAGTGAGGTGGCTGGACCTAGAGACTGTCCTACAGAGTGAAGTCAGAAAGAGAAAAACAAATACCGTATGCTAACACATATATATGGAATCTAAAAGAAAAACAAGAAAAGGTTCTGAAGAAACAGGAATAAAGATGCAGACGCAGAGAATGGACTTGAGGACACAGGGAGGGGCAAGGGTAAGCTGGGACGAAGTGAGAGAGTCGCATGGACATATATACACTACCAAATGTGAAATAGATAGTGGGAAGCAGCTGCATAGCACAGAGATCAGCTCGGTGCTTTGTGACCACCTAGAGGGGGGGGATAGGGAGGGTGGGAGGGAGACGCAAGAGGGAGGAGATATGGTGATGTATGTGTATGTATAGCTGATTCACCTTGTTATAAAGCAGAAACTAACACACCATTGTAAAGCAATTTTACTCCTATAAAGACGTTAAAAAAAATACAAAGAATTCTAAGTGGTGATAACTACTATGGGAAAAAAGCAGCAGGGTACAGGTGACAGGGAGAGCAGGGGCAATCATAAGAGTACTCTCTGCTTCAGAGCCCTGAAGAAAGTGGGGACCAATCCATGCTGATACCAGGGGAAAGGGGTTCCTGGCAGATTGAACAGCCAGTGCAAAGGCCCTGAGGTCGAACCAGCTTAGGGTATGCAGGAACTAGCCAATAGGAGGTAGTGTGGTTAAGCTCTAGCACAGCGGGTAAGAAGGAGAAAGACAAGGAAGAGGAGTGAGGTTGGCCCTGTGGGTCATGGAAGGACTTTGACCTCTTCTCTGAGTGAGCTGGCAGCCTCTGGAAGTTTTGAGCAGAGCAGTGATTGATGACATTTAACAGTTTAAGAGATCCCTTGGATTGGCCAGAGTAGAAGCAGAGAGACCTGTTCAGAGACAGCTGTAGAATCCAGGAGAGAGATACGATGGCTGAGACCAGGGTACCAGCGACAGAGATGAGGAGAAGTGGGTCGATTCTGCACATAGTCCCAGACACCCGGCCTTCTCTTTGGTGGCACTTACCGCAGTTGTAAATAAGTAGCTGACTGTGCAATGTGTCATTATTTATTGTCTGTTTCTCTTTTCAGTGTTAATTCCACAAGGGCAGAGGCCATGTCTGGCATGTTCTCTGTCTTTAGAGACTGGGACATGGTATGAACTGATGGAGGCGATGATTGTACAGTGCACAACACGTGATACGTGATCTCTGACACAGTAAGTCTGCACGTACCATGCAGGTAGAGTGGAGGGTGACGCAACGTCCAGACACTTCCCCTGGATTGAATCCTCATTCCACCTCTTACTCCCAGTTCTGCTTTGGGCAAGTGTCTTCATCTCTCTGAGCCCTATTTTCCTCATGTATAAATTGCAGTGCAGAAAACCTATCTCAGTTAATAAGAAACACTGATAAGAAATTGAAGGGACCTCCCTGGTGGCGCAGTGGGTAAGACTCCACGCTCCCAATGCAGGGGGCCTGGGTTCGATCCCTGGTCAGGGAACCAGATCCCACATGCATGCCGCAATTAAGAGTTCACATGTCACAACTAAGGAGCCCGTCTGCCGCAACTAAGACCCGGTGCAACGCAATAAATAAATAAATATTAAAAAAAAAAAAAAGAAAGAAATTGCACGTGACAGTGACTAGCACCTGGATGACACTAATACACATGAGCTCATTTTCAGGCTGACCTTCCGTCTAACTTGACCCTGTTAGATGGGAAGGACTGGAACAGCATTCCTCAACTCTGTCCCCTCTTCATGACTGCGTCCTAGAAGCAGTGGCCTCTCGGATACTGGCCGGCGCGAAGGTGATCACCTCCCCGTAGGACGGTCCAGCCCCTAATTCTTCTCTTTGCTGAGCCAACTGAATGCCTCAGTGTGTTGTTTGCTACAGCTTTTGCTTTCTTAAGAAGCACTGGGTCCTTCTCGGGGGGCACTTCGGCCCTTGCAGGACTTGGTCACTGGCAGGCCAAGAATCACCTCTTCAGAGCCGTCTCACTGGACTTTTTAGTCTAAGCTTTCATGGCTCTGAGTCGGGAGTTCAATGCCTATGGTGGCTCATAAAGGTCGGTTTCTTTACATCCTCCCTCACAAATGCCCTTGGACGTGGAAGACACAGAACTGGAAGGACAAACGTTTTGCACGTCAGGAACCTGGTCTTTCATTCTAGAATTCAAGGCTAGAATTTGGGCTCTGGAGCGAGATCCACATGGGTTTGAATCTCAGCTCTCCATACACTGGCGTGTGCCCTGGGGAAGTCATGTAGCCTCTGTGCATCTGATTCCTCATCTGTGCGATAAGGTGGCGATGGACCCTCACCTCCTCGGGGGGTTGTGAGGATTCAGTGAAAAGAGGTAGGTGGGTCACCTGCCACAGTGCCTGGCGCAATGCTAAACCCTCAAAAAAATTGGTGCCTGTCTTCTTCATTGTCACCATCACCATCATCACAGCTGCCACCCAGCATGTCCCACTGCCCACTATGAGCCAAGTCAGGGTGTCTGGACACAGAGGGAATAAAACACAGTCCTGGCAAATGAGACACTCATAGCCTTGCTTATTTCAACGTTCCCAAAGTAGCTCTAAACTTAAGGACCCGGTGAGGTCAAGTGAAATGAAAAAACAAAAACAAGCAAACAAACACAAAATCTGGTGACAGTCTATAAATGGGTAACTGAGCAGGACACAACCCCCCATCCAAAAAAAAAAACCTCCCTGAAATGATTCAGCCACAGCTGAATGTTCCTCGGGCAAAGGGAGATAGCGCGGGGTGAGAGCCGGCTGCTTTTGACCAGACGGTGCTCCTCATGAATGTACCACTGGAGCCATGCATGCTGCTGTGGGCGAGCAGAGCTGCGGGCAGCCTCTACTCCACTGACCAGGGTCTTTAAAAAGACCTTTATGTGGCTTGGAGCGGAGACCGTGTGAAAACCCTCTGATGTCAACCTTATGCAATTCTTAACCAGACACTTGGCACATTTAGGAAGAAAAGCCAAGTCCGTGAGAATTACTTAGGAAAACAAGATCTTAATATCCCCATGTGGTAATTAAAGGAAGAAAGTTTTTGTGCTTTGATGAAATTAACGGGGACCCAGGACGGTAGGATCTAACTCAGCTCCTTGGTCAGGATCAGACCCTGAGGCTGTGAATTGGCAAAGCAGGATGTCACTTGTTCCCGCTAACTTCCCTTCGAGTTCTCCTCCCTGGAACTTCAGAATCCGAAGTCCTAAATCTGATCGCACCATGGGCACCCATGCAAACGTGGGCACTTAGCTTTTCACATCGACGGAAAGGCACAGCCAGGTCTTTGGTGGGGGGTGGGGGGCGTGAAAAGCCTTCAAACAGAGTGAATCAAGCCTTTCTGGACGCATTGCTAAGGTGCCCCCAACTGGGAGGGAGAAAATCCAAAAGCCTGAGCTGGTGAGGAGGAAGCAAATGCCACCGTGGCTGGATCTGGAAAGGGCTCACACACACAGACCTGGAGCTTCAAAATGAACGCTTAGCCTCCTGATTCAAGTTCATCAACTCCTGGCAGGGTGATCGATGCTGCAAGCTCCGTGAAAGAAGGGTCTGTGTTTTCATCTTTCCTGCACCTCCAGCGTCTAGTGCGGTGCTCGGCACGCAGCGCCCCGAAGTGTTGGATGAACTGTATTTAACTAAAGAGGAACACAGACCAGAGACATAAAACCTTTTCGGACTGCAAACAACTACTCAAAACACTGATGACTTTGGTGTCAATGAATCAGAAACATACGGTCTAGGTTTCCTGATAATTCACAGGACAAACAAACAAATAGAAAAGAACAGCGTGCCTGGGAACAAAATCTCAGAGTGTGCAAAGCATCCAATATGGCAGTTGACGACTCCAGAACGCTAAAAAATAATGCTCGGGCTCGTCGATAGCATTATAGGGTGAACTGGGGAGTTAGGTTTGGGAATGAAAAGAAATAGACTTCAAAGGAAGAGCCATACCACCATCAAATGGGCTTGGAGAATTCTGGGAAAGAGACCTGCAAACACCAGGCAGCCAAGGGAATGGCCTGGCCTAGATCTCAGGATGGACAGCGCTTGTCAACCCGTTAGAAGGCAGTGCTTTGCCTCCACGATTTTTGCAACGTGCACTTTCTGGCCCATCCTCAGGTGCTGTGGTTGAAGCAGAACTGTAAGGACCTCCTGTCCTCGTTACCTCCAAACGCAAAGTTTTCACCTGGTCCCATGAAGCCAGGTTCTCCCCTTTCACCCACGGGGAGCTGTGTCTTGTGCTCCCCATTCTACTCAACAGACCTCGCCATCACAGGCTGCATCTTCAACTGTCATAAGAATACATGTTACACACCCATCACAGCTCGGTGACACCCAGGCAAAGGGTCTCTAATGTCAGTGCACACTGGCTGAGAACCATTTGAGGTGGGCAGGGGTGGGGGGGGCATGAAGTCACAACACACCACACAATCTGTGGCTTTGGAAATAGCCGAGACAGAAGAGCATGGTCCCAGGGAGAGGCCAAGGGCGGGGGCTTGGTCTGAGCAGGGATTTGCTGGCTCCATGCACAACTCGGCCCCAGTTTATACACCATCCTTCCGATTGCTGGCGTGTACAGGGGAGACAAGTGGTGATTTGGTACAAATCTCTACAAGAAACAGTCCAAAGTGCATTCCTTTATCAATCAGGAAATGGGTGGCACATTCACACTAGGACAATCGGCTTAATGAAGGGTGTTGGCGGCTGTGATGGGCTGAATTGTGTCCCCCCAAATTCCTATGTTAAAGTCCTAACCCCCAGTACCTGTGAATGTGACCACATTTGGAGATAGGGTCTTTAAAGAGGTGATCAAGTTAAAATAAGGCCACTGGGTGGGGTCCCGATCCAATACGATTGGTGTCCTTATAAGGAAGGGGACAGACACCAGGGCCATGTACACACAGAGGGATGGCCAGCTGCAGGCCAAGGAGAGAGGCCTCAGAAGAAACCAACCTGCTGGACTTCCAGGCTCCAGGACTGTGAGACGACAGAGCGCTATGGTTTAAGCCCCCAGTCTGCGGTACTTTGTTAAGGCAGCCCAAGCAAACCAATACAGGAACCACACGGGACAGAGCAGTAACTGGGGCTACAGACAGTGGAGCTGTATCTGCCTGTGGGCCCAGACCAGTGACAAGTGGAGAGGGCTCCCATGCAGTGACCTTTGGTGGAGGGATACGGCCCATAGCCCCAGGGCGACAGCCCAGGGAGGGAGCCAGGCCAGTGAATACCCTGACCTCACTCTTCTCCTCCCTCTGAGCTCCTGCTGGGACTCCCTGTAGGTGGAACTCACTGATGCCATCTGTACAGGTCCCCTCTGTGGCAGAGAGCAGGGGACAAGGGTAGAGAGGGCCCTGGAGGAATACATGGGAAATATCTGCAATCTCTACAGAGACTTCCTACCCCAAGAAAGGCACATGAAGCCATGACCATAGGGCCTGTCCCGAAGAGCACAAAGCCTTAGGTCTCACCTTGCTTCCTGCCAAGGGTGGTCAATCACTCTCTTTGGCCCCATGGACATACCTCTCAGCTTTGCAGAGGACTAACTGGAGTTTTCAAAGGCACATGGTGGGTCTGCGATGATGCCAGGACTTGGCATGCCAAGTTGGCCTGGCTCACTTTGTCCATCCAAAGATGTGGTGCTTTTGCCTTCATGGTACAATGGAAACTCTAGAACTTGGTCCACAGGGACCCTGTGCTGTGGAACTGTGGGTATTACAGGGTGCTTATGGTAGTTGGGATGGGGACACTTCTTCCCTACTCTAGATATCTCCTTCCATGGGAAGGGTCAGCAGATGATACAATCCTCTAGGCCTCTCTCCCACTTTTTCACACTCCCCCAGGGGAGGTGAAGTAACTCATCTGATGGATAAGTTTGGAAGGAGACGCACATGCAGAGCCCAGCTCCTCCTTTCTTTCTGGAGGTTGAACTGCCCTCATGCTCCACCAAGACCTGACGCTGGGTGGAGGAGTCTGCCTCATCCTGGGATTGAGTACGAAGAGGCCAGCTTGGTTCTCATATATAAGGAGGTTGAGTAAGGAGCCTGTAGTTCTCAGGTATAACCTCCAAGGCCTCAACGTATACCAAAGTTCAAATACTTGCCCTTCTATTTACACACTAGATGGCCTTGGGAAAATATCTTCGCCTCTCAAAGCCTCAGTTTCCTCATCTGTAAAATGGGAATCGTAATCGTCCTAACCTGATAGGATTATCTTTAAATAGGGTTATTCGCTTAGCACAGTCAGCGTCTAGAACATAGTAAGCAAAAAACTGTCAAACAAAATTTCCAGTGTGTGTGTGGGAGGGATACATGGGTGAAGGATTTTAGGTGTAAATTCCTGTTTTTCTCATTCTTGGGTGAAGAAAGATGAAACAGTAAGAAATGAAAGTGATGCCAGGAGGAGGGTAGAGACCAAAAGCACAGGTTTAAACACCTCAGCGGAGCCCATCAAAAAAGGCCATTTTACATTTTAATTAAAAAGGTTTGTTGCCAGGGGACCCTCAGAAAGCAAAGAGTACCAGACAGAAGACGGGGAGGTAAGAGGTGGGGCCTCACCCACCATACGCATCTTCCCAACTCCAGCCCTGAGAGAAGCACACTGGGGGTTGGGGATGGGATTTCATGGGGAGTGTATGAAGCCCCTGAAATTGTGTGTACATTTTTGTGTGTTTTCATCTTGTTTGGTCAGCTGGGGGGCATCCACACTTTTCGATTTTTTATTCTTAACATTTGGGGCGTCATAAAACCATAAAACCCCTTGAGAATGTGATAAAAACTGCCAAACTCTTTGATGAAAAAATCAACATTCAAAATTTTGCCAACAATTTCAGAGCATTCTGGAAACCTGTCAGCCCCCTGCAAATTTTCTAAGTTCAGACCCGCTAGTAGTAGGTTTCCTCCTACTTTCCTCCTACCTTCCATCTCCTGAGCTGCCCAGGCCTCAGAGTCTTTTAAAAACACCAAATTGAGGACCCAAAGAGAAATGCCAAGTAAACAAAGGACACAGCCCCTCCCCCCCCCATGCTTCTCCTCCTCTTCGGTCTTGTACTGTGAGCGCCGGTGATGAATAAGCAGACAGTGGACCCATCTGTTCATACGGGAATATCGACCAGAGGCCAGGATGTGTGCTGCAGCATAAAAACGAGAGGGGTGGGGGGCCCGCAGTCCAGCGAGGACAGTGGGGAGACACACCCGGGGAACAGACATCGGGAGACAGGGATGCTGAGAGGCGGTGGGGGAGGGACGGGATGTGCACAGATGCTTGTGTGGAGGTGGACGCACAGCGAGGAAGGAACCAGAACGGTCCTGAGATGAACGGGCAAGGGGAAGGCAAGGAAGCCGCCTTCTTCCTACAGCCTCTCTCGTCTGAGTGTGGATCCTGGCAGAGAGTGCCTGGAGGATACTTCCCTGCTTTTTAAAAATTATACTAATGATACACGTTTTAAATTATATACCCAGGCCCAGAGGGCACGGGGTGGGGGGGGGCACGTCTTTTGAAAAGTCCGATAAATAAATCAGCAGCCTTAATTGAAACCTCCTCTGGCTTCTCCACTGGAACAGACTTCCCTTTGAAGCCCGCTTGTGTTGCCCGGCCCCTCTGAGAGGGTGAAGGTTTCCCGTGGAGAGCAGGGACCGGAGACAGAACTGTCGAGAAGGCGCCCCCAACACAGAAATGGATCCACTTCTTAGAGGCGCTGATGCCTTGCTAAGAGCCAATTACCGCTCATTCCCTTCTCGCTAGTCCCTTCCTGGCCCCTTGACCGGGACTCTTAAAATAGGGGATAGGTGCAAGGAAGCCGCCTTGTCACAGTCTGTCCTGTGTTCTCGCTGTCCCTGCTGAGTTGCTTTTTCAGATACGAGGCAGACGCACATGCTCAACTTCTGTTCCAGTGACATTTGTAAGCGGAGGGTGGTTGTGTGGACACATTAGTCACGACAATATTTTTTTTCAGCTGAAACAGTCGATCCTCCTAAGTAGTATACAAACGCCTCCATCAGACACTGGGAGGCGAGGAAGTGAACTGGGGCCATAAGCACAGTCTCTATTTTATCAAGAATGACCCGGGCAAGTCTTTCCAGTTCTCTTCATGATGTCTTACTGCTGTTGCCACTGTCAGTGATACTGCTGGCAGCACCACCCCAGGAACTGGCATTGCCATGTATGGTTTTCAAAGACTTTTCACAACCATAATTCCTTCCTGGGGCCCACAAGACCCTGTGTGATCTGGTCTCTTTCCAGCATAACCCTGCCTACCCCCTGCTCCCTATGACCAGGCCACGCTGACCTTTCTGTTCCGTGAACACACTGTTCTTATTCCTGCCTCAGGGCCTTTGCACTTGCTGTCTCCTCTGCCTGGACTGCTCATTCTCCAGATCTTTGCCTGGCTCACACCAGCTCACAAGAGCAGACTGTGCACATCTCTTCATGACATCAGCCATGGTGGCAGTAATTATACCACGGAAATTGGCAAATTACAAATCAGTGCTTTCTGTTTTAAAGACAGGATTGTTAAGCATTTACCGGCACACTGCTGATGGGCTTCCCCTTTGGTACTTCTTCAGAGAAGCCTTTTTCTACTACCCAACATACACAAGCTTTCCCGTCCATCACCCCTCTCCCTCACGTGGCCTGTCTTTATCACTGTCGTAGCTTTTACCGCCTACGGCTGGGTTGTTTATTTGCTGCTAAGTTTTGGAAGGCACAGCCCTTCCCCACTAGGCTCTAGAGAGCAGCCTCCAGGGTAGTTCTTCCTCCCTTGTATTCCCCTGGCCTAGCATAGGGCCAGGCACAGTGCTCAATGCGTATTTGTTGAAGTGGACACAGGCCTGACAATAAGCCCTTTCAAGCCTCCAATTAATTGGGGAGGGCTTGGGAGGGGCGAGTGTTCGCCCCCCAGAATAGTGAGCCTTCAAGGCGTGGGATCCGAGTGATCCAGGGTCCAAACTGAGATCTGCAAGGAGGTCCCTGCCTTTTAAGTTCACCACCAAGGACAGCTCTCCCAGGGGTCAGCTAAACTGTCGTCTCCTTTGGTCTATCAAGGATTTCATGACCTAGATTTTCGGTCAGGGACTTCCATGGGGTTGGAGTTCCACCTCTGTCCTACTGGGGGGACATCCAAGAGCCACCTGCTGGGGCTTTCTCTCCAGGTATGTGCTGCGGCCAGAGGACGGCAGAGCAGAGATGAACGGCGCTGATCTCCTGCAGCTCTGGCCATCTTGGCTGTCAAGTCCTCACATCCTTGTCACCCGTTTTCATTTTCTCAAGGATTCATGGGGAGACAAACGGACTTGTTTCCTATCTCCTATCAGGATTGGGGTTTGCCAGCTCCAGGTGTGTGAACATTCTTTGCATTTTAATTTAGCCAACTCTGCCCGCCTGCTCTTTCACCAGGCCTCACGCTGTGTTCTGGGAACAGGCTGGTGCTGGCCCCAGGAGGTGACGTTTCAGCGGCAGAGGCAGATACGTTGAACAGATTCTGACAGGGGACAGCTCGTGCTAGGTGCTATCGCTAATAGAAGTCCTCCCAAGTACTAAAGAATAATGCCCAAGGGGGAGCCCCGGGCCACTGTGTGGAGAAGACGGCATTTGGGCAGGGCCCTGGGAGATGAACTTGCTGCAGCCCCAGCGGGACTACCTCCAAACGCAGTGGGAGAGCCTCGGCGCGGCAAGCTGCCCGCCCCAAGCCACCGTGCCCGGCCGAAGGCCAGATGGGATGACGAAGGGCTCGGCAGGTGTCTGGGCGCACAGGTGGCATCAGCAGCAGATGCCCCCGCCACCAACCCCAGCCTGGCTCCCACCTCTGGGTACTTGAAATGCCTCCCACCCCCACCTGGATGGACGGATGGCACATTTCCACTGCTTTGGCTAAATGGGGCTTGAAGCTGAAATTGGAGCTGAATGTGCTACAGGAAAATCCTTAAAATGTGTCCAAGAAACAGACCTGATTTTGCTGACTGAGATTCACAGCTGTTCCGTAGGTATCAGGTATCAGGCATAGGAGACTCTCAACAGTCTTTGGGGAGGATCTTGGAGAAGCAAAGACACAGGCAAAAACCTCACCTCCCACTCCAGGGAAGGGGGGCTGGGATTCTCTGGCAGCTCTACCTCGTTGACCCCCATTTTTCTACTTTTTCCGATGGCTCTGGGCTCTGGGAGGCAGCCTCTCTGCTGGGTGGGTCTTTTGGTGAGAACCACAATAGAATGAGGTATGAAAGGAGACAGGGGTGACCCAGCCCAGAGGGCACCATCTGGGGGCAGTGTTGCCGGGTCTCCAAGACCACGGTCTCAACATAAGAGAACCTGACGTTTCGGAGTTTGGAGCAGGGCTTCCCTTTATCAAGTGGGAGCTTTGTCTCTGAGCTCCTGCACACCAACACCTTCCAATGAGCGGAAATGTTTGATGAGTCGTTAACTTTGGGGGTGGGAGGAAGGACTAGGGAGGGGGATTCGGGCTGTGACTACTGGGTTAGGATGATGCGTCCTAAGGTGGCCAGAAAGCCGTGAGAGGCTATAAATCAGTGAGAAAACAGGCTTCAAGGTGTGCTACTTACTTCCCAAGAGAACAGAGATGATCAGAAAGAAAGTGGTTATGCTTCCAGATGCATCAAAGTTACATACAGTTATGAAAAGGAGGTGATTCTCTCCTTAACATAACTGTCTCCAAGACGAGCTTGATGAATCCCGGGAATTATCACCTGGGCCCGAGAGTGTGCGCCCAAGGATAGACACCCCATCCGTGGGTAGCTGCATCTACCTGGCTCCTGACCTCTTCCTTCTCCCCTGCTGCTTTCAGGACACACCGCTTCCCCTGGTTCACCTCGTGAAGCTGTGGTTCTCAAAGTATGGCCCCTGGGCCAGCAGGATCAATCTCACTTGGGAGCTTGTTAGAGACAGATTCTCAGTCCCACCCCACACCTGCGGAATCAGAAACTCTGGGCGTGGGACCCAGCCATCTGGGTTTTATCAAACCCTCCAGATGATTCTGTAGCACCATCAAATTTGAGAACCGCTAGCAAAGCAAACGGCAAAACCACCCCCAAGAGGATGCCATGGGAGGAAGCACTGCTTTGTCGCTCAGACTCCTCCCCTGCCCAGCTCTGTTCATGGCATCTTCCTGCCCATCTCCCTAGCATTATGTGTAAGATCCTCCACGACCTGGCTCGGCCATGCCACCCCTGCTTACCCCTTTAAACTCAGCAGCATGAATGCAGTTACAGCATACGGTTTCCCACCTTCTCACCAGGCTCAGACTGTCTCCTCTCTCTAGAATGCCTATATCCTTTTCCCGACGTCCCAAGGCTGGTGATCCCACTGACTCCCTACACAAATCCTTCAGCACACTGTACAATAATTCCCTATTCATGACTGTGAACTCCCCGGAGATAAATGCTGCTTTATTCTCGTTCTTCCTGCTTTCACGAGCGCAGGATTTGGCACACAGGGGAGTGCTCATCAATACTTCTGGAAGGAATAAAGGGCTCAGACACTAATACTAGGAGGAAGGAGGTGAGGGAATGGTCCTCAGCCCCTTCTGAGGTCTCAGGTTCCCATGGTAGGAGCTACCCCAGCAATGGGTGGCAATTAAAAATGCTGTGCATGCAAAATTAATAGCTAAAGGAAAACTGAATTATGTATAATATGTTGTGTATTAACATGTCTTTTGGAAGTTTTTTTGTTTTTTTTTTTTTGTTTTTTTGCGGTACATGGGCCTCTCACTGTTGTGGCCTCTCCCGTTGCGGAGCACAGGCTCCGGATGCACAGGCTCAGCAGCCATGGCTCACGGGCCCAGCCGCTCCATGGCACGTGGGATCTTCCCGGACCGGGGCACAAACCCATATCCCCTGCATCAGCAGGCGGACTCTCAACCACTGCGCCACCAGGGAAGCCCTGGAAGGTTTTTTTAAACTGTATTCACCAAAACAAGCAAGATTTATAAACAAAATTTCAGGCTCACATCTCTCGTATAAGTCAAGGTACATGCATGCTAGCTGTGGTGGGGAGTTACAGCACCCCTAAAAGCTCTGGCCTGTGGAGTGAATGGTGCATGGAAGCGGCCAGAGGCCAGGGAATGAGGTGGCATTCCACAGATGCCCGGGCTCCTTGCTCCTGCATTCCTCTCCTGTAATTCCTTAACCTCCTGGGCAGAGGGCAGCCTGTGGGGACTGGCCTTGCTGCTGACAGTACAAAAGGATGTTCTGTCCATTGGTGCCTCACTGGGCAATGATAAAGCGGTGTCATGAGGGGACCCTTGCACATCTGCGAGGCGAGCTGGAGCTGCCCCCGAGGCCACAGTGTAACAGACTCAAATCTTCACATCTTCTTCCAGCATCTGTATGTGGGTACAAAGCAGTCACTCACTTATCTGGCTGTTCAATGAAGGGCAAACAACACGATATGCTCATTGCAGTAGAAAGTGCTAGAAAGATGTATAAGGCACACTCCCTGCCCACAGGGACCTTCTCTTCTAAGCAGAGAGAAGACAGGGATCCAATAAAGCCCAGACTTGGCTGACTGTGAACACCCATGTGAGTGGTAAACTCTCAGAGACAGAGAACAGGTGGGGTTACTTCCAACTCTCTGCTTACATGCCCTATCACCTCTGACCTCCTAGATCAGGCAAATTTCGCTGTAATATGTTCCCCTCGCACCTCACATTTGCCTCTTTATAATACAATTTACGATAGAATCGCTGTTACGAAACAACAATTTCTGCTTCCAAAGTGTGTTATTTGCAGTGTCTTATTTAGACCTTTCAACGATCCTATGATAGGTACCACTCTCAGCCCCATTTTACAGATGCTCAAGGAGGTGAAGAGACTTCCCCCTGATTTGTACAGCCTACAAGGGGCAGAGTCAGGCTACAGGGCCCAGACAATCGACCTCCAAATCCTGCGCTCTCAACACTTCCCAAATTCCTTCTGGCCAATGTCCATCCCACTTGTAGGTGGTCGGTCAACCAGATGAGGCATGGGCCTCATCTGCTGTGTTCATCCTTGTATCTTGTGGCACCCAGCACGGTGCACTTGGGAGGTGCTCAAGAGATGTTTGATGAAAGACTAAACAAGTGAATGAACATTCCAGCTGACTAAACAAATGAATCAGAACAGGAAGGGCGAAGGAATGGAGATCGTCACAATTGGAATGCTGGATTCTTCAGCACGCCTGACCACCTCCCCTTCCCTCTCTTTCTACTTTCCAGGTGCTCTTTTTCTTCCTTCTTTTCTCAACATTCCAACTAAAGGGCACCGGGCCCACTGACCCCTTGCTTGGTCAGTGACAGATGGACGAGAGGAGGCAGCTGGGCGCCGCCGGAGTTTATTTCCGAGCTGTCGAGGTAGAGGGGGTCACCTAGCAGGCTGAAGCCAAATGACGTCTTAAGGACACCGAGCTGGGCAGTGATTTGCAGCTTCAGCACAACAGAGGTCCTGCTTTTGGAGGGAGACCGATAAACAACGGCCCCACAGCTTAACAGGATTGAAATATGATGCTATTCAAAGGGGATGTCAAAAGGATGAATAGCCCATCTCCTCCTAGCTTGGTGCTAGGAGTTAAAATCACTGGGACCTGCCTCGAGTTAAAACCACGCTTAGCCTGCACGCTACATTTTAAATCTCCATTAAGTACAGACCATCACCATCACAGCATGGGACAGGCTCTCCGGGCCTCTCTGCACATTAGTCCAATTCTCCAGTTGGGTCTTTTTTAGTGGGGACCAAGCTGAGTGCCTCGAGAGCAAACACAACTCAGTACATTGAATCTAGAAATAAATATCTGGTCCCTTTCTTGGAACACGCTTCTGGACTTGTCTCTAAACACTCAAGAAAAACAAGGTGCCTCCGAAAATAAAGCGACAGTTACTGACTCCACTGAACGCAAGTGACAAGCATGGCAGAACTGAATCCTGCCACACATCCTCCACACAAACAGATTTATGGGGGAAGATGGAAAGTCAAGGTAAGGGTGATGGAGTAGGTTGTTTAAACAAAGACAGTCTAAGCTTCTACGCCAGCAGTGGTTGGGCTCCACGTTCAGGCAGCCACACCCGGTGAGTCTGCTTTGCTGTCCAAGTTCAGATTAAAATAATACAAGACAACAAGTCTAGCACCTATAGATTTAAGAGTTTCATTCTCTAACTAGGATACTCCTTCTCTGAGTGGTGGTTCTCAACAGGCAGATGGGACCCAGAGCTGATGATTCTCCATGTGGTCTGCTCAGTGAATAGCAGCTTGCAATCCTGACTTTTAGACTGAGAACAATGTGGCTTCCTTGCTTCCTGGTGGGAAGGAATGATTAATTCTGTCCTTCCCATTGCCAGGAGAAACAACCACCTCCCTCCCTTAGAAGGTGGGCTTTGCCCCTGCTTTATTGAGGTATGGTTGACAAATAAAAATTGTAGATATTTACGAGATTTAAATTGTGATGTTTTCATATGCATCATTTAGAAATGATTACCGCAAACAAGCTAATTAACAAATCCTTCACCGCATACAGTTACTTTTTTTTTTTAATGGTGAAGACACTTGAGGTCTACTCTCTTAGCACTTTCAAGTACACAGCGCAGTATTATCAACTCTAGTCGCCATGCTGTACGTTAGCACTTATTCATCTTACAGCTGAAAGTTTGTACCCTTTGAGCAACGTCTTCCCATTCCCTCCTGCCCTCAGTCCCTGGGCACCACTGTTCTACTCTCCGTTACTGTAAATTCCACTTTTCCCTCCATATATTTCCCCCCATATATATTCCCCCCAAATGCCACATGATACCATATGGCATTTGTCTTCCTCTGTGTCGTCTGGCTTACTTCACTTAGCATAATGTCCTCCAGGTTCATCCATGTTGTCAGAAATGGCAGGATTTCCTTCCTTTTTTTAAAAAATATGAGATATAATTGACATATCGTATCAGTTTTAGGTATGCAACATAATGATTTGATATATGTATATATTATGAAATGCTCACCACAATAAGTTTAGTTAACATCCATCACCACACAGAGTTACAATTTTTTTTCTTGTAATGAAAACTTTTGAGATTTACTCTCTTAGCAAATTTCAAATATACAAATATGTTATTTTTAGCTATATCACTTCCTTCCTTTTTAAGGTTGAAAAATATTCCATTGTATATATATATATGCCACATTTTCTTTATCCATCTGTTGACAGACATTTAGGTTGTTTTCATATCTTGGCTACTGTGAAAGATGCTGGGATGAACCTGAGGGTGCAAATATCTTTTCCAGATAGTGATTTTATTTCCTTTGGGTGTCTACCCAGAAGTGGGATTGCTGGATCATATGGTAGTTCTATTTTTAATTTTTTGAGGAACCTCTATATTGGTTTCCATAGTGGCTGTACCAATTTACATTTCCAACAGCAGTATACAAGTGTTCCATTTTCTTCACATCCTTGACAACACTTATCTTTTGACTTTTTGATAACAGTCGTCCTAATAGGTGTAAGGTGATATCTCACTGAGGTTTGGATTTGCAGTTCTTTGATTAATGGTATCGAGCATCTTTTCATGTACCTGTTGGCCATTTTTATGTCTTCCTTGGGAAAATGTCTATTCAAGCACTTTGCCCAATTTTTAATAGGGTTATTTCAGTTTTTATTATTGAGTTGCATAAGTTCCTTATATATTTTGAATATTAACCCCTTATCAGATATACGGTTTGCAATTATTTTCTCCCATTCTGTAAGCTGCCTTTTCACTCTGTTCATTGTTTCCTTTGCTGTGCAGAAACTTTTTAGTTTGATGTAGTCCCATTTGTGTATTTGTTCTTTTGTCGCCTGTGCTTTGGGTGTCAATTCTAGACAATCACTACCATGACTGACATCAAGCTTGCCTCCTATGTTTTCCTCCTGGAGTTGTTTTATTAGGAGTGGCAAATAGGAAGGAGGTGATAGGGAGGTAGATAGTTCTCTTGTCCTGTCCGAGTGAGGATCATTGCCCTTTGGGGAGGGGAGACGTGATCATCCCCACTTAACCTCCCTCATCAACACAGAGCTTTCCGACACCAAAGTCAAAGTCAAGGGTTGTTACTCAGTGACCTAAGCACATCCATCTCTCCATTCCATTTTAAGATCCAAACTGGTCAAATTGATGTCAATACCTGAATAAGGAACTGACAGACAAAGATAAACTGTGATGGGCTCTACTACCTAATCAGGTGGTCTGGATAAGTGCTTTCTCCCCACCTGGTTCATCTCATGATGAGCTCTCCATAAAGAGAAAAAATAATTATGCATAAACAGGAAGACAGCAAAACCCCATAAACCCAGAGTTAATGTCTGTTAATATTTTGTTACTTATTCCTCTACACATGCATTGAAAGATGTCTGGAAGAATGAATACACACACACACACACACACACACACACACAATGTACATAAATGTACTATATATATAAAATACAATACCCATAAACTATACAAATATATATATTATGTGTATGTCTACATATATTTGTATAGTTTGTGTCTTTGTATACTCACATATATATATGTGATCATAATATATACTTATATATATATACTTACATATACTTATAAGTATACTTATATATATAAGTATATACATAATATAATATATAGTATAGCTTATATGCTTACGTAGTATATATATCTTATATACTTACATCTTGCTTGGTGCACTTATTGATACACTGTGAGTGTATTTAATGAACTGGCCACATATTTCTGGGACACCTAGATATAAAGTGTAAAATCAGGGGAGTTTCTTTTCCTGAAATTTGGAAGTACCTAGCCAGCCATCAACAGTCAAAAATCTCCAAAGCTCTAAAAAATTTAACGTTCCATTAAATTTCGAAGTCAGCACTTGTTCTGTCAGCAAAGTAATCCCTAGTCATAACTAAAAATTATATATCGGCCTTTAATTGCCACATCATCATCCCTATAGACCTGAGATATAAATGTAAATTCAATATTAGCTATTAAAATATGCATTTGTTTTCTAAATGGCCTTATCCAGCAAATGACTCTGCAAAATCAGGAAGAATAATAATGGATCAGGAGCGAGGAATAGTAAGCAAGTATCCCAACACCTCTGTAAATCACCGGGCACACCCTGTGGGGCGTGAGTGTAATTACACATGAATAAGATGAACCGCAGGGCCGCCTCGGGAGTCCGCCATCTTGAATGAATTACGGATAGTCAAGTCCTATCTAAGATAGGTTATTAAGGAGGTTTTATGGCTGGCCTACAACAGGAGTCTGAATGAAAGCCAACTGTCCTGCTAAGAAAGGGCTTTGGGTTTGCTTGGGAAGCAGCATTCCTTTTTGGTGAATGGCTTTGGCTTAACCCAGAGGCAACTTTCCTCTCTTTGATGAACTGGAAAAGGAGAAAGAGCGTGAAGGAAAACTCTCTGACATTTGCAGGGGCTGCTGTCACCCCAAGTCAGCCACTGGAGCCGTGAAGGGCTTTGGTGACACGGAGGGGCCTGTCGTGATGCTCCACTGCAGACTGACCTTGGGGAATTCCCCCTCGGTCTCCAACATGAATACATAAATGGGGGGCATCCCCTCTCTCCCTGATGTCTACTTCTGCTTTGTGGCCTCTTTAAATCCTGGGTTTCCAAGTAAAAACGTCAGACGGCCAGCCGTCTCAGGTTCATTGCCATGCAGGATTGCACCAAGTATATGTTTTTAATACTACAAGCACTTGAGAAAGGGAGGGCAAGGAAAAAACCCAGCAGGCCCAAGATGCATAATTCATGACGAAGGCTGAAAGTGCCGAGTGTGCAGGCCGTCTTCATTGCTCACAGACGGCAGCCAGTTACCTGCGGCAGGAAGTGACAGCGTCAAGGCAGCGGGTTGCTTTGGCCAGAAAGGGAGGTTCCTGCCACCCCACGGAGCAGTGTTTCCGGAATCCCAGAATCCTGTCTGGCTTTGAAAACGGACTTTGTCAACAGCTCTGACGGAGAAGTCTCCACCATCCAGGGAGGCTGTTTCCCAGAGAGAAGTCGAAAGCCCTGTAGGCACTTTGATGCTGCTTCACTCAGTTTAATGAGAATAACCCCGTGAAAGAGTGTTCTTTTGCTCAGTGACACACGTGCCTGGCTTCGCACGGAGCATTTGTTTAGCACTAGCTGGTCTGGGCGGGTCCCCTGCCGCCTAAGGGTCTCGCCATACCCTCCGCCCCTGGACAAGCTGAACGTTGTGAACCGAAGCTTTAGCGCATCCCTGCCGGGGTCTACGCAGCCCCAAAGGAGAGGGCTCTTCCGGATTCCCTGCTCCTTGCCACCTGATGAGGCAGACTCGAACGATGCTCTGGGCTCTGGGCTCTGGGCTACTGGGAGGGCACTGCACAGGTTTCTTTTTCCTCTTGGCCATTTTAGGTTTTCACTGGGAAAATAACTCCTGATTCTTCCAGCAGGGTCGACAGGGTCCTGCCACGGAGTAATCCAGGCAGAGCTCCCGTTCACATTTCATCCGTCTGCTAGCTACAGTCCCCAGGAACTTCAAATGCAAGCACTTCAATGGCAAATGTTTGCTGGGCCAGACAGTGTTTCCATGCTCTCAACATCCTCCAGGAGCCTCGCCCCAACCTTGTGCGAGTGGTGAGCTCATGGACGAGGTTCATTGTACAATCAAGAGCGGGTGCGGAAAGGGGTTCTCACTCCCCTAGGATGTCAATCATGGGCCAGACCAGATCCTGAGCAGCTCTCCAGTTGTAAGTTTCACAAAATCTGATACGCAAGACTTAGCACAGTTTTACCTACAAACTCTTATTGGTGCTTTAAAAAAATCGAGATATAACTGACATAGACTTGGCATTTTTTGTAAACAAAAGTTATCTTGTCCAAATTTGTCATCTCAGTTGTGAAAGGGAATATGTGCATTACCTGTGCTACTTCCTGTATCTAGAATAACAAGTAACTGTATCCACGGATTGGGTGATGATGGACACGTCAACATTGGAGATATCCCCACTGTGAGCAGTCCTGTTGGGTTTCCTTCATTTGCCAAGATTCCTCCACTGAGATGAAATGGAGCCAGAGAATTCCACAGAGCAGCCCTCCTCTGCTACCACAGGACTTTTGACCTCTTGTGTTTTATAACTGCTTGGACCATATTCTAATTATTCACTCCCACATTGGTTTCTACCACTAGACGCTGGAAGACAGGGGTCTCGTTTGTTTCCTCCTTGGTGTTCGCCCAGGGGCAGATGCTGCCTGGTACATAGTGCGTTCTTCACATTCATTCTATAGTTCATACCAAGCACCTACTCTGTGCCTGGCACTGACGAGCACGGTGGTAAACAGGACATGCAGCCTCTGAAACAACTTGAGAGTCTGTCTAATTCAACACTCTTTTTTTTTTTTTTGCGGTACGCGGGCCTCTTACTGTTGTGGCCTCTCCCGTTAAGGAGCACAGGCTCCGGACGCGCAGGCTCAGCGGCCATGGCTCACGGGCCCAGCCGCTCCGCAGCATGTGGGATCTTCCCGGACCGGGGCACGAACCCGTGTCCCCTGCATCGGCAGGCGGACTCTCAACCACTGCACCACCAGGGAAGCCCTCAACACTCTCTTTTAATACATGATGAAACAGGCCCAGGGAGGGAAAGTGCCCAGGATGCCACAGCCAGAACCAGACCCAGTCTAGCACCCTCCCCCGGCCGGACCAACTAGAACGGTGCTTGACAATTAGGCAGCATGTCTATGCGTTTGTCTATTTGGTGCCAGAGGCTGGATATGAAGACCAGTAAAAGCAGGAGGGAGGGAGGGACATAGTAACAGCAAAGGATTTGGGGAGAAGAGACATGAATGTGGGTAGAACCAGGTCAGGTTGGTATACTCCAACATTAGTGTCAGGACGTCAAGTCCCTGCCCCCCAGGCAGCAGGGGCGCTGAAGAACTCCAGCACTAGTTGTTGGTACAGGGCCAGGGCGCAGACTCTGGTCTCCACATTGAAAATGAAGAGAATAATGCTTGCCTCTTGGGTTTGCATAATAAAAGCTGAAGAACAGAATTTGCCTATCAACTTAAGCTCTGTGAAAACGCGTAGAAAATTTCTAAAATATGACCCATTCTTACACAGATAAATCACACAGGTCCCTTGCCTCCTACTTGCAGCTTAGTTTTATGCCGTAAAAAAAGCAGATACAGCTAGTGACTACTTCCAGAGTCAAAACCCAGCTCCTTGGCAAGACCCAAAGGCCCCACTGGCCGGAATTTGTCTGCATCTCCAGACTGACCTTCCCCCACTTCAGTCCTACATCCCGGCCGCAGCAAACGCCCTGAAGTTCTTCTCATGCACCATTTTGTTCTTGCCTCTCTGCTTTTGCCCAGGCTGCCTAGAGCATCCTTTCTGTCTTCTCCGTGGTCCATGCCCGCCCCAGTCCAGCCTCGTAAAAGGCTGCCATTTTGACACTGAAGGAATTACCACAGCCAACTGAGATTTCCTTTAAAAACCAGCAAATCAAACCACAGTGAAAATACGCTAGGCTACTTTGGACGCTGATAACCACAGTGTAAGTTGATCGATTTTCCATTTGGAAGAGAGCAAAGACTGCCTTATTAGACCAGCATGACACACACTCCATGTTCGTCTACTGATAGGTCTCCGGGTACCTCTTATTGAACTAGTTCTCTTGGGGGGAATTCTGTTCCTGAGCCACCTCTGCCAGGAGTTCCACATAAAGTGGAAGAAGAAACCCAGCCAGCCACGGCTGTTGATAGCCTGGTTAATAAGCTCTGCTTCAGTGAAGGCTTTTTCCTCTTCCCCACAAGCAGAATCCCAGATGGAGCCCAGGCTCAGGCACTCATGACCAAGATGGCAGTCCTGGGCCCTGCAGACCCTGGGACTGAGGGTCTGCGTGGAGGTTCATTGCTGTTGCCGTCAGAGTCGCAGACCTAGAGGTCTCTATAAAAGCCAAGGCCAGAGCCAGGGCCTTTCCTGTGGGCCTCCTGCTGCACCCTGATATCAGGCAAAGCAGAGAAAGGGACCACCCAGAATTGCTGCTAGGTCATTTTTGATGGAAAGAAGGTGAGGGTGAGGCTGACTTTGCTATGATTTTGGGGGTGTTCTCACAGTCTATTAAGAAGCAGTGGAAGTTCATTAATATCAAAAGAAGTTAAGAAAAGGTGGAATAAAGAGATCATTCCTCTTTGCCCGTGAAGGAGGCTCCCAGGTTGGCGTGGGGGAGGATTGGGGAGAGAAGGACGGGAAGGGAGAGAAAGGGTCACATACGTCTGCCTAGAGTCCCTCCCAGAGATGTGGGATGGTGTCGGCTCCAGGAAACTGGTCAGACTGAGGTGGGTGTGCTTGGAAATTCTGGCGTGGCCTCCAAGAGTGGCAGACTGAGTCGATGGGAGGGAGTGCAGGGCAAAGAGAGGGAGACACTCATATTGAAGTTCTGTCACTTACTAACTGCAGGCCTTGGGGCATCTGGGCCTCAGTTTCTCCATCCGTAATCAATAAAATGGGAATAATACCTACCTCATGGAGTTACGAGAACAGGATACACACAGGTGCACACACACACACACACACACACACACACACACACACACACACACACACACACACAGCACACCTATAACTCATCATCTATGATTTCCAGCCTGAACTTCTTTAAAGGGAGAAACAACGACCTCTTCTGGAATCTGTGGTTCCTCCTCCCCTGCCATCATCTTCTATTGTTGTCTTGAGCACATCTAATTGAACAACATTCATTTATTTATTTATTTGGTTGTGCAGCACATAGGATCTTAGTCCTCCGACCAGGGATTGATCCCGTGCCCCCCTGCAGTGGAAGTGCAGCGTCTTAACCACTGGACCGCCAGGGAAGTCCCTGAACGGCATTTTTAAAACGCAATTTAATCCTATCAAGTCTTTACCTTAGTTTCATTAAATAAGTGTACAACTGGCATAAACAGGATTGGGAATAGCCACAAGTAACCTTTGGCAAGTAAATGACTTGGTTGCTGGGAGCGGAGATGCCCTGGCAGGTTGGTGAGGGGACTGCAAGCTAAGAGCGTGCAGAGGCCCCAGGTCGCTCTGCCCATATGCCCTTGCCCTTAGCACACAGGTGTACACTGGCTTGACTTCCAGCTGCCCCTGCCTGCAGTTCTCTGCCTGAGGGCCTCCTCTCCCTGCTGGAGCTCACTTTGCCCCCTGCATAGCAGGTGCCACAGAACAACAGAAACTCTCACACCAGGCATGGATGGGAGCTGGTGTATAAATACCCCAGCCCCCTCACCTGTAGGGCTGGATAACCCTGCGGCACGTTCTACACGGGTCCCCCGAGTTTCTCCAGCGGGATTAAGCTCCAGTCTCCCACAGTGGTACCTGGCTGGGAAGCTCACCCTTGCACGGCTGCCTTCCCTGCCATGTCTCATTTTCCTGAAGCCCTTATGGTGTTCCCACACCTCTCAGATAAATATTTTCTCTTGAATCCTTGACTCGGTTTGCTTTTGCGGAAACCCACACTATAACAGTCCCAGATGTAAGTTCTGCTCTGGGAACAGAGAGCACAGGGCAATGTGGCACTTTAGTTACATGAAGGTCACTGTATATACAACTCCATCTGTGGGGGGCTGGATAGCCCCCAAAGATGTCCGGATCCTAACCCCCAGAACCCGTGGATATGTTCACTTGCGTGGTCAAAGGGACTCTGCAGATGTGACTAAACTAAGGATCTGGAGATGGGGAGATGATTCTGGATGAGCCAGCTGGGCCTGATCCAATCATGAGGGTCCCTATAAGAGGGAGGCAGGGGGAAGTGAGAGTGGAAAGCAGGTTATGTGACAACAGAAGCCGTGGGAAGCACAGTCAGAAAGAGAAGGTGCTGGCTTTGAGGAGAGAGAGGCACTATGGGCCAGGGAACAGAGGCAGCCTCTAGAAGCCAGAAAAAGCAAGGAAACAGGTTCTCGCCTGGAGCCCCCAGAAGGAATCAGCTGTTGATACCATGAGTTTAGCCTCATCAGACTCATTCCAGACTTCCAGCCTCCAGAACTGTAATAGAATAGATTCGTGCTGTTGTTTTTTTAAGCCCCTGAGTTTATGGTAATTTGTTACAGCAGGAACAGGAAACTAGTGTGCCATCCAACCCTTGCATTACTTTATAGTGGATACAATTTATCCCCATTTTGCAGATGGGAAAACTGGTACTTGCTCATGGGCGAAACAGCTTGGCCTCAAGGTCGAAGAGCTGATAAGTGGCAGAGCTGGGATTAAGATCAGTCTGTCCAACCTTGACCTTCAAGTACCCCCCACACCCACGATTCCAAAACTGATTCCAAGAGGCCAACCTGCAAAGCCAGCCCCCTGAGGTTGGGCTTCCTGGGTCTACGATGTCCATTAAAAGGCTCGACAGAAAAGAAACATGACAAACCTTGCAAAGGTGACAGGAGAAGCTCGCAGTAGCTTGATATGGGGCCAAAGCCTACCTAGACACCCAAGTAATAAACTGCTAAGAGAGTACACCTCTTACCATATTTCAGAAGAAATACAAATACTCCATTAGGTAAGAAAAATGGAATTGCTGCTCAATTATTATTCAATAATTAATATGCATTTTTTGAGCTCCTACTATGTACTAGGCATGTGCTAGATGCTGGGGAAACCCAACAAATAATAAATAATAAGAAACGATACCTGCCTTAGCGATGTGGGGGATGCAGGGGCAGGAGGTAGCGCACACATACATGCCAATAACCAGGATACAACAGGAGGTGCAATGTGTTTCTAAGTCAGCCTGGGGAACCATTCCTGAGGACCTACTATGTGCCAGACGATGAGTTGGAGCTGGGAGAAGATAAGGCAATCCCTGCTATGAAGGAGCTAACAGCCTGGCGATGTTTGCAAACAGTATCATTCATTCTTCACACACTTATTTGACTAATATTTGCTGAGTGCTTCCTACATGCCAACACTGTGTCACGGATGCTGAAGTGTTGAAAACATACAGGAAACAGCAGAGGCTGAAAGGAGAGAATGGTCAGTGCTCCTTGGAGGGTTCAAGGAAGCCTAGTGGTAACATGAGTTGAGGTCCAACAGCTGAGACGTGTCCCCCAGGCGGAGAATGGGTGAGAAATCTTAGCTTCACATCTCTGCTTTAATATCCCATTAATCTAATTTGTGCGTTCCACCTAGGCATCTTCTTTGGGACGGGCCACAACTGTCAAATATGGGTGGCAGAGTTTAAATTGTGGCCTTCATCGTTTCTTTGCACTTGTAGAGCAACTCAGTGCCCAGGGAATTGAACTCAGCCTGTTGTTTCTCAGGTTCATTCCCAGCACTGAGACACTGGCAGTTTCCAGTTCCTGGGAAGGTTCCGGGGGTCACTGTCTACATGGCTTTCAGTTCACATTTTCCATCCCATCATGCATTCAGCAGGCTCCTCCTCTCATATCTGATAGGAAACTTGCAGTATGTCAGATGTGACAAATAGGGTTTTAAAACAGCCAAGGGAAATATAAACAAAGAGATCTGCTTTTCAGACTCTGGTATGAACAGTTCTGGAAAAAGAAAGGGAGAGAGGATTTTAATGGACTTACTGGGAAACCAGTTCAAATGAGAGAGACCAGGTGGTGGTGGTGGAGCGGCTGACACTCTGTATGCATCTTACCTTTTATAATAAAAACAAGTGTGACATCCACCTTGTGTTGAGTTGTCTGCGTTTTGAAATCTCCTGGGTCTGGAATATCATAAGCATAGACATAGACAAACACATCCGGGGTGAGTAAGGAAAGAATTTATTGAGTTTCAGGGTTGGGTAACTGGACGTTCTTTTTAAAACTCTTCTTTTAAATGAAATTTTTCTCCATTAAAAATATATAACAACAAAATGTGGTGTATATACACACAATGAAATACCATTCAGCCTTAAAAAGGAAGGGAATTCGGACACGTGCTACAACACGGATGAACCTTAAAGACACTATGCTGAGTGAGATAAGTCAGTCACAAAAGGACAAGTACTGTTTGAGTCCCCTTATATGGAGTACCTAGAGCAGTCAAAATTCACAGAGGTAGAAACAGAATAGTGATTACTGGGGGCTAAGGAGAGGGAGGGACGGGGACAGTGTTTAATGCAGACAGAATTTCAGTTTGAGAAGAAAAAATTCTGGAGACGGATAGCGGTGATGGTTGCCAACAGTGTGAATGTACTTAATGCCACTGAACCATACACTTAAGAAAGGTTCAAATGGTAAATGTTACGTGATGAATATTTTACCACAAGAAAGAAAAATGTAACAACACTAAATGCCACTTTCAAGTTGAAATAGTAGGATTTGGGAGCTGAAAGGGACTGTAGCCATGAGCTGGTGAGTCTGGAGTTTCTTCAATGTTGGTGTTGGGCTGGCTGCAGTGAATGAGCCAGGGGTAACCCAGCCGTTCCAGCCTAGATATTTACCCAGGAGAAATGAAAATATAATTCCACAAAAGACCTGTATACAAATGTCCACATCAACTTTATTCAGAACAGCCCCAAACTGGAAACAATCGTCCATCAATAGGAGAACAGATAAACCATTGCGGTGTATCCGTACAATTTACTACTCTCCAGGTATAAAATGAATGAACTATTAAACACACAACGACTTGGATGAATCTCAGAAATATTTTGCTGAGTGAAAGCAGCCAGATGTAGAAGTGTACATACTGTAGGATCCATTTATATGAAGTTCTAGATTAGGCAAAACTAATCTATACTGACAGAACTCAGAACAGGGGTTGCATGGGGGTAGGGCAGTGTGGGGAAGGGGCTCAAAAAGATTTTCTAGGATGATGGAAATATTTGGTATCTCGATAGGGGTATGAATTCCCTGAATGTACTTCATTTGACAAAGTCATCAAACTGTATACCTAAGACCTATGCATTTTGCTGTATGTGAGTTATATCACAATTTTGAAAGTATATAATTATAAAAACTATCACCACCAGAGATTGTGGTTCAGTAGGCCTCGAGTGAGAGCCAGGCATCTGTAGGTTTAAAATATTCACAGAAGAGGCGCACAGTCAGCTGGGTTCCAGCCAGCCCACTCCCTCCTGCCCTGTTGGTCTAAGGTGGGAGCCGCCTTCCCACAGCCCCTTCTCCCTGCAGCCTTCACCCTTGAAGGAGGCAGGTGGTACCTCCTTGAACCTTGGCTCACAAATCACAAGTCACTTCTTAGATGTGCTCAACAAGACTGGACCATGTCCTTTCTCACGTGGAGTCCAAGGACGAGGTCCTCAGGAGTGCAGACTGTGGGGTCTGACTGCCTGGGTTCAAATCCTAACTCCTTTCTGACTAGCTGAGGAGCCTTGGGCAAGTCCCTTGCCTCCGTTTCTTTCTCTGTACAATTAGGAGGTTGATGTTATTAGCACCAACCTCAGAGGGCAGCTGTGAGGATTTAAGAAGTCAGTACAGGGCTTCCCTGGCGGCGCAGTGGTTGAGAGTCCGCCTGCCGATGCAGGGGACGCGGGTTCGTGCCCCGGTCCGGGAAGATCCCACATGCCGCAGAGCGGCTAGGCCCCGTGAGCCATGGCCGCTGAGCCTGTGCGTCCGGAGCCTGTGCTCTGCAGCGGGAGAGGCCACAACAGTGAGAGGCCCGTGTACCGCAAAAAAAAAAAGAAGTCAGTACAAAAATATAATCATGTTTTTTATTTCCTACATTTTATAACGCTTTGACATCTTGGGGGCCTTTGGACCCCGGGAGGGACTGCAGCTCCCAGGGTTGGCTAATTTCTAGAGATGGCAAACAACTTGCCTCTGACCATGACCCTGATATGCATACATGCCAATCCAGAGCCCATAGCCCCAACCAGCTCCTTTATCAAACTCTCACATACCAAGTCAATATCCCCCTGTCCTGAGTCACCCTGGGCCGGGAACTGGAAAACTAGGGGCCATCTGTATAGCCCGGAGCCTGCTGAAGTTATTCAGAAACTCCAATCCTGTGCTTATTCTACATACTTAACCCTGCCTCACCTACTGTTTCTGAGAAAACCCTAATAAAGGCTGTGGCCCATGCTTCCTCCTTGCTTACCAACCCTGGTACTTCCCCATGTGGCCCTGCCCCCTTCTCTTGGGAACCATTAGTAACAAACTATCTTTTCAACAGCAGTTGTCTCCTGATCTGTTGGCTTTGCCATACATGAATAAAGCCAAAATTCTGGGTACACTTTACTATAAGCATGAGAAGAGTGCCTGGCACACGGTAGGCCTGCAAAAGGTGGAGTCTTTGAGTAACAGAACCCTCTGCTACTTTTTCACAGCACTTACCGTGATGGGTAATTATATATTTTGGGGGGTTGTTTGATTAATATCTGTCTCCCTCTCTAACTTCTAAGCTCTGAGAAGAAAGGCCCATGTCCATTTTTTAGTCATTTGATAAACCCAGCACCTAGTCAGGGCCAGGCAAAGAGGAGAGCTTCGCAAAGACTTGATGAACGAAAGAGGACCCACTGGTTGTGCAGTTAAGCCATCCTTTCTTTCCTTTTTTTTTATTTTTGATGTGGACCATTTTCAAAGTCTTTATCGAATTCACTACAATATTGCTTCTGTTTTATGTTTTGGTTTTTTGGCCACGAGGCATGTGGGATCTTAGCTCCCCCACCAGGGATTGAACCCACACGCCCTGCACTGGAAGGCGAAGTCTTAACCACTGGACTGCCAGGGAAGTCCCAAGCCCTCCTTTCAGAGATGGTGAAGTCTAAGCCAGGGAAGGGAGGTGATTCACCAAATCACACAGCGCATTTGGTTGGAGCTAAGGTGTCAGGCCCCTTGACTCTCAAGAACCCTCTCCCAGGCCAGGCGGTCACCCCCAAATCTGGGGTCTGACTTTGTAAGCTGTGGGGAGTAGCCCAGGCCCCCAAACAGTTCAATTCTGCACGTGCAAAACTGCGTGGATGCCCAGGAAGTTCTGCGTTGCCTCCTTGCTGGCCTGCTGGCCTTTGCTCACCCAACTGACATTGTTCTCAGTCCTCACAGAGTTTCCCGTCACCACTCAGCAGCTTTTTGATACATTGGTGCAGACCTTGAAATCATGTCGGACTTGGCAGTCCACCTCCTTGGTCTCTCTTCACAGAGAGGAGCTGGCTCCCATCAGTCATTCCCGAGACCTGGAAGCGACCTCCTCTGTGTATGATGTAATTGCCAAGCTTATTCGCAACTCTTCCCGGAGGGAATTCTGGAGGAGTTTCCTTTGGCTTTGGGGTGGTGGGTGTCTGTCATCACCAAGACCTAGGAATGGGTCCCTGGGGTGCCTTAGAGGCTGTCATCAACTCTTGGAATTCTTGGATTCGACTCCTAAACCCCCAAGCCAAAGAAACGGGCTGCTATTCTCATGGGTGAGCTACTCATGGGCCAGTCGACTACTACAGCTTGGAAGGTTCACTTATCTTGACCATGGAGATATTTCTGTCTCCAGTGGGAGAGTCTTGGGCATCACTATTTAGGTCCTAAGAACCATTTTAAGTTAAATAATGGCCAGGTCTCCAAAAATTAATATATTTGATTACATTCAGAAGTCCCTGAACCCAAGAGATAGCAGCACGAGGTAAAGGAAAGGGTTTTGCGGTCAGACACACCTGGGCTTAGGTCCCAGGCTGGCCTCTCGGCAGCCCTCATGACTTAGGTCATGAGACTTAATTTCTCTGATTCTCAGTCTTCTCTACAAAATGAAAATGATAAGATCTGTTATGCAAACCAAAGCACGCAAAGCTCTTGTCACAGTGCCAGGCACACAGTAGGCACTAAATAAATGCTGAAATATGAAGAGGATGCTTCTGATGATAACACTCCAACTGTATGCCTCCTTACAGCTCACTCAGCCCTTTTTCCTATACATTGTACGTATATATGTTTACTTATTTTGTTGTTGAGATATAATTCTCATGCCATAAAATGCACCCTTTCAAACTATGTAAGTCAGTGATTTTCAGAATATTCACAAAATTGTGCAAACATCACCACTATATTATTCCAGAACCCTTTCATCAGCCCCCAAAGAAACCTTATACCTATTAGCAGTCACTCCCCACCCTCCCCTTCCTCCAGCCCCTGGCAACCGCTAATCTGCTTTCTGTCTCCAGGGATTTGCCTGCTCTAGGTATTTCCTATGAATGAATTCACAATACGTGGCCTTCTGTGTCTGGCTTTTTTCTCTTAGCATAGTGTTTTCAAGGTTCGCCTGACATAGCATGTATCACAACTTCATTCTTTTTTTTTTTTTTTTGCGGTACGCGGGCCTCTCACTGTTGTGGCCTCTCCCGTTGCGGAGCACAGGCTCCGGACGCGCAGGCTCAGCGGCCATGGCTCACAGGCCCGGCCGCTCCGCGGCATGTGGGATCTTCCCGGACCGGGGCACGAACCCGTGTCCCCCCGCATCGGCAGGCGGACTCTCAACCACTGCGCCACCAGGGAAGCCCAGGCATGTACTTTTATTCGACATTCTTTCACCAAAATATTTACTCTGCTCCTACTGTGTGTCAGGCCTGGAAGCATCAGAAGGCAACTCAGAAGAAGAAATATGGGTCCAACTCCGACATTCAAATTCTCTTGATGGAGACAGATCAGAGGGATGCAAACAAAGGAGAAAAAAAGGAAACAATAAAGGAAGGAAATGAGAGTGGGGAGGGGGTGGAGTCAGGCTGCCCCACCTGACCAGGTGCTTCACTGGTCCAGGCATCGAGGGTATAGGTGTGAAAGACCCAGGAGTGTCTTCCAAGTGGAAGGGCCAATACTGCAGGAACATACAGCCAAAGTAGGAGGGGAAGATTTCCAGGGAACGTCCCCTAAAGGCCCTACAGTCCCATCCTCTCTCCAGTCGTCTCCTACCACCACGTGTCTGGGGGTCACCCTTCAGGCCCCCACCCACTGCTGAACATCTGTGACTCCTATGAGGATGTGACTTCTGGGGCGCTTTCCCAGCTGCCCCACCAGTGTCAGGTCAGGGTGTGACTGAACTTGAAGAGTGAACGCAGCACAGACTGTGACAGCCTGCGGCCTTTGCTCCTGCATCAGTGACATCCCTGGAGGAGAAACAAACCAGCTGTCCCAATGGGTTACACAAAACAGTGCAGTCAAGTCACTCTGTCCAAATAACTGACAGCAAGGGACGGACCCCACTGCCAGCTCAGAGCACGTCGGAATGAGGGCAAGGGATGGACCCCACTGCCAGCTCAGAGCACGTCGGAATGAGGGCAAGGGATGGACCCCACTGCCAGCTCAGAGCACGTCAGAATGAGGGATCGAGGATGCTTGGTGATAAAATTGCACTCAGCACATCTGCAGATAATTGACTTCGTTTTTAAATCAAACCTCCATCTATCTCCAGCTAAGGGCCCACTCATGCTGCCACAGAAACATCGACAGTCAGCTGAGAACCAGTGGCCGAGACATTCGGCCTCAGTCCTCTGCTAGCGCTTAGAACTGTCCAACTCATCCTGGTGAGCGGCAAGGCCTGGGGCTACAAGAATAAAATCCATATAGGCCATTACAGAGTATTGGGTAGAGTTCCCTGTGCTATATAGTATACCCCAATAAAGTTTTTTAAAAAAAGAATAAAATCTACCCAGGGAAGGTAGTATCCACCCCAGGGGGGCAGACAGTATCAAAGGAGAGGAGGGGTGTATGCAAGCCACCAAGCACCAACCTGGCAAGCACAAAGGGCCCCTGCATCCCAGAGTCCAGGGTGAACCCTGATTTCAGCAGTGAATCCATTAAACTTAACAAATCCGTACCCAGCTGGCTGACGGTCATTTTGGTGACCACAGCTGCATGTAAGAGAGAATGCATTTTACAACTTTGCAGGCAAGATCTCCTTAGCATAAAACGGGGTTCACTTCTAGTTCTACTGTTCACCTTCAATACCTCTTCATGTAGATACTAAAAGATCTGCTGAAAGGTCAGGGTCAGTGACAAAAGGCCTGGAGCTATGAATCGGAAAATTCTAGGCTCAGCTCTGCTGGTGACCACCTGTCCATCTTTGAGCAAAGCCTCTGCCCCTCTCTGGGCCTCCGTTTCCCCATCCATAAGGTAAGGAATACAGATTAGATCTAGAACTTCAACGTGCACGAGAGTGACCTGAGAAGACTGTGGAAACTCACATCCCCAGGCATCACCCAAGAAAGCTGGATGCAGTAGGTCTGGGGGCGGGGCCCGGAAATATGCATTCGAATCAAGGTCCAGTGGTGAATCAGATATGGGAGAACGAAGGACCACAGTAGGGAAACCCTGGGCTCAATGACCCATTAGGGCCTTTTGAAAAGATTCTGAATACTAAAGGCATTACTATTCCTCAGCCTGGGAAGAGGAGACTCAAGGAGGAGCTGGGGAGGAGTGTACGGGCACCAAGAATCCAGGAAAGGTTTTGTATGAAGAAGACGTGGACCTGCACCTGTTGCTGGTGAGTCTTCATTTACAGACACTCTGGCATCTCCTTGCCTCCATTTCTTCAGCCCGCATCCTTGAGGCGGCCCGATACGCGATGGATGAAACAGCATCTCTTCACCTGCCTTTCTTCTCCAGCTCCTTCCCCTACCGGCCCTGATGATCTGGAAAGGCCCTTGCTCTCTAACATTCAAGATTTCAGGTACTCTTTAATCAAACTGCTTTCCCATCGTGAGTGCCTTTATTCAATCCACTATCAGTTCCTAATCCAAAATAATGAAATCATCACAAGCTTGCGATTGCTGCTTCTGGGAAGGAAAGAAGAGGGTCAGAGCACCTGGACACCCTGAAACCGTCACCTGGGGTGTCCAAGGAGCTCTTCTGGGGGTGGGATCATGGATCTGGGGTCCAGCACTGGCCAACCCCTTGCAGAATCCACCTTTCGCCACGACTGATAGTGGGGCTGGGAGGTTTCAGGGCATCTTAGCTTTACTACTGCCTTTGACAGGAAGTAAGGGACAGTGAAAATCCTTTGACGGGTCTCCCTCTCTTGTACCCTGAAACCTCTAGCTCATAGTGATGCAAAAAAAAAAAAAAAAAAAATCAAGGAAAGGCGTCACCCAGGCCGTTGAGCATCTGTCATTCCTTTGGGTCACCTTGAACTTTGTACACCTTTTCCATGGTTTGAGAGTTCCCTGCCTTACGAGCCCACATCTTTTCAAATTACAAACAAGAAACTTTCTTTCTCAGCCTCCTTCACATGTGACCTGGGCTCCAACAATCAGACTATATGCCCAAGCTGGACTCGAGGTAGAAGCTTGTGGCCAGGAGAGATGGGTACCGGGCAGATCTCAGGCAAGGACGCGGCCACCCCATCGCTTCCTGGAGACGCGGCCGTGACAGCAGCTTAGAGGTGCTGCTTGGCGTCCGGCATCAGAGCTGCACTTGTGCCCAGGGGTGGCAGCACCACTTTTTTTTTTTTTTTTTTTTTTTTTACAGTACGATAGCATTTATAGTTTTAAGATATGCCAAACAAACAACACTGACTAAGCAATCATACAAACATGATGATACAAAGACAGACAATTGCTTTGTGTCTTCACAAAGCAATTCTGTGACAAGTTCTGGGCAGAGCACCTCCTATGCTCCTGCTTTGTGGCTGTCCTGAGCCCGGTTGTCTGACCTCCTGGAGATTCTGTGAGCTCCGGACTACCTTTGTCTGCTTAAATTTGCCAGAGGGCAACTCCGTCATCTACACCAAAGCGCCTGGATACAGGTGATACACTAGATGCAGCCAGAGTGGGTGGAGAAGTGATTCTTTGGGCGGGATCTAAGACGACTGAGCTTTTAAAGGTCCTCAGCTGAAACTCTTCAGAAAGAGAAATACAGCTATGGAACCAACCTGTTGAAAGGGAGGGCTGGGCCCAGCCGTGTTCAAAAGCTCTTCCTTCTCTCCATGCGACAAAGACCAGTCCACATTAACAGCCTGGCTGGGAATACTGGACAGAGGATACTGGAGAGAAAAACTGACCTTTTTTTCATAATCTACTTGTCAATTTGGAGGAAAGGAACAGAAACAAGGAAACCACGCAGTGAAGGCTCTGGCGGGGGGCTGGGCTTTTGTGCCCGAGCTGGCGAGGGAATGCAAATGAACTCAGAGCTGTTCTTCTCATTGTGGTCTTGACCTCTCTGATGTCACACACGTCAAATTAGACAAATTCTGCCAGTTCCGGCTTCATAAATAACCCCGTGGGGATGACATGTCTCTCCAGAGACAAAAAGGACAAAATGCTCAGGCAAGGATGTTCATTTCTAGGCTGCAGAAGCTCCAAAGGCCAAAAATAATTAGAAAATGTTTTTGTAATACTCTCCTCTCTGAAGAGAGTAACATAAAGGTGCTCAAACACTCAGGCTAATGGGAAAATAGAAGGTTCTGCAAAGAGCTCCTTTGAATCCATGCCCTTCAGCTCACTCCCTGGCAAAGGCAGACACACAAATGAAGGGTCTGGTTTTCCAATTTTCAGAAAATACAGGGCAAGAACTTTCTGGATGGAAATGAGTTTGAAAAGGAAAAAGTAAAGAAAGGAGTGAGTTAAAAAGGAGTTTTTCATTTTTTACTTTTAGATTCCTTCCCAAGCATCATGAATTAGGATATTTTGAACAATCCTTTTAAAAAAAAAAAGGGATGGGGCTTCCCTGGTGGCACAGTGGTTGAGAATCTGCCTGCTAATGCAGGGGACACGGGTTCGAGCCCTGGTCTGGGAGCATCCCACATGCCGCAGAGCAACTAGGCCCGTGAGCCACAACTACTGAGCCTGCGCGTCTGGAGCCTGTGCTCCGCAACAAGAGAGGCCGCGATAGTGAGAGGCCCGCGCACTGCGATGAAGAGTGGCCCCCCGCTTGCCACAACTAGAGAAAGCCCTCGCACAGACACGAAGACGCAACACAGCAAAAATAAATTATTTAATTAATAAACTCCTACCTCCAACATCTTAAAAAAAAAAAGGGATGGGTTGTTTGTCCATTAGGGAAAACCCTACTGCCCTTCTCTGAATGTCTGAAAGGTAAGAAAAGTAGAGGGTGGGTATATTTCATAGCCTGACATGAGCAAATCAAGAGTGTGTGTCCAGGGAGCTGGCGCAAAGCAAGTCTTTAATACATGTGTGAGTGAAAGAATGATGACATAAATGTCTGCCATTCCCCAGGCCTACAGCCCAACACCCACTTCCTTTCTGTATCCACTCATTCATTGAATAGCTACTTACTGAGCACCTACTATGTGCCAGGCTCTGTTCTAGGAGCTGTGGATAAGGAAATGAACCAAACAGAAGTGACTGTCCTTCTGAAGTTTATTTACATTCTAGTAGAGGAAGCAGATTATAAGTAAGATACATGTAAGGAAAAAATATATATTAGATAGCAGCATGTGCTATGGAGAAAGAATAAAATAGGAAAGAGGGACAGGAAGGGGGTTGAAGTCTCATGATTCCACATCAGCCCTATTGTCCCTGAAAGAAACCTAAAATTGGACAGGAGGCCTCATTTAAGTATTCCCTCCCCCAGGAAGCCTTTGCTGACCACGTGGCCCATTTATCAGTGTTTCACTAACCTCTCAATGCCTCTGTCTACCCAGGGTTTACCGAGTTCAGCGCTATTGATATTTGGGGCTGGATCATTCCTTGTTTGGGGCCGTTCTGTGCACCGTGGCATGTTTAGCAGCCTCCTTGGCCTCTGCCCACCAGATGCCAGTAGTACCCTAACCCCAGCTGTGACAACCAAAAATGTCTCCAGACATGGCCAAATGTCTGCTGATGGGTAAAGTCTCTCCTGGTTGAGAACCACTGGTCTACCCCTTGATATTCAAAGTATGTCCCTGGGCCAGCAGCATGGACATCGCCCGGGAATTGATGAGAAATGCAGAATCGCAGGTGCTACGCCCAGGTCTACTTAAATCAGCATCGGCGTTGTAACAAGAGCCTTGGGTGATTCGCACACACATTAAGTATTTGAGAAGCGGTGGTCTACGCCACTCATTTGACCCTCAGAGGAATGATTCTCAAACCCCTGGTGTGCATCAGAATCACCTGCAGGGCTTGCTGAACGTGAGGATGCCCCGGCCCCTCCCCGGATCTATGGAATCAGAATCTGGGGGCATAGGGTCATGGCATCTGGGGGGTTAGCCAGCTGGCCAGGTGACTCTGATGTTCACTAACACTTGAGAATCCTTCCTTCAGAACAGTGGTTCTTGAAGTGTGTCTTAGAAATGCAAGGGGGTCAGTAATCTGTTTCAACAGGCTTCCAGGTGATTCTGAGGTTTGAGAACCACTGTCTTAGACTAGGAGGTCACAAACACAATTGCCTTCAGGGGCTGGACATGCACACATACGGCTGGTAAAGTTGAACTATCCTGGGAGGACTTGTAGCATACTAGAAAGATTAAAGCGTTTGAATTTTTTTTTTTTTTTTTTTTTTTGCAGTACACGGGCCTCTCACTGTTGTGGCCCCTCCCATTGCGGAGCACAGGCTCCGGATGCGCAGGCTCAGCGGCCATGGCTCACGGGCCCAGACGCTCCGCAGCACGTGGGATCCTCCCGGACCGGGGCACGAACCCACGTCCCCTGCATCGGCAGGCGGACTCTCAACCACTGCGCCACCAGGGAAGCCCAAAGCATTTGAATTTTTTAAAAAAAAGAAAGAAAAAAGAAAACTCGCTGGCCAAATAAAACACCTCTGTAGACCAGAACAGCTAGGGGGTCACCACTTTGCTCTCCTGCAAGAGATGGCATCTTACATGGCTATTTTCTTTCTAAGAATACCTGGATGACTCCTCAAGTCTGCAGTAATCTCCTTGAGGACAGATCTCTACTCCACGGTCACCTGTAGGTGGTACCCAAGGAAAGTTGGTCGGCCGCTGACTAATTCTCATTGCACCAAACTGCTTCAAAACAAAGGCACCAAAGATGGTTTCAGCTAGGAGAGGTTTGAGTGTGGAAGGCCAGGTTCTTGGAGCCTCCATTCTATTATTTGAACATCAAAAGGATTAGAGCAGGGTTTCTCAGCCTTAGCACTGTGGACATTTGGGACCAGAGAGGTCTTTGTTATGGAGGGACTGTCTTGTTCAGGTGCCTGGCAGCACCCCTGACCTCTACTCACTAGATGCTAACAGCAGTTTGCCCAGTTATCACAACCAGATATGTTTGAAGACACTGCCAAATGTCCTCCAGGGGGGAGATTTCCTCTGGCTGAGAACCACTGGATCATAGGTAGGAAGGGGCAAAAAGAGGAGAGAACTCAGCCTCAGGGTTTAAGCCAAGGTCCCGTCTTCTCAGGGCGGCCCCGGCCAAGAATAGAGCAAGGAGGGAGAGTCCAAGGGCTGGTGCCGCCGCCCAGAAGACAATTCCTCTAACAGGCGCTCTGCTCTGGACCTCCCTTTGGGCTCCCGAGCTTTGTCAGGGCTCCACAGAAGCCCTCACCACCACCACTGCTCTCCCTCCCCTCGCCTTTCACACATGCTGCTCCCTGAGAACCTTCCACACTCCTAACTCCATGCCCACGTCTGCTTCCAACATGCAAACGTCAGTAACATCCTGGGCTTGAGTTCTGGGCCTGGTCTGCTCCTCCTCTGTGGCCACTCAAATACCTGCAGAACCAAGAACCCTTGAGAGATTCCAAACAGACTGAAGATGCAAACCAAGTCTGTCCTCCCAGAGAAGGGAGTAAGGGCTTCCCAAGTTCGGGGAAGGGAGGGGGTGGATACACCCCAGACTGGGCTCCTTGCCTTCAGTGAGGGTCCCCCCGCCTTATTATAAATATCTTAACAATGTCCCTTCATTCCTAAGCAATGGGAGAGGCTCCTTGACCACAGTGGGTTAAAAGATATTGATGAATAACATAAATCTTTGAAAATCCCCCTCTGTTCAAGTCCATGATAAATGTTCTCTGTCTGAGGGGGTCTCCAGGGTCTCTGCACGCCTTCGATTCTGCGTGCTGCTCCAGGAGAAGAGAATTCCAAACTCCAACTCCTTTTAAATACCTAAGCGATTACAGTTACGAATTGACGTCAAGCAGCGTGAGCCGCAGCCAGCTCCACGCCATTAGCACGCACCTATTCTATGTTTTATTTTTTTCAAAAGTAAGAGCCCTTAGATGCCCGTCGCAGAGGGGAGAGCACAGTCGCAGCCTGAATTCCTGAGGGAGACTCTCCCCTTATCTGGACGTGGGGAAGCGGCTGCTGACAAATTTCATTTATTTATTTATTTATTTTTAAATTTTTAATTTTTTTTCAAGGTAACAGTAGTGTTTTTTTTTTAATTGCACACATGTCTATAAACTTAATAAATAGGGTTTTTTCTCTTTTTTTTATACAGCAGGTTCTTATTAGTCATCCATTTTATACACATCAGTGTATACATGTCAATCCCGATCGCACAATTCATCACACCATCACCCCTCCCCCCGGCCGCTTTCCCCCCTTGGTGTCCATGCGTTTGTTCTCTACATCTGTGTCTCTATTTCTGCCCTGCAAACCGGTTCATCTGTACTATTTTTCTAGGTTCCACATATATGCGTTAATATACAATATTTGTTTTTCTCTTTCTGACTTACTTCACTCTGTATGACAGTCTCTAGATCCCTCCATGCCTCAACAAATGACCCAATTTCATTCCTTTTTATGGCTGAGTAATATTCCACTGTATATATGTACCACATCTTCTTTATCCATTCGTCTGTTGATGGGCATTTAGGTTGCTTCCATGACCTGGCTATTGTAAACAGTGCTGCGATGAACACTGGGGTGCCGACAGATTTTTTAAAGCAGCATCAACATCCTGCGAGGAAGGAAGGAGGCAACACCTCCTGCTTCACAAAGAGACGAGCGGGGAAGGGAGGGGAAACAGGAAGGCAGGCGGGGACCACGCTCCTCACTCAGGCGTGCTCTGGGGAGGGAACACGACACGGGCCACCCTCTCGAGTCCACTGGCTCGTGCAAAGAGCTCTGCACTGAGGCCTAGGAGACCTCTGCAGGTCACAGTGAGGCTTCACCTCTGCCTCCTCATATGAGATACAGGGCCAAGAATCCTCCCCCTGCCTCTTCTCACGAGTCCTCGAGGAGTCACGTGAGAACATCACTTTGAGTGCATGTGACCAAAGAGCCTTGTGAGACAAAAGGAAAAGAGGGACTGAGTGGCCCCCTAGATTCTCGGGGGACCTTCTTGGTTCAGTTGACGGTGGTCTCTGAGTCTAAGCTACAGACAGACGTCTTGTATGGCCTGAGGTGGCAGCACCACAGCAGAGCCCCTGCCGCCTCCTTGCCCACAGCCATCAGCTTGGTGCCCTCCTGCTGCTTCAAGACAGGGAGGCAAAACAGGGCCTGGGGGCTGGGGGCAGGGCTGGCCGGGCGGACGAGGGGGTCTCCTCTAAAGGCATGCCTAGGATTTCCAGAGCTCTGGATGTCACAAGAGCAGTGAAAGGATGAGAAACTGCCTTTCTTTTTATTTTTTTGTCTTGTCTTTCTATTTTTATTTATTTTTAAAGTTTCTTTTATGGAAGTATAGTTGATTAACCATATTGTGTTAATTTCTGCTGTACAGCAAAGAGATTCAGTTATACATATATATACGTTCTTTTACACGGGGAACTATATTGCAATATCCTGTGATAAACCATAATGGAAAAGAATACAGAAAAAAAGGATATATGTCTAACTGACTTTCTTTTAAAAATGCTGAGTTAGGAGCCAGAGGGCTGCGAACATCAAAGAGGTTGTATCATGTGAGGCTGGAAGAGGAGCCCATCACTTGGCAGACAGCTGGGACAGAGGACGGCCACCGGGCCGCTGAGGGACCCACCCAGAGACATTTGGGCAGCTTCTGAAGCAGGATGTTGGGCTCCCATGGACCAGAGCTAATGAGACGTACTCAAGAGTTTTTATTCAAGATCCCTCTACTTGCAAGAAAGAAAATTACAATCAAAGTTCTGAGTTTCTTGGAGACTTTGATTCCCTCCCCCCCCGCCCCCCCCCATTTCCTTCTTGTTGACTAAAGAAATTTCTGTAGAGGTGCAGAAATGTCTCTCTGGAGTCATAAAATCACAGCATTTTAGAGCGACATCAGAATCTGCGGAGTTTTATTTTTCCTAGTTATCTTCCTATCCGAGCGTCCGTCAGGTCAGAGTTCATTCCTGCACTGGGGCTTAAAGGATTTTGATTTTCAAAAGGAAGATGAAGAAGATAGTCTTGGAGGTGTTAAGTGTGGGGCATCAGGGTTTTTTTCTGGTTTGGCTCCAAGGAACAATTTGATCACCAAGAGTTGTATAGATGGTTTCTAATGGTATCTAATCTGAAAATGAAATCGATTTTCATTCCTTTTCCTTTTCTTTCTTTTTTTTTTTTTTTTAATTTTGAGGACTCATCTACAGGGAACAGGGAAGCAGGACTTCAGATAGCAATTATCTGGATCAACGTAAGGACACCGTTTTGAAGATTTTCAGTGGGATTCCTTCCATACAGGCGCCATCGTGGTTCCCACAGAGAGGCCCCTTCCTATTTTCTCTGTTTGTTCCAGAATCGTTACAACCTGAAGAGAAATCTGCCTGGGGTGAAAGTCAGATGTTTGGTTCAGATAAAACACAGCCAGCCTGACTGGGAAAACACAATTTATTCAGCGTCCCTGAATAAATTGTGCTGTGGATTAATTCAGACCCTCAAACGCATAATCAGAGGTACAAGGTTAAGAGAATAGCACAGTCCACTAATGTTGTTTCTAAAACAACAATTTCCTCAGCTTCTGTGCGCTGAGAGAGTTGGGGGCCAACTGACCATGGGCTAAATAGGTCCCCAACGTAGACTCACCTTCACGTCTCCTCATTAGGGCAATTCAAACCCTTCTCCAAGAGAAGCCGCAGAACAAGCGCTCTGAGGAGGCCGAATGTTTCAGCTCCGGAGAAAGCAAGCGTTCCTCTTACTGCGATATTCCTCATCTGTCGTGTGGATATCAGGGCTGGCAAGGCAGTTAATATCTGTAGTAGGTTGAAAGGTGTCTCACCCATCAAATTCAAGTCTACCTAGAAGCTCAGAATGGGAACCTCATTTGGAACCTTATTTGTAGATGTAATTAGTTAAGAATCTAGAGATGAAATCTTGGATTTACTCTGCCTTAAATCCAATGACTGGCGTCCCAGTAAGAAGAGGAGAGGCAGAGGGACACAGGGAGAAGGGCACGTGAGGATGAACAAACAGACGTTTGCTGGAAACAGACACTGGAGCGATGCTCCCATAAGCCAAGGAACGCCAGGAGCCACCAGCAGCTGGCAGGAGCCCGGAAGGATCCTCCCCTAGGGCTTTCAGGGGAGCGTGGCCCTGCTGAAACCTCAATTTTGTACTTTTGGCTTCCAGAACGATGAGAGAATAAATGTCTGGGGTTTTAAGCCATCCAGTTTGTGGTAATTTGTTATGGCAGCCCTAGAAAACTAATATAATATCTTAGTTATGTGCCACTCTCCAAGTTCTGATGCTCTAGGTTTCTCCCTCTGTAAACCTTTTCTCCTTCGTGCAGCTTCCAAATTGCCGAAGGAAGATGAAATCTTTGGATCCCACTGGTGGGAAGTGAGGAGTTGGTTTTTACCCAAACGGAGTGTCTGTGTGCTGACAAAACAACAAGGACACAAAGAGCTATGATGGTGATGTTCGACGAGGATTCAGCTCTTGACAACGGGCCAGTACCGGGCCACATGCTCTATGGGCCTCTTCTGGTTAAATCCTTGGGAGATAAGGGTGATCTTCACCTCTGCTATATCTCATACAAGGGAAACCATGACCCAGAGCAAGTTTCTTGAGCGAGCAGAACCGGCTTTGACTCCAGGCCCGTAGTGCCTGTGTCCTAAACCACCATTCCGTCTCCCCGTCTCATTCTCAACCCTAACAAGTGCCCAAAGGTTGACTCTTGTGACATCAGGCTTCTCGACAGGATATATAAGTGTATAGCACTTCAATAATTGATATTGATGGGAAATGAAACCATCGCATAACCTATCCATTAATCACTTAGCAGCAGAGCCGATAAATGTCATTCTACTGATGCCAAACTATTCCATGGGATGAAGAGGCTGCATAGCAGACAGCGGTAATACATTTCCAATGCAATCTTTTTTTTTTTTTTTTAAAAAGGCAACCGCTGGATATATTTGGAGATTGCTAGAATATAACAGAGAGAGGTCTGCTTAGTCTGCTCAGGTGCTCGTTTGAACACCCTGTTGTCCTTTTCACAGGAGATGCTGTTGGTGTGATAAAGGATGAGGCCTCTGGTTATAGTGTCTGTACGGAGAGAACCACCTTTGCAGGGGCAGGGGTGGAAACAGGGACACACAGGCAGCTCCAAAGGCCTCACTGAGGATACAGAGCCAGCCTTGCTTCTGGGAGGAGGAATTGTTTGTGCTGTTGGTTCTCAAACACTGGGAATCAGAATGACCAAAGAGCTTAATAGAAATACAGATTCCTGGGCCTCACTGCCAAAGGAAATCTGGGTGGGGTTGGGAATCTGCCTTGTTTTAGTCATAGTGATCGATTCCTAACAAGATTACCAGAGGATGCCAATGCGTAAATAGGGGGAGGAATCACTGAGGTTTTCTTTCACTAAAGCAAATACTGGTCAAATTGATGTCAAAATAGTTGCTCCTAGCAACTACCATTCTACTTTCTGTCTGTATGAATTTGACTACTCCAAGTGCTTCATATAAGTAGAATCATACAGGATTTGTCTTTTTGCAACTGGCCCTTTCACTGAGCATAAAGTTCTCACGGTTCATCCATGTTGTAGCATGTGTGAGAAGTTCTTCCTTTTGAGGGCTGCATAATATTCCATTGTAGGTACATACCATTCATTCATCAGTGGATAACTGATTTGCTTCTACTTTTTGGTTATTGTGAATAATTCTGCTATGAACATGGGTGTACAAATATCTCTTTGGGACCATGCTTTCAATTATTTGGGGTATATACCGAGCAGAGGAATTGCTGGATCATACGATAGTTCTATTTTCAATTTAAGGAACTGCCGTTCTGTTTTCCATAGAGACTGCACCATTTTACAATCCCACCTACAGTGCATAAGGGTCCCATTTCTCCACATCTTCATCAACAGTTGTTATCTTCTTTTTTTAAAAAAATAATAGCCATCCTGATGCATGCAATTAATTTTCTTTCTTTTTATTTATTTTTTGGCTGCGTTGGGTCTTTGTAGCTGTGCGCGGGCTTTCTCCAGTTGCAGAGAGTGGGGTCTACTCTTCATTGCGGTGCGCAGGCTTCTCACTGTGGTGCCTTTTCTTGTTGTGTTGCATGGGCTCTAGGTGCGCAGGCTTCAGTAGTTGTGGATCGCGGGCTCTAGAGCACAGGCTCAGTAGTTGTGGCACACAGCCTCAGTTGCTCCACGGCATGCAGGATCTTCCCAGTCCAGGGCTCAAACCCACGTCCCCTGCATTGGCAGGCAGATTCTTAACTGCTGTGCCACCAGGGAAGTCCCATACCTAATTTCCTTTTAAGAAGAAGGATATAAAATATGTTGGTATCCTTTTTTTTGAGAGAGAATATCAAACTCTATTTGAAAATATATATTGGCAAAACAATCCTGAACACTGGCTTTGCAGGGGACTGGTTAAAGGGGGAGATGACAGATTGGCGATCAAGAAAGAAAGAATGTGCTTCTGTGCTAAGTAGGCCTGAGCTTGGCCTTAACTTTCCCATGTTTTGTCGGGATGCCTTGGACAGTCAAGTTCCCTTCCTCTCTCAGACTTGGTTTCATCATTTGCAAATAGGAATAAGAAGGCCTAACATGTACTTTTTACAAAATATATAAGTACTGGCAATAATGAGTGAAAAGCACCTGGCACGTAGTAGGTGATAAATAAATAGTACCATCTTTAGGAAAATAATGGAAAGTTAAAGAGAAAGGGAAGAGAGAAAACTACTTCCTCTACTTCCCAAGCACATCCGCACTTATACTCACACATGCACACACGCACACACATGCACACACACACACACACATACACACACATACACACACACACAGAACCCAGTAAAAGTATCTGACCGAAAGAGATTGGTCAGTATTGGTAAGATAATCACATTAAGAAAAGCAGAAACTGACATACACAGACATTTTAAGACCTAAAATACGTTTCTGAGGGAAGAGCTGCTACAAATGGTACCTGGGACCTGGTGTGCTAACACCTAACGTCTGGGCCTGAAGACGACACCCGTGCCGACCCGGACACGCTCAGACAGTCAGAAGCTTCACTCCCTAAGGCTGAACAACAGGCAAACCGCCTGGCCTGTGCTGTCAGCAGCCCACTGATCTGGTGCTGCAGATGGCCCCAGAAGTCTCTTTTGGATTTGGGCCCACACAGATACCTGTAACAGGGCAATCGCTCCCAAGGAAGTGGCTGCTGTCCAGTCCGTCCGGTATAACCTCTGCTAAAGCCTGTCCCCTGTGGGGACGGGATAATGAAGTAGACGCAGCTGACCTCTCCCCGGGAGCCTTCTCTTCTCTCCTTCCTGACCCAGGGCACACAAAGACATCCCATAGAACTCTATGGGGTGGGTAAGATCACAGAACCCTTTTACGAATGAAGAAACTAGGGCCCACGGAGGTAAAGAACATTCCTCAGGATCGCACAGCCAGTAGATGGTGAAGCTGTGATTCCACCCCAGGCCTTTCGAGTTCAGAAGCCAGGCCCTTTATGGAGTCAGCAAACCCCGGCTCACCACCTGCTTTTGTAAATAAAGTTTTATTGGAACACAGCCAAACCCATTCATTTACAGATCATCTACGGCTGCTTTCCTGTTACAATGACAGAGTTGCAGAGTTGCAATAGACATCACACAGCCCACAAAACCTAAAATATTTACTACCTGGACCTTTACAGAAAAAGTTTGCCAGCCCCCGTTCTTAACCATAGCAATGTTCAATTGGTCAAAGGTCCAGAGGCCTCAGCAGACAATGCACGGAGGGTTAGAGAGACCTTCCGGATGGACTCATCAGACACAAGACCCATCCTCGCCTCCTTTACTCACTGCCTCTGACCTTTTGAGTTTAGAATCATCCCTTCCCATTGGCTCAAGAATCACTCAGCTTCTCAGTGCCTCGGTTTCCCCATCCACAACTGGGGAGAAGGGCATCATTTCCCTCGTAGAATTTCCACGACATTTAAATGAGCTCTGAGAGATAAAAGGCTCGCGACAGGGCTTAGCACAGAGTCAGCACTCTACGAACACTTATTTCCCTCTTTCCTCGGGCCTCTAACCCTCGATGTTATTCTGTGACTTCAGGTGGCCCTGGTACCTGGAGGATGCACCTGCCGCCAGCCTGCCATTCAGTGGGCCATTAGGCCAAGGTACGGAGAGGACTCTGTTTTCTGGATTGATACAGAAGCAAAACGCAAGGTACAGCATACACAAGGCGCATCCTACCTGCACGGCCACAGGCTGCCTCACGGGCAAGCGTTTAAGCAGAGATCACAGCTGCCTGGCTCTTAGGTTGCGGGGTCGGGGTGGGGACTGCTATGACGTACAAGCCTTCCAACAGATCCGAGTCAACTGCACGGCACTGCCTAACCACCCCAGCTGTAGCTGTAAAGAGCAGGGCCCTGCTGTTGGCCGATCTGGGTTGGAACCCCAGCTCTGCCGCTCGTCGGCTGTTGTTACTTCAGGGAACTAACTGCCCCTCGGTCTTCCCATCTGAAAATGGGGCGCAGTGTGTGGCTTTAAGAGTGTCTGCCTACAGGGCAGAAATGAGGAATCTCATGTGAAGCGTTTGGCACACTGCCCGCCACATGGCGGGCCGCTATTATTCATCTTACCTTTAAGGCCCCTAACCTCTCCCGATGGCGGGGTCTGCTGCACAATCGTAGGGAGAAGGGCGTATCTGTGTTCAGAACACGGGCAGTTGCTGGTGGCTCGGTAAAGCTCCAGTTTCCGCGTCTGTCTTTCTCTTTCCCTCCCAGCCCCTTTCAAGCAGGGGCTAATCGCATTATCAAGATTATCTCCCAGTAGTCACAGAGCTGCTGCCCTGGGACTCGGGTTTAATTCCGTTTTAATAACAGCTTCCTAAGCACATTTGAAAACAAAATTATGATGCCCTTTCATCCCTTCAGCTGGGAAAAAAACCTTCCTAATGTACAGTAATGTATTGGGTTTTGTGTTGTCTATTGTTTCACTGTTTGGATTTTTTATTTTAAAGAATGTGTATTGTTTTGGAGATGGTTGGGGGCTGGGATTCAGGGTTTTTCCCATTTTGAAATGATTTCCCTGGCAACGAAGGAAACAGCTAGTCTTCCCAGATGCCAGGACCTGCCTTATTTGAAAATTGCCTTGTTGTAGGGCCATAGAGATCACGGTTTCTAAAAGCAACAAACTCGCTTTAAGATGATATATCCAATTCAGGGACAGGCTTGAAATGCTTTGTTCATCTCATATTTACGGAAAACATAACACTTTACTTTCCCAGACAGGACTAAGGAGGTGGATGACTTTCTAGAAGTTTCCATTGATTATAAAGGATATAACATATAGTGTTGCCTGTGGGAGATATGAATGGAAAAGGAACTAATTGGGCTTACTGGTAAGCAGAGAGGCTAGGTAACTGATGACCTTTATTCCCTTATCTACTAATACTTATCCCCCCTCCCCCACCCCACCCCCGCCCAAAAAAAAAGTGTCCTAGATTTCATGAAGGCTAAATGACATCTCTTCTCCTTGGTGACCTATAGAACTACCTGTAATTCCACCATTAGCAATACATTCCTTTGGCTAGATCTGCCTTTACCTGGCAGCCTCCTTTAAAACATAAATATCATCAAAGCAAAAGTAAAAACTCTTGCAATCTCTAAACATTCCTGTGTGGATTAGAACAACTCCAGGATTACCTGGAATGCCCTGAAACAGCCTGGAGTGGACATACCTGGTAGAGATGGTACTGGGGGTTTGCTGTAGGGGAATACGGGGTGGAGAGAAGGAATACGGGGATACTGAGAACTCACCAGTGGACAGTGGCCTAAGTGCCTCGTTTTGTGAGTGGCCTTCTACTGCAGAGAAGTGCAGAGACTGGTTCAAGTGATGGTTTAGGGGGTCAAAGCCTCTGACCCTGTGTGCAAAATGTCATTACATATGTATTTTTTCCCCACATCTACAGTTCTTATCAGATTCTCAAAGGCAAACCAGGTTGAGTTGGTCACAAGCAGCTACCTCCCAGCCTGAAGACCCCACTGTGGTTGCTCCCTGCCCCAGATTCTCACAAGCACTCAGGCACATGAAGCTAAATTATTTAGAACCGAACAGAAATATGAGGCTTTCCTTTCTGACAGACAGTTCTGCATCAGAGCCGCCAAAATGTCACAGTTTCCTCATCAGCAGAGAAGCAAATTGTTCTAATCTATCATGTGTCTCAGCAGCTAAGCCTGCTTATAATGAAGTATTCCCCAAGCACTCTCTGGAGAAGGCATTTCAGATATCCAGTGATTTAAACCCCCTCTGTTAAGCTCAAACAAACAAAAACCTATAAAGAGGGATTTCACTAATTCACTCTAATGACTGGGAGACCCATCCAAATATGCTACATTATCAAGGGGATGAGAAAAATAATTAAAAAACGAAGGAGCAGGTAGGTATATGAATTCACTTTATTGAACCAGGGAAATACTGCACGGCAAGTTACAATTTAACTCAATGCCATGATACTTGGCTATAGTCTGCTGGTGGATCAGTCAGCCCAGGTAGAGAACCCAGAGAGAGCCGGACAGGCATCCCTAAATCCTCCCAGCCTCCCAGGCTTTGCTTTCTCCACTGCAGGGAGGAGCCAGGTGGAGACAGGGAGCTGGGATCTTGACTGGAGCCCAGATGAGTGGTCCTAAAAATGTGGCCCCCAGGCTGGCAGCAGCAACAGCACCTGGGAACCTGTAAGAAATGCACATTCTCGGACCCCCCCCCCCCCGCCCCAGACCTGCTGAGTCAGAAACTCTGGGCCCAGCAGCCCTTTTTTTTTTTTTTTTAACATATGCATAATGTGATATTGTAGTGACATACTGAGGTTGATGGTTACAAACGTATTTAAACACTTTGAGTATTAAATGGTTACATCCTAATTATTTATGTAGAACATTGGCCCATGAATAAAAATAGAGAATAGCGGCTGGAAATTTATCTCATTCAATGTTCAGAGATGAAAGGGTTAACCAAATCCTTTCCATTATTTTCTGCCGATAAGTCCTTTTTTTTCATATTGAAATCTGATGGCAGTTGAATTCTGGCATTCTTTTCCCCAAGCTACTGTATGAAGAGGATGCTGAAAGCCCGTGCAATGCAGCATACTGCAACATAAGGACTCTTCCATTCACCTGCTGGTCTTGAGTGTCTCCCGGAGAGGCAGGAGGCAACTGCAGCTCACCACGGGGACACAGACACTGGTGGCAGCCATTCCTGGGAGCTCCCTCCACCACACAGACACTGGTGCTGACGGGGACCACTGTGGAAGCCCCAGCAGTCCTTTTTGTTTTAAAAAAATTTTTTGGCTGTGTTGGGTCTTCGTTGCTGTGCGCGGGCTTTCTCTCGTTGTGCTGAGTGGGGGCTACTCTTCGTTGCGGTGCACAGGCTTCTCATTGCTGTGGCTTCTCTTGTTGCGGAGCACGGGCTCTAGGCACACGGGCTTCAGTAGTTGTGGTGTGTGGGCTCAGGAGTTGTGGCTCGCGGGCTCTAGAGCGCAGGCTCAGTAGTTGTGGCGCACGGGCTTAGTTGCTCCGCTGTATGTGGAATCTTCCTGGACCAGGGCTCGAACCCGTGTCCCCTGCACTGGTAGGTGGATTCTTAACCACTGTGCCACCAGGGAGGTCCCATCCCAGCAGTCTTTGTTAATGGGCCCTCTGGGTGGTTCTTAGGCTCAAGTTTGCGAAGCACCTGCCTGAGTTAGTTAAGGGCTGGTTGTTCATCAACAAAGCTAATAGCTTCTGCTTTCATTACTGATACCACCAAAGACCTGAGTGAGAGGTACTGGAGTCCCTGGAGCAGAGGGGCTATTCTGCCAGCCCTTCTCCAACAGGTGGGCGGGCCAGGTGCACACAGGTATGAGCAGCTGTGGAACAGAGCTGCAGGTATACTCAGTCTCTCAAAGTGCTTCTGTAAACATTAACCAAAGAGGTGACTTAGGCCTTGGAAGGCCAAACTTCTCTTCGGAAGCAGCAGAGAACCATAAAATGTCCTCTGTCCAGGAAAGAGGGACCCAGGTGTGTGTCCTGGGGAGACCAGGAGGATTTAGGGATGCCTTTCAGGCTCTTTCTGGGTTCACTACCTGGGGTTGACTGATCTACCAGCAGACCATAGCCAAGTACTCATGGCACTGGGTTAAACTATAACTTGCTGGGCAAGCACACCGCTGGCAATGTCTGGAAACACTTTGGTCGGCATACCTGGGGGCGGAGCGAGTGCTACTGGCATCTATGGGTGGAGGCCAGGGACGCTGATAAACACCCTGCAGTGCACAGGACAGCCCCACAACAGAGAATAATCCAGCTCCAATGTCAATCGTGCTAAGGCTGAAATCGCCTGATTTAGGTAAAGTATTCACTTTTGACCGATATTTATTGAGCGCCTACTGTCTTCTGGGTACCATATTGGGTAACATGTGCCTTCAATCATTTACTCCTGAGAAAAGATGTCAAATCTCTATAGGATACACCCCAAAGGTGTGAGCAGTGCTTGATGTTTTTTGGTTTTTTAAATGTATATTGAATTAGTTGTTAACATTTAAAACTCAGGAGATTTCATATGAAGTCTGGGCTTGTAACTTTTCTTAGAAAATCACAAGGATCTGGCCACACTGGGCCTGCATTCTCTGATGGAGACAGTTGACTGGAGCTACTGCCTATTTCAGCTGCTCTAAAGTTTGCCACGGTCCCCACCCTCCCCAGGGAGCTGTATCAGCTGCTGCTCGTCACTGCTCTCCTCACCTCACGTGGCACCCGCAGGTGTATGAACCTGTTACCTCTGCCTCAGAGTCTTCATCCACCCTCAAGGTTCCAACCTTCATCCCAGCAATGATATGTCCCAAACCTGCATCTGCAAAGCTTTTGTTCACCCAACCTCTTTCCCCCGAATTCCAATTCCTGCTGGACTGTCCAGAAAAGAATCTTCTCATAGATCCATGACATCGCTGAACCACCCTCCAAAGCAGAAATGATGGAGAACACCTATGATCTCATCAGTAGTGTCAGCACAATTCCTGTTTATCTGTCGATTTCTCCTGCAATACTATAAATTCCATATGGCCAGGTACCCAGTTATTTACCTCTGAGTCAGCAGAATTTCTCAACCTCAGCATTATTATATTTGGGTCAGATAATTCCCTGTTGTTGGGGGATGTCCTGTGCATTGTGGGTATTTGTCAGCATCTTTGGGTTCTCCTCACTGGAGGCCAGTAGCACCCCCATCACTCTCAGTTGTGACAACCAAAAATGTCCCCAGACATAGCCCTGGGAGGGCAAAGTTGTCCCCACTTGAAAAGTCACAAAGCTGGTGTATGTACTGGCACACAGCAATGAAATGTTTTCTGGATGGATGGATGGATGGGTGGATGGGTGGGTGGACAGATGGATGGATGGGTGGATAGATGGATGGATGGGTGAACCAACAAATAAATATATGATACCAAGTCTAAGGAGCAGGGGGAGGAAGAAGGTAGAAAACTCCAAGGCACAGCCAATTGAAAAATAATGAAGGTGAAGTTAATACAGTGACTCTGAGATGGCAATTTTAAACGAGAGCAAAATGGGTTACAATCCCACACAAATTTTCAGGGTTGCTGCTAGTTATTTAAAGTAAAGAACACTTTACTTTGTCATAGACTTACAACAGGATTAAGATTACATGGCTGGGGTAGGACCTTACACACTTAAAGATACAGCTTCCTAAACGGAATCTGTCTTCTGCAACTTAGCTTTTTTATTTTTGTTCCTGAAGCTGGCCCTCATTTGTGGTCTGGTGATCTATTCTGTGCAGACCTCATTTTAGGACCAAAATGTTCTTTCTGTAACAATTAATTTAAAGCAAGCAAAGGCAAAGTTTGAGAAACTACAGAGTGCTGAATGATTTTCCCCTTGTGGAGACTATTTCCGGCTTGAAAGCGTCTCATGGGATCACCAGTGTCATTCAAAGTACCCCTCTTTTACTTAAAAGAGTTGAAAATGTGAGTAGGGGGCTCTGAGTTCAGGCACACTGGCCCTTGAATCAAGGCTAAGATGCACTTCCCAACCATCAAACCTCATGAGCTCCACTATGATTTGTCTTTTCTTCTAATGCTGGAGTTCAAATGGTTCCTTTAGACCCTGCAATTATTCTTTTGGGGAAAAAAAGCCCCAATCAAAATTTTGGAAAAATAAACCAATCAAGTATTGTTGCTCTTTTCAATGATGCTTCCACAGAATAACATTAATCAAGACTGAGTTAATAGTTTTGTACCAGGTGATTCCTGTCTGTTTTCAGAAGCATTTTTCATTTCAGAGGTGGGAGGGGGTATAAACCCTGCCCTTCAGGATTTATACATATAACCCCATCTGTTTGGTAGAAAAGATTAGGAGGAGACAGGCAGATTTCTTACTTATTATATTCTGGTCCCTGGTCATTAACAGATATGGAAGTTAAAGAAAACCTGTCCAGTCATCACCAGCAAACTGACCGGAAGCTCATATGTACAGAGACCTCCCGCCCAGAAAAAAGGAAGGCTAGGACTTCCTGCCACCAAAGCAAGTCTAAATATTTCTTCTAAACACTGCAGCTAGTGAAAACAACATTCCATTTTCAACAACAGCTTCTTTCTCAAGGTTCATAAAACCAAACAGGCAAGTGGAAAATGAGCTGAGGAATTACCAGGAAGTGCTTTAGCTCTAATTGTGATCATGCCTAATTTGGTCACTTAAAGAACAAACGGTTTTATCTTAATGATGTTCTTGGATTTAACATGTGTTTAATGAGCTTTAGTGACTTTCTCTGAATTTGAAATTCATACAGTTTTAGGAGAACCGCCTGACCTTCAGCGTGGCAGTTTCCCTCTCACTGTAGCACACTTTCCCGCTCCATATGCACTGGAGCATTGGGGGACAATGTTTGATCTGTCCTGTTTTTGATTCCCTAAACCACAGGCTCGCAATCTGGGGAGCCACAGACCCCAACAGAGGAGAAGGGCCGTTGGTGCCACTTAATGGTCCCCAAACCCACAGGTGCACCAAGCACTACTTTTGCACGGGCTAACCAAGATACCCGTCACATAAATGTGCGTGGTTTTCAGTTGTATGAAAAGGCTGTTGATTAATAAAGTACAAATTTAACTAAAACACTACTGAATTCATAGCCTCTGTGTTAGTTATTTTTATCCGTCAAAAGATGTTAAAAGTTGAGCTACATCATATGGGATGGGAAGTGTTTTGATAAAAAAAAAGTTCTCACAGACAATACTAGAAAGCGCCACTGTTAATTTTTGGAAACATTATAATTCTGTAATGAATTATAATGTTTGGTTTAATGTTTCCTTGTAATTAATTTTTAATATGTATTTGGCATAATGGTATATGACACTGGATGCCCACAAAACCTATTGTCTTACCCTGCCACAAATGTGCATGCATGCATACACACACACAAATAGTCATTTCTGTCACTTATTCTGTTACTTGCTGTGTGACTCTGGGAAAGTTACTAAACCTCTCTGGGCTTCAGTTTCCTTATCAGTAAAATGGGGGTGCCAATAACAGCACCTGCCCTCGTGGGATAGTTGAGAGGATTAAATGGCATAGGATTTAGGGGCCAAGCACTGTGCCTGGCACATACTAGGTTTTTCAACAAATGGTATCTCCCTAAACTTTATCCTCTTTCCTTTAACATCATTCCACCAATTCACACTACATTAAAATGTACAAACAAAAAGCAAGTAGGCACGAAACACTTTTGGATTTTATGGAATCATGATGACTATTAGAATGAAATCATGTTGGAGTGGGATTTCTGGCTTTCTCTCCACCTCAGTTCATCATAGTTCATGCCTTATATTTTTTCCTAACCCTGAGCTAAAAACCACCCATTAGCTTCATTGGTTGCCTTTAGGATTGGTCTGTTTTAAAGGATACTTTAATATTAGAGTAATGTTTCTGTAATGCGCCAGCAGACAAACCCTAAGACCGTCCTTGGGTTGCACATGTGTATAAACACCCTCAGGCACTGTAAAAGGCAAAATGTGAATCTGGCTTATGGCAGTGGATCAGTCAGGCTCCGGGTGTGATGTAAGCCAACAACAACCTTCCCAATATTAAGAACTATAGAGAAAACTGCCTGGGTTAAAATCCCAGTTCTACCAGTGATGTGCTGTGTGACCTTGGGCATGTCACTTAACCTCTCTGTGCTTCAGTTCCCCATCTATAAAGTGCAAAAAACAATAATGCCTTCCTCATCTCTTAAATGTAAAGAATTTATGACTGGGTCTGGCATAAAGTGCCCTGTCAGTGGTCTGAAGATTATACCTTCGAGAAGGGTATGAATCAGAGACTGTGAGGTGCCGTATTCATCAAGCCTTGGGAACAAGGCTTTACTGGGCTGAAGAACTCAGGACCTGGTTACCATCAGAGCAATACTATGATGCCTGCACCAGAGTAATGGATGTGTGCTTCGCTATGCTCAGATCCAATGGCAAACAATTCAGGGCGTACTCCGTTATTCTAAGTGGTTTGGAAAACCATTCTGGAAAATCCGAATGTGTGGACAAAACTGATGAATGAATTCAAATTCCTTTCCTGCCAACTTAAAAGAACTGGGTGCACCAAACTGCCTGTTTTTAATTTAAGGCTATGAATGGAGTTGTCTCAGGGCAGAATGGCCTCATGCCCAAAAGATTCAGGTAACCTTAACCATTTGCAATTCACCCACTGGGACATGACCCAACGCCTATACTTCACATTAGCAAGCTCTATTATTTTTCCACTTTTACCACTGTGACTTCCATTCTCTCACTCCTGTAAATATTCATGGAAGGAAAACCCTCTGAGTCAAGGGCTCTGTCCTTGTGTTAAATGATGGACTGGAAATTACTCCTCTCTGAAGTGTCCCAGTTCCAACCCCTCCTTCTCAGAATTCCAGGGTAGAAACGTCCAGCCCAGCCTCTCTGCAACTCTAGTCCCCTCCTAACAGTCTGGTCCAAGATGTATGCTGCAGGGGGCAAGCCTGGTTTGTCTTAGATCAGCTGAGATCAGCTGCCCTACCATTGGGCAAGTTCAATAAACCTGTGGATACCCATCAATGAATCTATGCTCCCTGAATGTCACTATTGAACTTTCTCTCTTTTTTATGTTTCTCAGTCTCCAAATAAGATTTCCTTTAAAAAATGTTTTCCATTATAAATTAGTAACAGCACATTCCCAGCATGAAAAACTTGATAAATACAAGAAAGTTGATGGGGGAAAAAATGACCTCTATTCCCATACCCAGAGCTAACCACTGTCAATATTTTGCCATATTTCTTTCTAGTTTTTTTTCTATGCATAATTTTTTTTCCAGTTTTACTGAGATTATAATGGACATTTAATATATTAGTTTAAGGTGTACAATATAATGATTTGATATATGTGCATATTACAAAATAATTATCACAATAAGTTTAGTTAAAATTCATCACCTCGGGCTTCCCTGGTGGCGCAGTGGTTGAGAGTCCGCCTGCCGAGGCAGGGGTCACGGGTTCGTGCCCCCGTCCGGGAAGATCCCACATGCTGCGGAACGGCTGGGCCCGTGAGTCATGGCTGCTGAGCCTGTGCTCCGCAATGGGAGAGGCCACAACAGTGAGAGGCCCGCAAAAAAAAAAAAAAAAAAAAATTCATCACCTCATATAGTTACAATTTTTTTCTTGTCATGAGAACATTTAAGATTTATTATCTTAGCAACTATTGAACATCAATACAGTATTGTTAACCATAGTCCCCATGCTGTACATTACATCCCCAGAACTTATGTATCTTATAGCTGGAAATTTGTACCTTTTTTATCCCCTTCTACCCATTTTGTCCACATCCCCACAGCCTGTGGCAAGTACCAATCTGTTCTCTGTATCTGAGTTAGTATTTTAAGATTTCACATATAAATGAGATCATAGAGTATTCATCTTTCTCTATCTGACTTATTTCACTTAGCATAATGCCCTCCAGATCCATCCATGTAGTTGCAAATGGTAGGATTTCCTTCTTTTCCATAGCTGACAAATATTCCATTGCATATATATATACCACATTTTCTTTATGCATTCGTCTATAGATGGACACTTAAGTTGTTTCCATATCTTAGTAATTGTAAATAATGCTGCAGTGAACATGGGGGTGCAGATACCTCTTTCAGACAGTGCTTTCATTTCCTTTAGATACATGCCCAGAAGTGGAATTGCTAGATCATATGGTAGATCTATTTTTAATTTTTTGAGAAGACATTCCATAGTGGCTGCACCAATTTACATTCCCAATTTCCTGGTTGTGATCTTGACATACAGGGGATCGTTCCATCCATACAACTTTATACCCTGCTTTCTTCACTTGGGCTTCTTGTCTTGTGCATGTTTTCTGTGTGGCTGTGATTAGGGTTCAATTGAAAAGTCCCTATGGAAAAGTTCCAACTTAGTTTAGTTGAATGATGGGGAGAAGGGACTCTTTCTCATCTTGGTTAGGATGATTAGGGTGGGAGAAGAAACTGAAAGGCCAGCTGGGAAGGAAGGACCCACAAGGACTGGGAGGATGGGGGTGAATGAAGCTGACGGTGGGGGGAGTGATAACATGGAAATTCCTGCTAAGCTTTCCTCTCGGGGTTCCTGCAGAGCTGACCTTCAGGGGATTGGGGTGGGGGAGAAATCACAAACTCATGGGCCCCAGGACACAGCTAGACAGACTTCAGAACTGTTCTTTTCCATCTGAATTTATTGCAGTATTTGCTAATCAGAAGGGGCCAAAAAAAGATGCAGGTTTACAGCTTCTATCAAAAACACATAAGATTTCACCACACCAGGCCAGATTCCCACATGGCGACAATGACACAGACGTGAGAAGCCACTTCAGTCTTCAGCTCGGGCATGGCCCTTCTAACTGGTTCACTGCAATTTCCACTCCACCCACTTTATCATTTACTTACCAGCCTAGAGTCTGCAAGCACTGCAGTTTGCAACCCACATTCTAAAGTAACTTCTGGTCTTTTGATCTTCCCCCAATTTTAAGACAATCCAGTAAATTCCACTGCTGGTCCCTAAGTTAAGGATAGAAATGGACAGGTCCTTCTCTAGCTCACCCTCCTAAGCCACCTGTGGAATAAGAGAAGCCCTTCTGAAATAAAGACTTGAACAACGACTCTATGATCCTTGTCCTGGGCTGGGGAGTGTGCGAAATAGGAAATGCAGTACCGCAGCGAAGGTGGTCCAGCATGACAGAAGGCATGTGGGTTCAGATTTCTTTCCATTACTTTTACATAATTTTGCAATCGGCTGTGGGCTGCTTCAACCATTATTTTTTCAGCAACAGGAAAAACTATGCCCCGGGGCATGATTATTAAAATACGTTACTCTTCTATATTTCAATATTGGAATGGCTTTTTTTTTTTTTTTTTTTTTGCGGTACGCGGGCCTCTCACTGCTGTGGCCTCTCCCGCTGCGGAGCACAGGCTCCGGACGCGCAGGCTCAGCGGCTATGGCTCATGGGCCCAGCCGCTCCGCGGCATGCAGGATCCTCCCGGACCGGGGCATGAACCTTTTTCCCCCGCATCGGCAGGCGGACCCTCAACCACTGCACCACCAGGGAAGCCCTGGAATGGCTTTTTAAAATGAGCGCAGGGAAATACCTGCGGCTTAAGATGTAACTACAACGTAGGCTTAACATTTCACCACTCGGAACCAGTAACTGCCCAGGACTCAGCCTTCCTTTGCCATGTGATGGCTATGGGGACAAAACGGGGTGACAAGGGTGTGGAGAGAGGATATAGAGACAGCGGGGACTTGTGGGACGCTCAGCAAACAGCCTCACATGCCCCAGGGGTCCTGTCCTCAGGTGTATCCAACTTACACCTTGCAAGTTCTTGGGCAACTGTCACAAAAGAGGCAATGGAGACGGACTGAAAACAACAGAGTCTCTGAGAAATGAAACAACCAACTGGAGGTTATTCAGTTGTAAGTAACTGAAACACACTCAGTTCTCAACCAGAGGTGACTGTGTTCCCCATGGACATTTAACAAGGTCTGGAGACATCTTTGGTTATCAGAACTGGGGATGGGGGATGTTTCTGGCATCTAGTGGGTAGGGCGTAGGGATGCTGCAGACATCCTACAATGTACAGGTCAGCCCCTGAACAGAGAAGTATCTGGCCCCAAATCTCAATAGCTCTGGCGTTTGAGAAGCCCTGCCTGAGCCCAACAGAGAGAATGTGCTGGAAAGTGAGGCATAGGTGGTCAGATTGCTACTGCCCCCCCCCAATATCCATGCCTCCTCTTTACCATAGTAATGACACATTTTTACAATAAAATCAACTTTTTTGAGGTGTATAATTACGAATTTTAAAACATGTATAGATCCATGGAACCAGCACCACAAGCAGGACACAGTTCTATCACCCCCCAAACTCCCTGGTACTGTCCCTTACAGTCACACCCTACCCCCACCCCTAACCCTTGGCAACCAGGAATCCACCCTCCACGTCTTCTGGAGAATGTCATATAAATGAAATCATACAGCGTATAGTCGTTTGGGGCTGTTTCTTTCACTCACCATAACGCCTTTGAGATTCATCCAAATTGTCTCATGAATCAATAATTCATTCCTTTTTATTACTGAGCCGTTCTGCATTGTATGGATGTACCACAATCTGTTTATCCATTCATCCGTTGAAGGACATTTGGGTCGATTCCAGTTTCGGGCCATTACGAATAGAGCTGCCATAAACGTTCAGGTACAGGTTTTTGTGTGAACATAGGTCTTTATTTCTCTGGGCTAAAAATCCAGGAGTAAGACTGTTGAGTTTTACGGTAGATACATGTTTAACTTCATAAGAAACTGCTAAACCGCTTGCTTTCTAGAACGGCTGCACCATTTCACATTCTCATAAAAGATCCAGGTGCCCTGCATCTTCGTTACATTTGGTGCTGTCCATCTTTTTATTTTTTAAAATTTTGGTTGACATATAGTTGATTTACAATGTTGTGCTAGTTTCAGGTGTACAGCAAAGTGATTCCGTTATACATACATATATACATATATATTTTAGGTTCTTTTCCATTATTGTCCATTTTTTTAATTGTAGCCACTCTAATAGATGTGTAGTGGTACTTCACTGTGGTACTCATTTGCATTTCCCTAATAAGCAATGATGTTGGACATCTTTTCCTGGGCTTATTTGTCATCCATATATCCTTTTTGGTGAGGTGCCTGTTTTCATCTTTTGCCCATTTTAAAACTTGGGTCGTTTGTTTTCTCACTGTTGAGAATTCATCATGTATTCTGGATACAAGTGTCCTGTCAGATATGCGACACGCAAATATTTTCTCCCTGTTGGTAGCTTGTTGCTTCATTCTCTTACCAGTGTCTCTCATAGAGAAACAGATTTTGATTTGGATCAAGTCTAATTTATCAATTTTGTCTCTTATGGATGGTGCTTTTGGTGTCACATCCAAGTGTAACAGAACTTTTAAGTGGCTCATGGCCACACCTAGCTTTTCTTGTGTCGAAGGGTGGCCATGTCACCAAGTTCTGGGCGATAGAATGTGTTCCTGAAGCCCTCCTTCAATGTCAGCTGGTGTGTGTCCTCTGCTCCTTCTTCTAGCCGCTTCTGTCTTTCTTCTTGGAGCGATGCTGTGACAGCTGGAGTACTGCCCTGGCCCTTTAGGTTGTGAGCCACATCCTGGGATGGCACCGTGGAAAGCTGAAGACAAGGCACTTTTGAGGGCTTTGTGGAGCTGAGCCCTCAAGCCAGTCTTGGATCGACCTCTTCTGGCTTTTATGTGAAAAAAATAGTGAACTTCTTTTTTACTTAGACTACTGTTATTTTGGATCTTCTAATTATCCTCGGCCAAATCTAGACTGATCTGATGCAGGAGGATACAGGGGTAGTTCATGTAACTCACCTTGGTGTCCTGTGGGCCACTGGGAGCTAAACTGGCCATCTGACGTTTTTGACTGCCCAGTATACCTCCTTATTTTGGTATTAATAATCTAAGTGTTCCTCCTGATTCTGGTATTACCTCCTCAGTGTATCATTTGGATAAAATCATATGGTTTGAAAGGGACTGATTCTACTTCTTAACTTGATGACCCAGGCCTAACCAGTCAGATTCACAGTGGAATTGCTTCACTGAGGGACAAATGACCCAGGGACTTTTGCTGGAACCATTGGGAATGAGGCCCTGTGGTTCATCTGGGGAATATGAGTTCACCATTACCCATGGCCATTTTGCCACTGAAAAGAGAGCCTACCTGAGAATACAGCCAGCTCAAAAAAAAACAAAAAAAAAAAAACAAAGCAGAGCTGAGAGACGGATGGAAATGTGCTGAGACTCAGAACAGGGACCTGGGAGCTCAGTTAGCCTTTCCAAACAAAGTGGCATTCAATCTCAGACCTGAAGCAGGAAGAGGAGTTAATATGTAAAGGGGATGGAGGTGAGGATATAGAGGGTGAGGGTAAAGAGCTATCTAGGTGGAGCAAACAGCATGTGCAAAGGCCCAGGGGCAGCCTGACTGCCAGGTCAGAGCACAGGTTGTAAACTTTCTGTTTGGGCTGAGCTTGGCAGTGAAAGGGTGGATCTGTACCAAACTGTAGCTCTCAGGGTTCTTGCCAAGGAACCTGCAATGCACTGGATGGACACTTCTGAAAAGTATTAAGACAAGAAGTTATTAATTACCTAGGGAGGTGATACTGCTAACCCAGCAGAGAAATCAAGCATAGGAAATCTCTCCAAGGTCTGCCACTGCTGATGGCTACAATTGGAGACTGCCCTGGTACCATGGAGTGCTCTGGACCCTTTTGCATTTCAGAAGCTTCAGTGGAATGATGGAAATCCCAAATTGTGGCCTCTGGCACGTCAACGGAACACAGGCTTATTCCACCCGCCCTGAATCAGCCATATCAGAGCGAATCCCAGCAGGTCCCAGATGGGTGAAACCTGGCAAACACAAATTAGACCCTAATTTTATTAAGCGGCGTTTAATGTAGTGAATAATTTTGAGCTTTATTATCTAAAATATAAAGGGGTGTTTTTTTTTTTTTTTTTTTTTTTTTTTTCTTGCGGTACGCGGGTCTCTCACTGTTGTGGCCTCTCCCGTTGCAGAGCACAGGCTCCGGATGCGCAGGCTCAGTGGCCATGGCTCACGGGCCCAGCCGCTCCGCGGCATGTGGGATCTTCCCAGACCGGGGCATGAACCCGTGTCCCCTGCATCGGCAGGCGGACTCTCAACCACTGCGCCACCAGGGAAGCCCTAAAGGGGTGTTTTTAAACTTAGCTGAGCAGCAGACTGAGTTTTCAAAAATATTGCTGTTTCAGGCCCAACAAACCGAGAGGCATTTCTCCAACAACCTTTGTGGCTTTCCAGATTCCAAGCTGCGCCAGTGGGCCCTGCCTCTCCTCCACAACCCAGGGTGCTTCGCAACCACGCGTTACAGACAGATGTCCCCGGCCACCATCCCTCCACACCACCTTCTCTCTGCCCTCCTAGGGATGGGGAAGTGGGAGCAGGGAATTACAAATTCTGGGAGCCAGTAAGATTCATGGCTGATCGACGGAGATGGGCAGCGCTGTAGGCAGCCACCGGGAATGTGAGCCTCACCTCCTTGCCCTGGACGGCAAGAAAAATCAAAGGAGGTGGGTCTGAGTGTCCAGCGGCCACACGGGTTGGCCGACCCCAGTTCATCAACAGGCCTACTCTCCGCATTGCATACCGAGTTAGAGGAGAAACGATCCAGCCAGGGTTATAAAAAGTCTCTGAAATTTATAAACAGCTGGAGAGAGCAGAGATCCGGGGCTGAGGAAGAGAGAAAACTCAGCCTCTCACCTGAGCCATTTAAGCCCACCTTACCCACAAATGGCCTCTCGTCTGCAGGGCACTTATACCCTCCCAAACCGGCCTATAGCCACGGGTCCCAGTGGCCCCTATGGGCCAATTTCCAGGCACTGAGCACCACGGGGGGCATTTGACCACTAAAAGTGTTGATGTTCAACGTTAATTTTTAATGTTTCAGAAAACCATTAAGCGGGTTCCTATTATGCATCGTATTTTCACAACTGGCCATTTCATTTCCAGCTTGGAAAGTGGCTGGAAGAATCTCACGGGGGATATTTACTAGTTTCTTTGCCCTAGTCAAGGCTGAAAGGAGAGGCCCAAATAGGAGGCCTGCTCTCACTCCATTCTGCCTATGGACCCCCGGGGGACCAGAGCCCTGACTGAATGTATCAGCTTTCGGTGTTCACTGGGCTTGGGGTGGTGTCTGTCCAGCCTTCGAGGCAGAGGGACCACACAAAGGATGGCCTGAAGAAAGGGCATATGGGAAGTGTTGCAGGGACTGAAGCAACTTCAGGATGGGCAGTCGCACTAGGGGATGCTGGAGAGGGAGCCTGAGGAAGCTCCCGGGAGGACAAGAGGATCCACTGAAGGGTCTTAAGTGGAGAAGTAGCAAGTGTAGATTTGTCATTTAGAAGATTGGCTGGAGATGAACTGGCAGAATGGGGTGAAGCAGGGGCTTGCAGAGCATGGAAGATACGAGGGCTTTTTTAATGCAGGTGACAGATGGTGGTGGCCGGTTGCATGAGTGTCCGTGGGGATAGAGAAATAGGACACAAGACGCATTCAAGAGGTACAGTAAACCTCCTCCTTGGAGAAGGGCCCTCACCTCCCTGCTGCCTTCCCCTCCACAAACACACACACTGGTTTTCTACTGTGGCAGGCTCTTGCCCTAACAGGTCTCAACAGGACAGCCATGTCTTAAAGCAACCCCGATGGTTTATAACACACGCGTAGTGGGCCGAATGATGTTCCTTCCAAAATTGATGTCTACCGGGAACCTCAGAATGCAACTTTATTTGGAAATAGTAACTTTGCAGATGTCATTAGTTTAGAGGAGGTCATAAAGGATTCGGGTGGACCTTAAATCTAATGATGGAGGTCCTCATTAGATGAGGAATAGACACTGAAAGACACAGACACACGGGGGCTGCCATGTGAAGATGGAGGCAGAGATTTGAGTGATGAGTCTACAAGCCAAGGAGCACCAAGGATTGTGGGAAACCACCAGAAGCCAGGAGAGGGCCATGGAACATATCCTCCCTCAGATCTTCCAGAAGGAACCGACTTTGCTGACACCTTGATTTTGGACTTCTAGCTTTCAGGACAGTGAGAGAATACATTTCTGTCCTTTTAAACCACCCAGTTTACAGTACTTGTTATAGCAGCCCCTAGAAACTAATACAACACACACATGTATACGTATAGACATATGCGCACACACACACACACATATTTATACGTGACAGTGGTTCTTTTTTTTTTTTAAATCTTTATTGGAGTGTAATTGCTTTACAATGGTGTGTTAGTTTCTGCTTTATAACAAAGTGAATCAGCTATACATATACATATATCCCCATATCTCCTCCCTCTTGCATCTCCCTCCCACCCTCCCTATCACACCCCTCTAGGTGGTCACAAAGCACGGAGCTGATCTCCCTGTGCTATGCGGCTGCTTCCCACTAGCCATCTCTTTTACGTTTGGTAGTGTATGTATGTCCATGCCTCTCTCTCACTTCATCAAGCTTACCCTTCCCCCTCCCCATGTCCTCAAGTCCATTCTCTAGTAGGTCTGCGTATTTATTCCTGTCCTGCCCCGAGGTTCTTCAGAACCATTTCTTGTTTGTTTGTTTGTTTTTTAGATTCCATATATATGTGTTAGCATACGGTATTTGTTTCTCTCTTTCTGACTTACTTCACTCGTATGACAGACTCTAGGTCCATCCACCTCACTACAAATAACTCAATTTCGTTTCTTTTTATGGCTGAGTAATATTCCATTGTATGACAGTGGTTTTTAACTCTGGCTCCCCATACAATCACCTGAGGAATTTAAAAAAAAAAAAGAGAGAGACATATCCAGGCCCCACCCAGGACTTATTAAACCAGAATCATTGGAAGGTGGAACTAGGTATAATCATTTATAAAAGTTCCTGGGTGACTCTGCAGAGAGCCAGCCTCGAGAACCAATGTTGTATAGAGATATCTGAGCAGAGTGGTGTTGTGGGGTCAAGTTACCCACGTCTCCACCATTTTCACTCTACGACCTTGGCAGGGCCTGTGACATTCCTGAGCCTCAGTTTTCCTCATCTGTGGAATAGGGATGATATTCTCACCTGCCCATTGGGATTGTTGTGGCACTGAAATGAGTTAACGCAAGCAAAGAACTCAGCCCAGGACCTGGCGTGGAGTAGGTGTGCAGTAAATGTGAAAGCTCCTATGACTGCATTCCTCTGAATATAATTAGGTCAAAAGTGACTCCGCCCATGCCCATTTATATCACCTCTTACACTTTCTGATGAGCTCTACACAGGTTACTATTTTCACTGCACACTTCCCATTACACACCCAAGGTACAAGGGAAATCCCAACACACAGATACACGGAGAGAATATACAACTGGCTCACGAAGGAATGGGGAAGTCAGAAGGGTCCCTGGGCTCTCCAGGCAGCCAGGCATGAAGTGTCAGCTCACATTCCTTGAAAATGACATCCAGCCACTCCAGGAGTCCCCTTTGAAATTATACCTCTCAAGGTTTTGTCTTCCTGTGAAATGTCTGAACTTCAGGTGGGATTTCCCCTCAAACGTATTAGCTTGCATTTGGGGCAGGTGGGTGACATAACTTCTGTCATTTCCTCTGTATATTTCCTCTGGTCTTCTCTCTCCCCTCCCAAGGAGGCTGGCATCCCGCAAATTAGCTTCATCTGAACATTAAATGTTTAGGTTCTCCTTGTTCAAGCTGAGCGCTGAAGTGTGGGCTCAGGCTTGCTGGGACGGAGTCTGCTCCTCGAAAGTGGTAGAAGCCTCTCTCTCTTCCTTGTAGTCAAGTCGGCAACTTGCCCAGCTCTCCCACTGGTGAGCAAGGAGTGGTGGAAAATGCCTTCTCTTGCCTCTGTTTCCCTGGCTGTGAGGTGGGGGAAGCGGTGGCCCCTGCCTCCCAGGATTGATGAGTGGATCACATCTGTCACACAGGAAACTGTTCAAACAGTGCTGGCGCCCAGTGTGTGCTCAGTGCCAGCGGCTGTTGTTACTGTCATGATTGTAAGGGTTTTTAGGGACAGAGGAGAGCAGAATCACCTAGCAAACACAAGGAGACTCCAATCCAAATGACTCAAGGCGTGGCATAGACACTACATCAGCGCATTTCGCCTTCTTTGAGCTGGGTGTCCGACAACATTGTCGTCACCATCCAAGTTATTCCCCACCAGGACCTTCTTAGAAAGGCTGACCTCTGGGTTTGATTTTTTCATTATAATTAGGAATTTCAGAACAGAATGGTAACTTACATCTCATCCCACCCCCTCACTTGACAGATGAGAAACCCGAAGGCCAGAGAGATGAGGTGGCTCGCTTAAGTCATCTTATCTCGGAAGCACTGGAGAGGGGAACAGAATCCCGGTGTTCTGGTCGCCTGTCAGGATCCCACTAACACTGTCTCTTCCACTCTCTTCCCAATCCTTCCTCGTTCAGCAAGAATAGTTGTGGTGGGGGAGGAGAGTATATTTTTACTCCTTACCTCACTTGACAACCATGATTTTCCACATGCCAACAGACATGTTGGAATGTAAACAGGCACCGTTGAGAGAATAAAACAAATCAACGTGTTGGGAACCAGTACATCACCAGCGACAGCATCTAATTCAGGATCGCTCAGCCTTGGCACTGTTGACATTTTGGGTTTGGGGCTGTCCTGGGCATTAGTAGGGATTTTAGCAAAATCTCTGGCCCCCACCCGCTGGATACCAGTAGCATCCCTCCCTAGCTGTGACATCCAAAAATGTCTCCAAACACTGCCAAATTGCCCTGGTTGAGAACCATTGGTCCAGTTACAGGCAGACCTCGGAGATGTTGCCGGTTCAGTTCCAGACCACCGCAGTAAAGTGAATATCACACTAAGGCGAGTCACACGAATTTTTCGGTTTCCCAGTGCATAGAAAAGTTACATCTACACGCTACTGTTGTCTATTAAGTGTGCAATAGCATTATGTCTAAAAAAAAAACAATGTACGTACCTTAATTAAAAAATACTTTACTGCTGGGTCTTCCCTGGTGGCACGGTGGTTGGGAGTCTGCCTGCCAATGCAGGGGACACGGGTTCGAGCCCTGGTCCAGGAAGATCCCACATGCCGCGGAGCAACTAAGCCCGTGCGCCACAACTACCGAAGCCCGCGAGTCACAGCTACTGAAGCCCGCAAGCCTAGAGCCCGTGCTCTGCAGCAGGAGAAGGCACCGCAGTGAGAGACCCGCGCACCACAGCGAGGAGTGGCCCCCGCTCGCCACAACTGGAGGGGGCCCGCGCGCAGCAATGAAGACCCAACTCAGCCAGAAATAAATAAATAAATAAATTTTAAAAATTAACAACCTAAAAAAATACTCTATTGCTAAAAACGCTATCATCTGAGCCTTTAGCAAGTTGTAATCTGTTTGCTGGTGTAAGGTTTGAGATATTGTGAGAATGACCAAGACGTGACACAGAGACACAAAGTGAGCAAATGCTGTTAGAAAAATCGTGCTGACAGACTTGTTTGATGCAGGGTTGCCACAAACCTTCTATTTGTAAAAAACTCAATATTTGCAAACCACAATAAAGGGAAGCACGATAAAACGCGGTGTGCCTGTATTTCACTTCAGCTACAACCCATACACAGCTGTACCTGAAACGTGTAGACCCCATAAGTACAGGAAGGACTGCATCTCCTACAATCTCCTTAGAGAACATGGCAAGGGGACGGGATTGTTCAGAGGGGCCTAAGAGACATCACCATTATGAATAACAGGACAAGTAGCAGCGGAGAGGGTAGTAACAGCAGCCGAAGGAACCCCAACTTAGTGCTGGGTGGGTGCCCAGCCCTGACCCAGGCACTTGCCAGGGATCTCACATCAACCCCCATGGCTGTGTGGGGCACCCCAGACAGAGCAGTTAAGGACTGGCCCAAAGCCCCAGAGCTAGGTCACTGCACAGAAGATTTCTGCATTTCAGAACAGTGTGCTCAAGTGATCCATTACATCACCTCACCCAGTTAACACCACCAACAAACAAACTGATACTTCTGAACACTCAGCATTAACCAATACATGTGACTTGACTGGACATTCATTACATCCCTTCTCCATGCCCTTCCCCATCATACCCCATCATGGCACCCTATGGAGGAGGTACCATTCTCATCCTCCCATTTCACAGATGGGAAAACTGACATTTGCAGGTTGGGGGTCCTGTCCAAGTTTACTCAGCTATTACAAGACGAAGTCAAGTTCTACCTGAAGCAGCTGGACTCCACAACCTGATTTCTGAGCCACTTACCTCCTAAACATGTTTTAACGTGCACACACAAGCTAAGGGTGAACTTTCACACCTACCCATCCCTTGAGTGGATGCGTGCTGAGGAAGAGGTGTCAGCCGGCTGCAGGGGGAGAAAAGTGGCCTGGAAGCATTCTGCACATTCCAGCCCTGGGAACCGTCTTTCCTTGTCAGCACTCTGTGACCCTTAGGACCCCCCTCTAAAGCCTGCAGTTAGCTCACCAGAAAGACCCGACTGCCCCCGCCTGCCATCCCTTATAAAAGGCAGCTTCACTAACAAAGCCAGCCTGTCCTGGGCTACATAAACAGGATGTAACTGAATGGGTGGGGGAAGGAAGCTGAGCTGTCCAGATCCACAGCCCCAAACACAGGCAGGCAGGCAAGAGCTCGCCACCCCACAGATGACAAGGGCTGGTTCCTCGCCTTCAAATCAGTACGCTATTGAGTGACCAGGGATTAGAAGTGATAAGATGCTTTGTTTAGGGTGCTGCAGGCTTAACAGAACCTAAATATCCAACCTCCTGCTAACGTATAATCCATTTTTTGAAGACAGATTCTCTGTGTATGGTTATGGAATGGAAATTTTTAAGACAAAAGAGGAAAAATCCTTAGTGCTCTTTCATCTTCTATCGGCCAGGCTTGATAAAAAATGGAGCTGGGAGGCATTTGAATACATACCACCCAGGAGAAGGTCCACTCGGAAGGAGGAGTTCAGCTGTGAGCGTCGTGTAAGCGCAGTATTTTGTGCACCAGTTGCATTACAATAAATGGCATCGGTTGCCTTCTAGATACACACATAACTCCTTGTGACATTAACAGGAAGTAGGCATGCAAAGAGAGGGAAAAGAATGGGTCCCTCTCTGCAAACTCCATATTTAACAGTAACCCCAGTCCCACAGTGCTGGACATTCCAATGGGGAGCCCCCAAAAGCAAGAAAGGTAAGCAGGATGACGTGGCAATCAGAACAGAACAGTGTGCAACCCAAGTCAGGTTCTGGCTTATGCAATTGAGGGATTTTTCTTTCCACTCCCAATTATCCTTTTTTGGTTGGCTTCTTAAAAACAGAATAGTAAAAGCAGGCTGGCTTCACATCTGTCAATTCAAGCTCTCTCTTAAGCAGCATTAATATCATGGGAACTTATTTTCAAAATCACGTCCCCAAGGCACAGTAGGAACCTAAAGTAACTTCTGAATCGTCAGAGGAAGAATGAATTATGTTCTGTGAGTATGAGAGTTGAGGACTGTGTCTTATTCTAATGCTTTATACAGTGAATATCTGTATTAGTTTCCTACTGCTGTTATAACAAAGTACCACAAACTCAGTGGTTTAAAAGAACACAGATTTATGACCTGTCAGTTCTGGAGGTCAAAAGTCTGAAAATGGGTCTTCTAGGGCTAAAATCAAGGTGTCTACAGAGTTACGTTCCTTCTGGAGGCTCTAGGGGAGAATCTACTGCCTTGAATTTTCTAGCTTTTCGAGGCCACCTACACTCCTTGGCCCATGGCCCCCTTCCAGCAACGACATCTCTCTGACCTCTGTTTCCTTCCTCGTGTCTCCTTCTGACACTGACCCTCTTGCCTCCCTCGTAAGAATTCCTGTGATGATGCTGGGCTCATTCAGACACGCCAAGATCACCTCCCCACTTCACATCTGCGAACGCCCTTCTGCCACGTGAGGCTTTGGGAATTAAGACGCGGACATCTTTGAGGGAGCCGGTATTCTGCCTACTGCCGTGTCTCACAACCAGAAGAGCTGATCATTTGAAGTGCACCTTTTTCTCCCTCCCAAAGAGGCGACCATCTTTATAAAGAGGGAGTATCTTGAGTTACCCTCTCAGCCAGGTACGGAGATACATTTGCTTAGCTCTGGCCTCACACTACACCTGGCTCAGCTCACCTACCAACGAAGGTGGTCGAGGTCGAGAACGCAGATGATGCCTGTGGGATGAAAGCAAACAAGGGGGCCTCTGCAGGGTTGGTACACGGAGCCTTGGCTTCCTTTGCTGAGTCCTAGCTGAGAGCAACGCAAGTTCACTTGGATGGGGAGAGATTATTATCTGTGGCTTCAGAGGTGGGGCAGGAAAACGGGCAGAATTGAAAGGAGCAAACTAAAAAAAATGAAAAAATAAAAGACAGCCCCAAAGGAAGGATTCTCCTGCTGTTTGACTTTCTAACATTTTGGAACTCCCACCTAAATCTTCAGTCCACTTACTCCTTTTAACACAGACAATTCCTCATCATTTGTATGTCGCTAACCCAGCTTTTACCATAGAAGCATTTTTCCCATGTAGGTACCAGGGTAAGTCTTTCCCTGATAAAAGGATTCTTCTATTTATGGAAAGATTTACATCTAATTCCCTTAAAAAGCAACTGCTAGAGATGTTATGCTTCATAAAACTTTGATGTAACATAACAAGTATCCCCCGCCCCCAATGCATTCAAAAGAGGTTTTAACTGATCACACTATTGTAAACATTCTCCTGGGTCGGGGGAGATGCCACCCCTACCCTGCCCCGGACAGCATTAGCTGCATTAAGTGAGGGACACCTATAAACGACAATGGGGAGAAATGAGATTTAGAGCAAAGCCCCCAAGAAACCTGAACTCGAGACGGGGACGCTTCACAAAGCTGCTCCCTTTCCTGCCTTTTCTTAACTTAACAGTTTGGCAATCATGCTTTGGTTTGACAGGGAACTGTGAAAATGTGTCACTCTGTCATCTCCAAATTTCTGAATCCAATCAAAATAACATTTATTAAAAACCTGGGCATGCTTGCCAGAATTTGTGCTGTGATATTAAGAGCGTTGACCCCCGCCCCACCCCGGGTCTCTCTCACCACTTTTCTTTCTTCCTTTATAAAAACAGCAGACAGCTTCAGATACACAACCCACAAAGGTGCATTTTATCCACAAGCTTCCTCGGCAACACATGGGAGCCACTGCCTGGGGATCTTCTGGGGAAAATCCAACCAGCCCGAGGACGCAGGCTCGTGAGCCTGAGCTCTCTCTCAAGCACACAGTGTGACGTGAGAAGTTGTGGTGTGCACCGTCTGGGGTCACACGTCCCCACCGCGCACGCCAGAGCCGCCTGCTGGAAGCTGGAGAGCGATACTGCAGCGGTGGCGGCAGAGCCCTGGGGTGGGAGGAAACCGGACCTGGAGCCAGAGGGCCTGACCCCCCATCTCCACTCCACCGCTCACCAGTAGTGCCACCTCTTCCCGTCTGTGCAACCTTTCCCAGGCTCCGTTTCTCCAGGTGTGATGCATCAAACAGGACTTTTTTGGTTGCAGTTGATGAAGATTTCCAGCCCCAGCTAGCTTAAAAATAAATAGAATATATGCGTGCATGCAAATGAAATATACAAGGATGAGAGACTTGATCCAGGCTCCGACCATGCTCGTATACTAGTTCCTACCATCTCCTGGCTCATATACCACTCAGCTCTTACCTCATGGTAGCAAGGTAGATGCAGCAGGTCCACCCTTTTAATCTTCCAGGTCCCAATGCAGAGAGGGTCACTTCCCAGTAACTTCCACAGAAGCTCTCGCATTCATTCTGCTTGGACCTCTAAACTAATATTGGTGGTCAGGGGATGTAACTATACTATTTGGTTTAAACAGCAGGATGTGGAATCGGGGGTTGCGGGGTGGGGACAGAGGATGTTCCACGAACCTCATAGCCTAAGAGTCAGGAAAAGATGGATCTCCAGACCCAAAGTGGGGGCTTTTGCCAGAAGAGCAATGGATTTGGGGCCGGGGTAATTAATGTGTACTACTAGTGAAATTATGTCATAAAATAATGACTTTTATATTTATTGTGCCCTTATATGCTTTATCTTACTCATTTTTTGCAGCAATCCTTCCAGATAAGGTATGTTATTATCCCACTTTTTTATTGATGAGCAACCAAAATTTCAGAGAGGTTAAGTGTCTTCCCCATAGTCACACAGCACATAAACTGCAGTGCTGAAATATGAACCCAGGCCTGTCTGACTTCAGAGTTCATGGTTTGGCTGCTGGACTACACTGGTGTTGAACTGTGTGGTCCATGTAGGGTGGAGAATACATTAGAGGGGAATCATGGACACACCTTATATTTATACCATTGACCCTTGAACAACACAGGTCTGAACTGCTCGGATTCACTCATATGTGGATTTTTTTTCATAAATGTGGTAGCTGTATTTTGCTTTTGTGGTCTTTAAATTAAGTATGAGCAAAGTCTCTGTGCGATTAGTGATCACGATATGTGGAATCAAAAGGACTAGGGTTTAAGTCTTGAGCCTATCCAGATGTTTCATCTTCCTGCCCTTGGGTGAGTCATTTATCAGTTCCTTTGTTTTTGAAGCAGAGATAGCAGTACTTGGATTCTCAACTGTGAGAGGGTTGGCACCCATAAACCCCGAGTTTTTTGAGGATCAACTGTATTAACGTAGCACTTTATTGTTTTCAAATCATGGCCACAGTTGGCATGTTGCTGAATCCTCACGATGGCCCTTTGGGGGAGAGGTCATTCCTATAATCTTTTATGGTTGAGGGTACTGAGAAAGGCAAAAGGACTTGCCTGAGGGCCCTGGCTTGACCCTGGACTTTTACTCTGAGTTCTTTTCTCTCCACTATGCACACTGTTGCAGAGAGACAGGAAACACCCACTAGCAGTTGACATAAAGCTGGACTGTAAAGGACCAGTTTGAACGCAGCATCAGGAGAGAGCTTGGGGTATCCTAGGGACGGTTCGTTTTAGTGTCCCCACGTCCGTGTCTTTTCCCTTGCTCTCCTTTTTATTTTGCAGTACGCGGGCCTCTCACTGTCGTGGTCTCTCCCGTTGCGGAGCACAGGCTCCGGACGCGCAGGCTCAGCGGCCATGGCTCACGGGCCCAGCCGCTCCGCGGCATGTGGGATCTTCCCGGACCGGGACACAAACCCGCGTCCCCTGCATCGGCAGGCAGACTCTCAACCACTGCGCCACCAGGGAAGCCCCTCCCTTGCTCTGCTTCTTGTTTGAGGATTCATCCTACACTCTTCGTGGTCCACAAATGTTAGGGGAGGTGTCACAGTGCTGTACTGGCCCGAGAGCCAACTGTGTGCTTCCGTTCCCACACTGCGTGTTGAGTGGCGTTGCACTGCTTGCTTAGAATAATCCATGGCAGGAAAACTTACTCTAGAGGAATCAGCAAAGGCTGCACTTTTCTTTTTGTTGTTGTTACTTTTTGTTTGTTTCTTGGAGAGCCAAGTGCTACACGTTTACCAGCCTGCCACTGGGTTTATGCCGACTTTGGGTCCACAGCGTGTGGCTTGGGTCTAAGTAAACAGCATATCCCGGCATATGACTCTCCCTCACCCCCGCCCCACGTCCGCTTCAGGGACTGCATCAGAGTTAGGCATATGATCCAACTGATCCCATCAGACCTAAGTCTGGGACTTTGTCTCGAAGACTGGACAGAGTTAGCTCTTACCCACTGGGTGTGAGCAAGGAGGCAAGGTACCTCGGAGCCAGTGGCGGCCATCTGGGGACAGGAAGGGAAAAGACAGCTATGGACGACAGAGTCAGCACTGCGGAGGCAAAGACGCGTGGGGCCGGGCCACCTCAGCCAGGCTGCGGCGTCGGGCCGTGCTGGAAGTGCACACAGCCCCTGAGGTTTCAATTAGGGGAGACCCTCACCATTTCCGCCAGCTTTCCCTGGGATTTCTGTTCTTTGCAGCTTAACCACATTGTTAAGTGATACAGTCGCACATCAAAGGGACAAGCCTACAGAGGAGGGGGCTGTCACGGAGAGCAGCTGCGAATAAGGCAAACCAATGCACAGAAAAGGCTCTCAGGGAAAGAAGAAATGCTTCTGACAGTGTCGGACCCTGACAAATAGACAGAAGCCAACCTCAGCACCGTCCACTGGTTTTCCACGAGATCTCTCCAGATGGTCCAATGATCGGTGCATTCAAGATGAACGTCTAAGATGTGACAGTACTTCCAGCTTTGTTATGGATCAATGATGGAAGCACGACAGGTCGGTGGCAAGAACGCAGCTGACGGGAAAGGCTCTTCTCATCTCTGAAACAGGGTTGGTGGTACCCACCCCTTGCAGGGTTACTGCGGAGATGAAATGAAATCAGGCAGGTTTGTGAAAACAGATTCCGAAACAGGCCCGGCATTCTCCAAATGAATTCCATTTACGTGTGCATCTGAACTATTAAACCACATAAAATGCCTTCGTTTCACTTGGGACAATAAATGAAAACTCTTTTGACATTTGGAGCATTTCATGTCCCTGTGCTCCCAGAGAACAGTTCCATTTAACTTGAAAGGGGTTTTCAGTGTAATTCACATTTAATGTTATGAAAGCATTTCTCCCTCACACTGGGCTTTATCTAAATTTTTAAACGAGGCCTAATTTACAGGCCCCAAACGACTTGGCAAATTCCCTGCAATCTCATTGAAGAAGTCCTGGCTGCCTATATGCTGCGGGTGAGTTCAAAGACCGCTTTGTCTCGGGTGCCAACTAAAACTAAAATTACTCCGCCAACAAAGGGTCGTCCTTTCAAACAAACCCGCAGAACCCATACGCGCACATGGCACCCAGAGCTGCCCCCGAATCCACCCCCCCGGCAGCATAAGCAGGAGGCCAGGTGCTCTTTATCACGTTCTATAATAGTGGAGGTGGGGTGCCCATCCCAAGCGGAGAAGATAACTTCAGTGAAGACCCCAAATTTGTTCACAAGTGGACGAGGGGGCGACAGAGTCAGCTCGAGAGAGACAGGAAGAGAGAAAGTTCCATATCTATCCTGCCCACCCTGTCATCACCTGTCGGACACAGCATCTGTATGTACATGTAACCCAAATGCCAAGGAGGGGCCTGATGAGCATAGAACACACTGGTGCACCCTGAGCACGGCCTGCTCCCAAGGCACCTGGATGTACCCGCACAGCACATGCCAGGCCTGGGTGCGGAGCTTCCTTCTGGGTGGTTGTTTTTTGCAGGGACACGAACTACCCTCTGCTTTGTCAATGGCTGTGGAGTCTCAGGGGAAGCAAGATGGGGTGGGAACCATTTCACACATGTTTATTAGGTACCCTCTAGGAGGCAGGAATGTGTTAAACCCTAGGGACGCAACGGCGATCAAATCAGATGCAGCCCCTGCCTTCACAGAGCTTACGGGGCAGTAGGAAAGAGAGCAGATTCCACCAACAGCAACACAAGGGGAGGGAGGGAGGGTGGAGTGCCTGAATTCCTGAGTCAGATCGCACCAGGCCCGCCTGTGCAGAAATGCCTCCTCAGGCTTCCCAGCTCGCTAGCTCTACGTTCTCGCCCACTCTGCATGCTCTGGCCCAGCTTCCCCTCTGACCCCATCTCTTACTGACCCCCTCCTACTTGCTGAGCTCCAGCTACCTCGGCCTCCTTGCACACCTCAAGCACACCAAGAGGCTGCAGCCTCACAGGCCTTTGCATCTGCTCTTCCTCCTGTTCAATGCTCAGATGCTCACCCCCAGGGCTCACTCTTCACCTTCCCTCCCTGCTCTCTGCCCTCCCTAACCCAGACCTAAAGGAGCCCCTTCCCCCCTCACTCCCCATCTCCCTTATCCTGCTGATTTCCCTTAGCATCACCCAACATATTATAGACACATATGTTTACTATCTCTTTCCCCTGCTCGTCTGTCTGTTCACTGCTTTCTCCCCAGGGCCTCCAACAGCACCCGGAACATAGAGCAGATGCTCAACTTATATTTCCTGAGAGTCACGATAAGAGACTAGAAGTGTTATGGGAGCACACAGTAGGAGCACAGTCTCCAGCAGAGGTTGGAAAGCCTCCCGGAAATGGCCCTCCAGGGTCAGTTGGGCTTTTTTTTAGTCAAGAACAGAAACGAGGACTGCAAACAGCATGAACAGCTTTGAGAAGTCTGGGAGAGGCTTGGAGAATGTTGGCGTGGCTGGAAGGCAGGCCATCGGTGACAAAGGTGAGAAATGAGAACAGGGAAGAGGGCAGGGCGGGCCCTACAGTACCTGAGGAGCTAGAGAGAGCCATATAGGGGGTTTCCAGAAGCAGAATCACAAGAAGGCCTTACATTTCAGAAGGCCCTCTTGGACAGCAGTTTGGAGAGAGCAGACAAGACGACAGGCTGGAGGTACAGCTGCAGGGGGGCCAGTGGGGAGAGATGCTGAGACCCCGGCCAGGTGGCAGCCCTGGAGAGAGCAAGCCTGGCTCTGGCTCAGGAACCCTGGCGTCCTTAGAAAACGTGCTTGACCCACTGGACCTCCACTGTCTTATCTGCCAAATGGGCACACCGAACAGCACAACCCGCAGTTGTAGGAATCTGTGTCAGTAATGTCGCTTCTGCTGGAGTGCAAAGTTAATTGTTTCACAAAAGCAAGCTGTTATGATGATGACTAGCTTCACGGGCTAATGGCTGAAGCTTTACGTTTTCATCCTCGCATAGCACTTAGCGAAAGTGTCGGAATCGATACTCTGATGAATTTGAATAATGGTGCCATTTGATTGACAGTGCAGAGTCATTAATTCAGGAGAACGCGCACAGACAGCGCGAGAGGAACAGAGCAGAGTGAAAGGCCTCTAATGGCGCTGGAACGCTCCCAGCAGGGCTGAGTCCGATTGGCCGGCACCTTCATTCTTCAGCTCCGCCAGGTATGGTCAGCAAGAAAAGAATCTTTAAGCGCTGTGCCAGCTCTTCTGGCTCAAGTCAATCCTCAGAGAATAGCCTCTGGAGCTAAATCTATGACATATCAAATAGCCCTCTGAATCTCTTAGGTCCCCTGAAAGACAAGAAACCAGTAGGTGTCTAGGTATGACTGTGGGTGCAGCCAGGGAGAGAATGTCTCGATTCCTCGGCCAGCTCAGATGACCGTCCCCACCTCACACCCTCTCATTTCCAAGTTAGCTGGAAACAGTACACGAGAGCGAGTGTGTCTGTCCCTGGCAAGAAATCACACTGTACCGCGTCAGCCTCCCGCCCTCTCTCATATCGACTAATTGTCTGCTGAATTGAGAGACTTTTGAAAGGAGGCTGATAATTGAAATTTCACATAATTACATTTTAAAATAATGCTTTTAGCTTCCCCCAACTTCAGTCAAAACTCCATCTTGTCAAAATAATCTTAAAGTTTTGGTTTTTTTTTTGTTAAACAAAGATTGATGGACTATCACTGGAAATCTCTTAGCTGCTAATTGCAAGTCAAGCCTCTTAGGGGCTTTTTTGGGGATATCTCTTTGACTTCTCTAAGTGATTAGTTTGGTCCTCTGCTTTTAAACTGTTCATTTTCCACTTCTTGGAGAAGAATGAAATTTCTTCCCTGGTTTTAATTACAGATGGAGTGTTTTCCTCGGATAATATGGCGGGAGGCTGCGTGATAGGAGGCGGACCACTCTATTAATCAGGGATGGATCTAGTGTATGCTGAAGGCTTGTACCCTGTCATTACATTACCTTGTTGGTCTAATTAGTGGTATTACCCTCTGAACTGTGCGCAGAAGCTTAAAGAAATTCAACACATGCAGAAAACACGCTCGAGGGGAAAGCAAAGAAGGCCTAATAAAGCATTGCTCATCGCACCACGGGTGCTGCGGCTAATTTCTTCCATGGTTACTACCTGAGGGTGGTAATCCTCCAGGGTGGGAGGGTGGAGGCACCCTCCAGGTAACACAGGCTGGGCTCATGCGGGCTTCTTAGAAATGGTAGTGTTGCTAGTGTTTTGGTTTCTGGCAGGGACCAGCAATTTACCTGTGGTATTTAATGTAAAACACCAGACATCACCTCATCAAAAACTAAATGTTGTTCCTGTTTGTTCAGGTGAAGTTTTGGGTAATGTCTGGTGGGAGCAGGGTGGGGGGCTGGGGGGGGTAGGTGGGAGGCTTGAGCTGAAGGGAAGGAGAAGGTCTTTCCCTCTAGAGTCACTAACGCACCTCAAAAATGAAAGGCTGAACTTGACAGTATTAATTACCACAAAGACACAAGCTCCACCATTAGAGTGTAAACTCTTTGCAGACAGGGACCAGGTCATGTTCAGCACACGGTAAGGACTTAATAAAGGTTTGCTGAATGAATGAATGAACTCTCTTTACCGAGTCCTTAGCTGTCAAACGCACGCTGTTTAGCCATGCACGGTCTATGGGGCTTTTGTTGAATCCTCAAAACTCTTTTTCTGTTTGGCAATTTAAAAAATATATTAAAAAACTGACATCCAAAGAAGTTAAGCAAATTTTCTAAGGTCATACGGCTATTTAAGGGACAAAGTCAGGATTAGAACCAGGTTTGTTGGATTCCAAACGCCTCCATTACAAGATGAATCAGAATGACTAGATCCATGCATGATCTGAATTTCACTTCAGGTAAGGCTTAAATGGGGAAGTGGGGACTTGGACAGGTATTATTAATATTTTACAGAAGCATAAGAAATCTCAAGGTTACCTTATTTTGCTAAGTATGATACTGTTTATCACCGTTGTGGGTTTTTTTAATGGCCCATGGCGGCCTAATATTAAACAAACCCATACTTTCCAATCGAAATATATCAATACAGTCTCCCCCCTCCCAAGACGGAGTTTCAGCAGGCTCCCTTTTGGGGACTTTTGATTAGTCAACATTTATTAAATGTCCACTGGATTTCAAAAGAAGTCAGAAGCATTTCTGACCTCAAGAAGCTCACAAGGCAAAGGAGATTCTTCTTTTAAAATTGCCCCTTTGACTGACGCCAGGGAGGGGAGATGCTGACTTGGTAGCTGACCATCTACAATGGACGAGGTTGGAAGATTCTGGTCCCCATGCTCCCACACTTTATGCCCTGCCTAAGCAGGCTTTGTAAGGTTCCTTGGGATTTGCAGACTTGCACAGCCCAGTCTGCAAAGAGGCCTTTGGGAACCACTGTGGTCCTAAGAGGTAGTTAGGGGAGGAGGCGCCCCAGTGGTTTCTTATACTCCATTGTTTTGCAAACCAGAGAAGGCTAAAGGCACAGCAGAAGTTAGGAGAGTCAGAGCTTTACTGAATGAACATATGGATTAAACACATGTACCTTCTGCATTTAGAAGCAACAGAAATCTATCTGTGAAATGCAGCATATATTTTTCAAAAAAAATACGTTTGCAGCACAGTCACCCTGAAGACCCCAGCGAGGGTCTGGGTGTTACAGGCAGTAGCCCCCCTCTTTCCACCCTCCAGCCCACTGATTAGCCCCATTAGCAGATGACAAGTGACTTGGCTGACCTTGGTCCAGTCCCCAGTAGACCAGTGCACAAAGGATTCAGCCTCCATCTCTAGTAATTGTCTTTTCCGTCGGCAGCTCCCCTGGGAGGTCAAAGCTCCAGCAAAGCACCCTCCCTGGAACTGCCCATCTGCTCTGTGGTCCTCCTCCAGGCCAACAAGGAAGTTCCTATACAGAGAGGCTGCCAGGATGGCTGCAGCTTTCAGCACAGGCAGAGGTGACGGAGATCCACCTATGCCACTGAACTAGTACATTGATGACGATGACGAAGACCCTTTCACTGAAGTTTAGTACGTGCCAGGGGCTCCCGGAGAGACTTCCATGTGTATCATCTCCTAGGATCCTCACAACAACCCCAAAACGTAGGTATTGTTATTATTTCCATTTTAGAGATGATGAAACTGAGGCTTAGTGAGATTATGTACTTTGCTCAAGGCCATACACAGTAAGTGGCAAGGCTGGGACTTGAACTCACAATGGTTTGATTCCAGAGCCTCTTACCCACTGAGGTAACCAGCTAGCTCCTGCTGCCCTACATCCCTCCTGGGCCATTTCTTTTGAATTTGTGGTGCTGTACACTCACAGAATACAGATTTACTTTCAAGTTAAATCCTCGCAACATGGGAATCCCTCAGTGATTATCTACACCAAAGCATCTCCCTGATGGCAGGGATTACCCACATGGAATTGAGGTTCGCTTCCAAGTGACCTGCTGGTAGGGACTCGGGGGGCAGAGTTCAATTCCTTTCCTCACCACTTATATACTGAGTGAACTTGGGCAAGGCCTTAGCTCACCTGAAAACCAAGGATAATCCCACACTAGTACCTCACAGGATTGTTGAGAAGGTTTAAAAATGTAATCCACCTCAACAAAGGACACCAGTTTGTAGGTATGTAGTCAAGTATAATAAAAATTAAAGGTGCTTAGCACAATTCCTGGAATATAATAAGCTCTAAAAAACCAGAGCTACTATTATTTCTTTACAAAGTCCCCAATCAAATTTTCACAGTCCATTTTAGTCAGAGATATTCTCTCTCCTTTGAACTTCTAAAGGATGTTCAAACTTCTCTTAGAAATTCCCTTTCCAACTTGTATTATGTAATTTATGCACATAATGTTTTCTCCTCTTTTAAAAAAATATTAGGTGAGAGCCTATTAGGTACCAGGCACTTCCAAGTGACTCTGCATTCACCATTGCATTCCAACCTCAAAGTGAGCTAGACTCTACTGTATTGTGCTGTTTCACAGGCGGGGAAACTGAGGTCCAGGGAGGTTAAATAACTTGCCCAGGGCACATAGTAAGCAGGCAGTGAGGCGAGGACTCAATTCCAGGCCATCCACTCAGCAGCCTGGACTTGTCACTGTTTGTTGCTATAAACGCTAGACTGTAAACATCCCAGATAAGGATCTAGGTCGGAACTACTGCCCACCTTCACCATCCGGCACAGTGATGTCCCATACTAGGGACTCGGTAAGTACTGTAGAAAGAAAGGGAAAGTTTCTGCAGTTACACAGTCACGAGTTTCCTCTGACAACACGTGCCCAAAGTCTACACAGCAGGGCTCCCTCATGGACTGGCCAAGACCCAGGAAACCTATCCCAGCTTCCCGCTGGGAACACGGGGGCGGGCAAAGTGGACATTTTGCCAATAATAACAATGATGATAATTACAGTAATGACCACAACCAACACTCACTGGTCGCTTCTGCTACGCCGCGCACTGCTATCTGTGCCTTCCATGAATGCACACGTTTAATAACCTCAGCAACTCTCAGAAGTGGGTGCTCTTATCAGCCCCATTTTACGCCTGAGGAAACTTTCAATTTAAATAGAATTTTTGGAGCTTCAAACAATTTCAAAGTTATCTAATTTTTCTGTTACGCTTATAATTTAGGGAGAAGCAGATGGCACACTTTCGGAGACAGCATACGCACACATATAGATGTGTGCATACGTACACATATAGATGTGTGCATACGTACACATACAGATGTGTGCATATACACACATACAGATGTGTGCATATACACGCATACAGATGTGTGCATATACACGCATACAGATGTGTGCATATATACATAGACCTTACCATTATACAAATGGGCAAACTGACACTTAGGGTGAGGGTTACAGTAAATTGATCTGAGGAGCTGATCAGATCAGAATAAGCAAATCCATAGAGCCAGAAAGCAGTTAAGCGTCTGCCATGAGTATGGGGGGGAAGGGAGGGGAGTGACTGCTTAATGGTACAACCTTTTCGAGGTTGATTAGAAAGTTCTGGAACTAGATAGTGGTGATGGTTGCACAACATTGTGAATGTACTTAATACCACTAAATTGTATACTTTTAAATGGTTGAAATATTAAATTCTGTGTGATGAGTATTTTACCACAATAAAAAAAATACCTTTTTCATCGTACATGGGGTAAAATCCAGATTCTTTACCTGGTTTACAAGAACCTTCCAGATCTGTCCTCTCCACCTGCACACTCACTCTCATTCTCTCTCAACTCCACTATTTCCTTCTCCCATCCCACCCAGACCTGGAGCGTGGCTACTCCCCCTCTGAGTCATGCATCACCCCGCCGCACCTTTACTCCTGCAGGAAGCCCCGCCCAGAGCCCCTCATACACTTCCTGTGCCAAGAGAAGACCCGCTTGTCCTTCAGGACTCAACTCAAGCACAGCTTCCTGTGACGTCTGCAACTGAGATCTCACTTCCACCTGGGCAAAGTGTCCCTTACTGACACTTTTACATACCTTGCAGGTACGACTATCATGGTACTCATCACAGTGTACTGTAATATATGCTTTCATACTAGAGAGGAGCACTTAATGTTGGTTAAAAATATAGGCTTTGGGGTCACTGGGCCACCGTCCAAATCTTAACTCCACCTGCCGTGTGAGCGTGGACAAATTACTTAACCACTTTGAGCCTCAGTCGCCTTGTTTGTAAAAAGAGGGCTTGTTTGATGTGAGGGTCAAACACAGAAATACATAGACAGCTTTGAGAACGGTGCCTTGCCCTTCCGAAGCACCCAGTAAACGTTCGTGTCATTATTATCCCCTTCGTCACCATCATCCTCCCTCGGCCCCAGTAGCTTACGAGCTCCATGAGCCCAGCACAGGACCTGCCATAGAGCACACACGGGGCAATATTCCAGCGTGTTTCCACGGACATGGGCTATACACCTTACAAGCCAGATCATGCAGCCCGAGTAAAACTGACCAAGTACAGGGAAGCCAGTGCTGGACTCAGCAGCCACCTCTCGGCACTTAAGGACTTTCTTTGCTTCACAACGAGAGCTTGAAGTATCAGTAGGCAAGCTATAAGTTAATGGAGAAAAAAAATAATGCAGAGTTTAACTGAGGGTTTGTGAGTGCGTCCGTGGGGCGCTCTCTCCCGGGGAGGATGATGCACGAGCTGTCGGAGATAAGACTCTGGTCGGGCATATGTAAGGGGAGCGCAGATAGCAGTGGGCGCTCAGGGAGCCCCTTCTGCCACCGCCAAACGGGAAACCTCATAGATCAAACCACAGAATAAATGAGGACATTAAGGCTTCATACACTCTGGGATTTGTATTTGAAATGCCAAGATTCCTACTTAAACTAGCCCCTCCTTGAATGATTTTTTGCTGTTGCTTTCAAAAGAAGTCACTCTTTGGCACCACAGGTCTTCAGTGGGAGGCTCTGGGCCGTAGTTTTCAATACTCACAGCTGATATTTATGGAACCCTTAGCACATGTGTGCCGAACACTTAACACGGGGCTTCACGTATATTAACCCGCTTAATCTTTTTTTTTTTTTTTTTTTTTTTTTTTTTTTGCGGTACGCGGGCCTCTCACTGTTGTGGCCCCTCCCGTTGCGGAGCACAGGCTCCGGACGCGCAGGCTCAGCGGCCATGGCTCACGGGCCCAGCCGCTCTGCGGCATGTGGGATCCTCCCGGACCGGGGCACGAACCCGTGTCCCCTGCATCGGCAGGCGGACTCTCAACCACTGCGCCACCAGATTAAGCCCCCCACTTAATCTTTATATAAAAACCCTGTAAGGTATGAACTCTTATCAGCCCTGTTACATAGATGTTACGTGAACCAACAAGCTGACATGCTAGGAGGTGGTGGCATTGGTAGTTAAACTCAGGAATCTGAGTCCAGCTGACGGAATGCAGTCATACAAACAAGGCTGTTGTCTTGCAGCCTCCTTGAGAGACTAAAGAGAAACAAAACGGGAAGTTCTAACATCCACAGTGGCTCATGACACCAACAGAATGACCAAAGGTATGAGCCATCTTATCCCCTGAACTTGTAAGAGGCAGCTCAAACAGTCCTCTGAGGAGCGGGCTCAAGAGTTAATAGCTATTTGATGGACACCCACCACTATATTACAAATGGTTGGGAGCAAACTAAATGCAAATGAAGCCACAGGGGCAGAAAACCAGCCTTCCCAAGTGTATCCTGCCTGCATTGAAGTGCCCTGGTCCTACCCCTGAGCTTAATATTTCATGCGAAAGGCAACACTGAGGTCGCCACTCCAAGAAACCCAGGGGAGAACGATCAGGATGGCAGATGGAAGCCTCCCCCTTGTATCTCAGAAATGCCAAGAGGTGTGGGTGATGGGCTGAAATGCCCAAACAAACCAGAGTGAGCCTGGGGCTGAGGCTGACTCATGGGCAGAGGGGCCCAGCCCTCACCTTTATTTACATTGCTTGGAGCACATAAAGTCCAAGAAAATTTAGTGTTTTAATTTGGGCATCTGGCTTGTGCTTCTCTTCTCTTCTCTTCTCTTCTCTTCTCTTCTCTTCCCCCCCTCCCTCCCTCCTCCCCCCTCCCTCCCTCCCTTCCATTAATGGGCAGAGTCACAGGCTTATATTATCTCTGCTTAAGCCAGGAAAGACAATATTCCCCAAACTAAACAATCTAAGATATTCTTTAAGGAGGACCTGATTGACCTGGCGACACTGCTAAAGGTCACCAAGTGTGGAAGTTCAGAAATGGGACGGCCTTTAGCCAGGTCTCATCCAGCGGGCTCATTCTGACCGAGCCAATGTCCCAGCCCCTAAGCGGCCGTCTGGGACACCTCTCCCAAGTTGTGGAGGTGGAGGTAGGAGTGCAGGACCCGGTCTTCGGTCAGACAGTTGGCATCGCCAGTCGGGACAGAGGCTGGAGCTTCCCTTTTTGTCACTCTTTAGACTCAGGTACAGTCAGGGCTAGCATCCAGTCCTCTTGGTCTCCCGCTGGGTCCTTCCCCCTCTGCTCTTTCCTCCTTCGGCTTCCGGCAGAAGGTGAGCACCTTACATATCCTAGCATCCTAGCGCCAAGGGCCGGGCCTCATCGATCAGAAAATGCGCCTGGTGGAGGCTAACCGAGCGAGTAAACAAACAACAACCTGGACCCACCCCGGGGCCTGCTGGGAGGCCGCACATGTACGCACGTTTACGGCACCAGTTTACGACCTTTACGACATTTCTGGAGGACGTGGCAAGCGCCAGGCGGTGTGCTCGGCTCTCCAACACACCCTCTCCTGTGATCTCCCAGCATGGGATGTCGGCATTAGTGTTTTCCCTGGGGGCAGAGTGGGGCCCAGATTGTAGAGCAGCTTGCCCACCACACACAGCTAACACGTGTTAAGAGAACAGGATATGCATCCACGCGAGGGACTCGAGATTTCTGCCCTACGCTATAAATGCTGAACTTACCTGTGTCGGCATCTTAATTTGTTCAAACCAGGCATTACAGGGAAAGCCAGTGAGACGCTTTCCTAGTCATTACTGTCTTCTCAACTTTCTCTGCGTTGTGCCCAAATGACAGCATACTGTTACTGCTAAACTTTTGTCTTCAATGGCCCGTCTGAATGCAAAACACAAGAAAGGGAAGCTCACACTTCGTGTTCTTCCTATTTTTTTCCTCCCGAACTTCTAAACCCAGTGTGGGAGTAGCTTTCCCAACACGCCTGGCAGATGGTCATCTAGGCCCTGGTGACGACCGCATCCCTCTGGACAGCTCTCCTGTGAGCCAAAACTGGCCTCTCTCTGATGTTCCCGCCTAAGTCCCTGGTGGCCCACCAGCTATATATATATATATTTTTTTGCGGTACGCGGGCCTCTCACTGTTGTGGCCTCTCCCGTTGCGGAGCACAGGCTCCGGATGCGCAGGCTCAGTGGCCGCGGCTCACGGGCTCAGTCGCTCCGCGGCATGTGGGATCTTCCCAGACCGGGGCACAAACACGCGTCCCCTGCATCGGCAGGCGGACTCTCAACCACTGCGCCACCAGGGAAGCCCCCACCAGCTAAATATTAACCAAACACAAAAGAAAAGAAATGAAAACCATTCACTGGGTCTTCCAGTTGATTTTAATTGCAGGTAATAAACCATTGCTAAAAGGAAGGTTTAGACTAAGAAGGTGCCTATTAGCTTAGGGTGTTTGCAGTGGAACAGTGAAATGATTTTGTAAATGCCATCTTCTCTAATAAATCTGTATGCTACTGGAGAGATTAGGCCATTATCCAGCGCTGGCATAAATAGAAAATGAGATGAGGGATCACATGCTTGAGGGGTTTTAGGAGTTAGCCGGAGATGGGGCAGGGTGATGCTGGTTAGAGAATGCAGTTGGCCAATCAAATCATATTGGCCGAAATCTAGTTTAGGGCCAGTTTTGTTATTCTGACTCTAACCGGTGCTTTCCAATATCCATACCACGAAGCCACCATAGAAATTTCTGCCTAAATAAAGAAGGGTTTTCTTAAAGCCAAGGGTCCAGATCATAGATTTATCTGATTGTGTCACAGCGAGGCAGAGTTGAGTTTGAGGAACAGAAGAATCCCTTAAAATCAGAAGACTCAAGGCCTGGGGCAGTAGCCATACGTTTCCAAGGCACTTACTGAGCACCTAACTGCACATGGCATCGCTGAGAACCGCACTGCACAGGGCTGAACACATACGTCCAGGCAGATGCATTCTGTAGCCGCAGCCCCAAGCTGTGGGCCACAGAGACTCTGGGTGGCCAGAGAGAGTGACTTAGAGGAAGTCCAAAATCCACATGTCTCCAATGTGCTGCCTGTGGACAGAATGAAGCATTTTTATTGCATGCATGTGCCATTATCTTTCAAATATATGTAAATGCAGAAGAAGCAGCCGCTTAAGAATGTTACTGAATTCAATGCATTCTTTTGCATTTATGTATTTCCCCAGAGAAATAGATAAAAAATACAATTGCTAATATGTAAGGGACAGAATTCACTGAAAATCTCTCTCTCTCTTTATCTCTCTCTCTGTCTCTCTCTCTCCATCATTAAAAAGAATATATGTAAAAATGTGGATGGCAGAACATTAAATCCACATGTAAACCAATGCTGGAATAGCCATCTTGGCTAAAGTTTAAACCATTGAAAACTGGCTCCTGGCTAATGTTAGAAGCGTGTGCATGCTCACGAGGGAAGGGATCATTTTGTTGGTACTAGTTTGGGTACCTTATTATCTGTTTCATCTGAATACCACCTACTACCTCAGCCTGCCAGCCTTTGTGAGTTAAGCTTTTCAGTCCTTACCCTCCCTGTCCATTCTTGTGGCAGACATCTGTATGATTTCTCATATGACCATTTATGGATTCTGACCGTGACCTCAAATACAAGTCTAGGTACATGTGTGTTTAAAGGGCTGGAAAGCATACTCAGCAGGACATAAGAAGAAGTCTGGCTCCTCCCAGGAGAAAGGCCTCTAAGCAACACAAAGATATCAGGAGAAAGACCTGGGATCTGGGGGGGATCCAATCTTGCCTGTCCAATCTTGCCTATGGGGGACAGAAATCAGCTGGAGAAATAAAGAGAATTTCATTCCAAGGTGGGAGAATTCAGAGTTCAATAATATACTATGTTATTAATAATGAAGAGTTCTATCTATTGAATCCCAAAGTCCACCAAGCTTTGTGCCAGGCACACTATGTGTTATTCCATTAACCCAGGCAGTAATTTTCCCCCCAGGAAAAAACACCGGGCAACGTCTAAAGACTTTTTTGGTTGTCACGTTATAGGGGTGCTACGAGCATCTAGTGGTGTACACCAGGGACGCTGCTAAACATTTTACAACGCACAAGTCAGCCCCCACGCAAAGAATTTTCTGGCCCAGAACGTCAACAGTGCTGAGGTTGAGAAACCCTGCACTAAACCATCCTAATCACTCTAGAAAGGAAGAATTATCGGCCTCGTTATAGAGGAGGAAACAGAGCTGTAACGTCCCACAACCCAAGTCATATCGCCAGGATCTGGATCGGATCTGTTTCACTCCCTTTAACCCATGTAACTGCTATATTATCTTGAAGATGGAAATGACCTCCTCATTTCCTAAATAAGGAAATTGAGGCTCAGATGCCAAGTGTCTTGCTCTGTATCTCACTGCTACTGGCGATTCTTTGTCCCTTCACAGCTCGAGGTCCGTAATGATGACTAATCACAAACGACTTCACCTCAGACCACGAAGCTGCCAACAAATGTCTCTTTCTCTTGTCCATTAACCATTACACCCCTAGTAATTAACTTCTTGTTTCTGCTCCTTTAACACTGTAATCTGGTGGTTTTATTGCTCAAATCTAATTCACTAGCTTAATCAATCATTATTAAGCTCCTTCTGTATGCTAAGCACTGTAAAGGTGCGGGATATAAATGGGTCAGAAGGCAAATGGAAGACAACTGCAGGTTCAGGGGTTGGCAAACTATACTCCAATGAATGCCTGTTTTTGTAAATAAAGTTTTATTGGAACACAACCACGCCCATTTATTTACCTATTGTCTACGGCTGCTTTCACATTACAGCAGCAGAGCTGAGGAATTATGACAGATATCCTATGGTCCCCAAAGCCTATAATATTTACTATCTGGCCCTTGGCGGAAAAAGTTTGCCAACTCCTACACTAGCTCCATCATTCAAGCCACAAGAGCAAGCACTGAAGTGAACTCCCAACTGAATCAAGAAGCACTTTCTTTCATCTCCACGTGCAGCTATAGTATCTATTGTCAGTGGCGGGAATCCGAAGTGTTTAATGCTAATACAAATCTAAAACTCAAAAACACTGGGCAATGTCTAAAGACTTTTTTGGTTGTTACACTGTAGAGGTACTATAAGCAAACATTTTGATCCTAAAAATACCTTCCGCTCTTCTAGAGCCTATTATAAATAGATCTTCAAATGCATTTCAAATGTGTATTATTTCTATTTTGCCATCAGAGGTTTGGGAAGCCTTTAGCGACTGTTCCTCGTCACACTGAAATGAAACAGAGATCAGAGTCCCAGCCGATAGATTAGCTGCTTAGGTGTCAGTTAACTACAGCGGGTTGTCTGCTACGCTGCAGAGGCCTCCGGGCTGATACTTCCTTTCCACTCTCCTTGGGTGCACAGCAAAAGACCCCATTCTGATTTTCCCTGAGTTTTCTGCCACACTGTTGGACTTCAGTCTGTGGATGAGATTCCACTGATCTGAGTTCAAGGTTTAGATGTGAGCTTGGAGCAGCAGGAGGTCCACCAACTATCTAGGCAGTTACAGCCACAGCAGCACTGAGAACACGTGCCTGCACAGCCAACAGTTTAGGTGGACAATTGAAACCAACATGTTTTGGACGGATGTTAACTCAAAGACTCTGATAAAAGAGATCCTAAAGGTTCCAAAGTGCCTCCCTGAAGGGACAGTGAAGAGAGAGAAATTAGGCAGATTTACTGATGGCTACATCCTGCCCCCGACACTCAGAGAGTACACACACATCCACATGCTAAGACCATAGGTCCCCTCACAGACGTGCTTCTCATATTCAAAAATCCTAAACGACGATGGTGTCAGGTGGAAAAAATTGTCCTCCATACGAAAGTTATTCCCAGATCCAATAAGACAATCAGGAAGTTCCCCGGGTGCAAACCTGCTCTGGTTGACAGGTCTCTAACTGCTTTTAGGGGAGGCCAGAAGAAGAGAAACGCTACGTTCAGGCATGAATAAGATAGGTCATTGAAAGAGAAGTCAAATGACTGAAAACCCCACGGAGAGGATGAAAGAATTCAGTGTAAAAAATAAGATTAAATCTGTAAAACTGGATTGTCCCTTTACCATGGGTAGACATTGGATATGGGAGCTCAGAGTATGAGAGCACAGTCTTGGGGTGACGGTGTCACCATCCAGGTCTTACAAGACAGGGCGGCCCATGCTCAAGAGGGCTTGGCCAAGGCAAGGTCAGATCTCACCCAATCATAAGTTCCAGGGCAGCCCTCTGCCACCATTGTGCAGTCACGGTGGGATCTTGCAGTGGGAGAAAGAGAGGACAATTTGGTTCAATGACAAGCTCAACAATCTTGAAGAAATCAGTTTAAATCACTGTCCCTCAGTTTCCTTATTTGAGAAATAGATTGCTGTGTCTACTTCAATTCCATCCTATGGGCCAGTTGGTAGGATCCACAGAGACAATGCCTGTGCAAGTCTCTGTATACCACAAAGATCTGCAAAGATCTACAAAGATCTGGGTAGTGATATGCTCTAGTGTTTCCCTAGTGCCTCCTGGGTGCAAAGGAAAGAAGAGTGGATAAAAGCAGCAGAACCCTGGAAAAAGGATTCTGAGCATTGGCTTTTGCTAGATGGATGCTAAACCGACCATCCATCCATCCATCCATCCATCCATCCTCATGGTCTAGCATGAGGATGCTAGACCAAGCTTTTGCTTTAGAGGCAAGGTGATAACACTGAAAGTGTTGAAGGGTGTGTTTTGAGTTATCCCATGGTGGAACCAACCCATGAATTGACCAGCTGAGTTTTAACAAGGTTCTATTCTATTGGTCCATGATATTGACCCACACCGTAGAAAATCTGGCCAGAAATAATGATCCTTCTCCAGAGGACTTCCATTAAGACTTGAACATGCCTCCTTGCAGGGCTGCCTGGTACCATGTCGAACTGTGAACAGAGCAATCCGAGCACGTCTGCTAGCTAACGGGCTAACAGTCTCTACAGAATGGCAGCCAGGCCTTGCCTTTCTGTTAACTCCCAAATCTAAAGCTGTGTCGAGAAATAGTCCCGGTTTTTTCTTGCTTCACATGGTAAACCTTGTAGGAACAGGAAAAGCGATCTACTTGATGAATGCATTAATTAAGATAATCAGTATGCATAGAATCACAGGTCAGTTCTCCCCAGCCATCATTCATCAAGCTCTGTGGTACCACAACTGCACTCTCCAGGGTCAGTATCAAATTTCTAAATTTCATACCTTGCCATCGTCAGGAAATGGCGGGCACAGAATTCCAAATGGCAAGAATGAGGGGGAAAGGGTGACATAAATCCCACTGTGTTCCAAGTTGCACTTACTGAATTAAAGACACCATCCTCAATGGTTTCAAAAAAATTCAAGTTAATCAAGGAAAATGAACTAATTCATTTGTTGCAGCTGACAAGAGGCGCCAGCCTTAGCCAGGAAGATAATATATATAAGGGGTGAGTTTACTTTGAAAGATGCAGAGCTATACCTGCATTGAAATTCATATCTTTTCTTGGTCTCTTTGGAGAAGAAAACCCAACTATTATTCAAGATCTAAACCCTATATCATGCACATCTTCTTTCTCCTTAAGAAATGCTCTTTGAGGGAGAAGGTCCAAGCCAGCAGCTATTCTCTGCAGTATCCAATCCCAGCCTACCCCCAAAGTTGCACTCTAATGATCTCTCATGGGCAGTTTAACCTTAGTAGAGAAATTAACGTATTTTCCCAACATGCTTTTCTTACATATTGCCACTGTCATGTACATCTGTGAAGGCTTCTGTATTTGTCACTTCATCATCTATTTTCCCATTACACCTGCCTAGACCTTTATTATAAAATGTAATTATACTTCCATGTCAGTCACACCTACTAGCCTGAGCTCCAAGATAACTTGCTCCATATCTTATTAAATCTGTGGTCCCTGAACCTATGTGCCCAATCTCTCAAGCTAGATGGAGACAGAGAGAAGAAAGGAGGAAAGGAAGAAAAGAAAATGAAGGGGAATGGGAGGGTTGGTCTGGAAGCGAAAAGACAAAGCCATCCTCCTGGCATGTCTTTGTGCTGCCTGGCACAATATCTCAATATTCTTTTTTTTTTTTAATTTATTTTTGGCTGTGTTGGGTCTTCGTTGCTGCGCGCGGGCTTTCTCTAGTTGTGGCGAGCAGGGGCTACTCTTCATTGCAGTGTGCGGGCTTCTCATTGCAGTGGCTTCTCTTGTTGTGGAGCATGGGCTCTAGGCACACGAGCTTCAGTAGTTGCAGCACGTGGGCTCAGTAGTTGCAGCACGCAGGCCCTAGAGTGCACGGGCTTCAGTAGTTGTGGCACGTGGGCTCAGTAGTTACGGTGCACAGGCTTAGTTGCTCTGCGGCATCTGGCATCTTCCTGGACCAGGGATTGAACCCGTGTCCCCTGCATTGGCAGGCAGATTCTTAACTACTGTGCCACTAGGGTAGTCCTCAATATTCTTGCTGTAGTGAAGCAGGCGGGCTCCAGGGTCAGGTGAACCTGTGTTCCAATCCAGCAGAAGACCACTGTCTAGATCTTGGAAAAGCAACTAAACCTTTCTAAGCCTCAGTTTCTTCATTTGTAGAATGGAGGTGAGAACATTATCTAACTCGCTGTGATAGGAAGTCAGATGAGAAAATGTCATCAATCACACCCCACAGGGTCTGGGAAAGTCCAGAAAAAAAAAAAAAGCCTCAACAGATGCTGACTATTGCTATCACTATCCTCTTGGATCATCTTCAAAGTCTCTGCAGCTCCCCAGTTCTGATCCTGGAACATCCCTTTTCCTAAAAATGAGTCAACCCCCTGCTAAGAAGCTCTGGGGGCCACTGTCCCCTTTCCTTGAAACTTTCAGTCCTCTATGTGACTCCCTCCAGCTGAAGCCCAGCAGCGAGGCAGAGAGAAGGGAGATTCTCACATTTAAACAGGGTTCAGCCACTGAACTGCCCTCTTACCTCTGGCCACACACCAATCCTTCCTGGCTACAGACTCTCCAGCAGTGACAAAGCATCTTTCGTACAGTGGAGCTCTGAGGATTTATGATGAATGACTTAGTGTCTGACATGCAAATCCTAACTATAATTGCCACAACGCCAGTTTTAGAACAAAAATGATTTCTTGGGCAGGAATGGGAAAAACTATGCAAAGCTGTACAGCATCCTGGCTGGGACAACAGGCAGTCTCTGGAGGCACATTTACTTGGGTTTATATCCTGGCTCTGCCACTTGCTAGCTTGGTGACCCTGGGCAAGTCACATAACCTTTCTGGGCCTCAATTTTCTCATCTGTAAGGTGGCAAACCCAGTACTCACCTGAGAAAGTAGTTAAAAGGATTAATTGAGATAATACAGGGAAGGGGTTGAGAACAGTGTTGACATATGGCAAATAAACACAATTAAAACCATCTACCATTAAACCAATGATCTTCATGTAAAACATGACAAGTCGACCGAATTCCGCACACTGTAATTTAAAAATCATGGATTTGTTCATTCATTCAGTCAGTCAACAACTATTTACTGGGCTCTTGCTATGTGCCAGGCACTGTTCTAGGTGCTGTGAATGGAGCAGAAAACAAACAGATGAAACTCTCTGCTCTCACAGAGCCGCCATCCTAAGACTCACAACTGGGGTCTCCTCTAATGCCCGGCATACAAAGTGGTTCTCAGCCAGGGATGATGTGGCCTCCCAATGGACATTTGGAAACATCTGGAGACATTTTTGGTTGTTACAACTGGGGTGTGGAAGGTTCTACTGGCATCTAGTGGGCAGAGGACAGGGACGCTGCTAAACATCCTACAATGCACACGATGTCCACCCCCCAACAAAGAAGTATCCTGCAAATGACAACAGTGCCAAGACTGGGAAATCCTAGTGTAAAGGAATCTGTGAGTAGTTATACGTCTTTTGTTGGGCGTGGTCTTGGGCCACTGGGGGCCACCGAGGCCACTGGGAGAGAACTCGGAAAGGCGGAAGATATGGGTAGGAGGGAGAATAATAGGACCACAGGATACCAGCTTTGCCTGGCATCATCCTTCCCAAGAGAGAATGCATTCAAAGTCTGAGAAGTAGGAGGCCCCAACGCCGGGATCAATATGGTTCTTTTCATCGGGGACAAGTGACCCTTGGGTTGCTAACCTTGTAAGCAAGACCCAATTCCCTCTTTGTCAGTTAACCTCACACTTAAGGGAGAGGGATTCCTGCTTCCCTATGATTTCATATAAGGACCCAGAAATTACCATCAGTTTAGGAAAACATTAATTAAGAATGGAGACAAGCCTATAGCTCCGTCAACCTTCCTAATGAACAAACCGAAAGATACTTCTGATTCAGGAGACAATACAGGTTTAAAGAGCAGAGAGCCTCGGTGGGTTTGAATTCCTGGATCAGTCACTACCAGCCGAGTGACCCTGGGCATCAAAGTGAGATGAGTAAGGGCACGGACTCCGGAGCCAGAGCTTGGTCGCTTAATGGCCCTCTGACAAGTAACAGATCATTTTCGTGCCTTGGTTTTCTCATACGTAAAATGGGTACAATGGTACCTGCCTTATAAGTCATTACAAAAATTAAATGCATTAATTCAGAGAAGCACTTAGAACAGTACCTAGCTCCAAGCAAGACTATGTCAAAGCTTGCTGTCATCATCACCGTCGTTGTCATTACTATGTCATGGTAGACAGGTGACCTAACCTCTCTGGGTCCCAGTCAGTTTCCTCTTTTCAAAAATGGGCACAACAGTTGTCACTTCATTGGGCTCCAGATACATTTATGCATGTTAAGCACTCGGGAAGATACGTGACATGTTGGAAGTCCTTATTATTTATTGAAAAGTTTGACAAAGCACTGACACTAGTTCTAATCTAGTCCTACATTACACTATTCACCTTCACTGAAAAGAAAATTACATGGTATCAGGATGGTTCCAGAACCCCCAAGAGGTGAGCTCCGAGAACCATAATGAAGTACCCAAGGTGAGTGTAAACTATTAGCTCCGGACCCACCTTCCTGTAGAGGGCACTTTGCTCTTAATGATTCACATTACTTCGAACGATCTGCAGAGCTGAGACAATATTGGGAATGGAAGGCCTTTCCATCCCCTTCAATCCGGCGCTTGCTCTGGTGGAAGAGAAGAGAAGGGGTAGGAGCTGGGCGGGTAGCCCCTCCTCCCATTTCTCTCCATCCTCCCAGCCTGACTGCCCATCACAGAAGGGGCAGAGGCCTCAGGGGGCGCTTTGCTGGTAGACCTGCCTGTTACAAGCTCCATACGAGCTTTCGTGCTAGGGTCTCAATTCATTGGAGGGTGAAGGGGACGAGGGCTTTTCAGAAGTCTGACCCAAAGGTCCAGCAAGTCAACAAAGACACTAAAACAAGTTGAGAACCAATGATATCCCATCACACAGAAGCCACCTGCTCACAGTTGTCCTTGCCAAACTCACTGAAACTACATTCAGCTTCTTTCATGTTTCTAGCAGCTCAGGATTTCAAGGGGGAAGCAAGAATGCCCACAGAGCACAGCCTGGAGCCTGCCACCGAGATCTGAGGTTGCAGCAAACAAGCAAGAATGTTCTGGTCTCATCCAACCACATGGGAAAGAAGAAGAGATTCCTTCGCCTGGTCTCCCTCCAGCTTCTCCACAGTCAAGATGGGCCTGGCAGGGGACCTTGAGGATGGTGACATGAGCCAGTGGGACGCTTACCTGCCCCGAATTGTCAGGTACAATCCGCGGCAATGGACGGTCACCCTCTTGGCTTCAGGGAAGCTGTCTTTTCCTAAAGGATTCTGCCTGAACCCTCTTTGCCTGCATTTCTGATGACTAGGACATTGCAATGACTGCTGTTGGTGGCATCCCTTGTCATCCCATGTGTTACCCTTGTCATCCCATGTGTTACTCACCCTAATATCCAGCCCAAACAGTATGGACTAATTTTCATTTACAAGCTCACTTAAAAACCCATTCCCTGGCCTCGGCAGGCAGAATGAGTTCCATTCTTGCCTGACGGACGGCAGGGGGTGAGAAGCCAAGCACTAACGCTCACACAAACCAATACTGGAAAAGGTCTGGAAAGAACTGAGAAATTCATGCTGATTTCACTTTCCTTAGCTATGTAACTCAGGAATAAATATAAATGAAATATGCAATGAATATGGCCCGGACCCAGGCTTGACCTTCTGGGCCCCATATGACTTGCATGGTGAGCAGGCAGTGTTTCAACGAGCACCCCCCACCCGCCAAGGCCATCTGCTAGAAGCTCACTGGCAGCCAGGAAGTCACAAATTATAAGCTCCAGGATTCCTCAAAAGTGCCAGCAGTCTTGGGGAGTAGAGGGGGTAAAGGCATGGGGAGAACATGCCTTGTCTTATGCTGGGAGGATGTGTGACTAGGCTCCTATTATAAAATTCAGATTGGCTCAAACTTAGTATCAATGAAGTTTTGAAAAACCTCAGTAAATCCTGAAATGCTGGAAGTGTGAAATTAACCAGAACCATAAACTTGACTTGAGGGCATTTTCCAAAGACAATGGAAAGACAGTAAATCACAGTCAATCAATAACTAATTTCAACCGGGCTGGGCTGATCTGTACCTATTCTCTTTGCGACCATGCATGGTGATTTTCAGGAAGAATTTTGAAGTCCCATCTCATGACAGCCTACCAGATTAAGAAAAGACAGACAAGCCTCTTTCAGCCCATTGATATGGCTGGAAAGCCAAGCCATGGGTACTGGATGAGCTCTGTAACTTACAGGTGAGCTAACAAAAGGGCCCCCGAGATTCCGCCACTTTTTGTTCCATCCTCTCTGCCACGTGAAAATCCTCTTCTCAAAAAAGAAACGTCTGCTTGGGAAAACAAGAGTATGTAGAGGCAGAACAAATTGGGAAGGGGATGCCAAAGGGGATCCCCAAAGGGGATGCTTTGATTTTGAAAAGCAACAGTGTCTAGCATCTCTGCAGACTCACACATTCGATTCAGTCCCAAGGTAATTTATACTTCACCAAAGAGTTTCCAGTGTTATAGTAACGCTAGATAAGAGCCATCAGACCTGAAGTAACAGCCTATTTTAATGCCTGGGGAGAAAAAAAATAAAACTTGCATCTATTTATGGAAATTTACAAAGGTGTAAGAAAATGACACTTTTCCCCATCCCCATCTAACAGATGCAGTAAACAGTAAGTCCTCAACACCCAAGAAAGATGCTATGAGCATTTCCACTTACGTAGGCATATAAATACAATTATTTCCTTAAAAAAACAAACCACAAAAATATTGGCAGTAGGTATACATCCTACTGGGCGTAGGTATTTTATGTTATATACAGTTAAACACCTATTTGAATTGGGTACGATGGAACTTAATTGTTTTAGTCTACGCATAGCAAAGCAACCAACTGAATCTAATATTAGCCCTTCATCAGATAAAACATTTTCAGAGAAACAAACTGCTATATTTTCCCCTCAAAGAATAGCAAGCATTTTAAACACATTTCCCAGAGATGTTACGCCGAGGAAAACAGCTTAGAAATGTGACTTTAAACAAACCCGTTCTCTGGCTACCAACAACAAGACAAATTGGAACAACTGCCTGGCTCTGTTCTCTCCAACGCTCCTTCTGTCCACCTGTCAAAGGCAGTTGTGACCCCACCAACCTAAGAGGCAGCTCTGGAGCCTTGAGATGCGCCACCCTGCGCGGATGCCCTGTGCTCCGCATGCCAGCATCCTCATTAGGGATTATCCGGCTCACTTGAAGCAGGGAGAGAGGAGATGGGCTGGCTGCCAAGCGTTTCTTTCAACACAGATTCTGAAAGAAGATCCTGCAAAGTGCCGAAAGCCCAGATTTTCAGCAGTTCACTTTCTAGACTCTGTTACGTAGCAACCATGCCAGCTCACGGAGGGTACCAACCAAGTTAATATTTTGTTTAAATGACACACTCCATTAACTCTCTAGGAAAACCCAAGTTTTCTTCATCAACTTACCTACTGTCAGATAGCCTCACTGGAACAAGACATCCACTGGTGGATTGGTGAGCTTCTTTAATTTATTAACAAAAAAATTTTTAACAAAAAAATCTGAAAATGGATCTAACAGTTTCTCAGCAGGGAGAGCAAAAGGTGACCCTTCCCTGTAACCATTTGGGCTAATATTATTAAAAGGAAATTAGCAGGCACTTAATATGTACATAATGTCCTTTAGTTAAAAGATGACTTATACAGTTGCATTTTGAAAGATACTCATTTCATTCAAAACCTTGCTTTGAAAAGTGATAACTCAATAACACTGCTCATAGGGTTTGAGCCCATTGACTTGCACCAACACAGACAAAATAAAAACAGAAGACTCATTCGGAAGAATTAGGAACCCCCAGGAACCGAGCTTCTGTGAGCCTTCCTGGAGGCATATGACAAAGAAGCGTGAGAAGCCAATGAACCACACTTTGAAATTAACTTGAGAGCCCGGTGCTTCCCTTTAGGAATATGAAAGCACTAGCAAAAGAAACTACCAGACCACCTCTGCAGAAGGTTTCGCTTCCAGCAGAATGCTGCCACATGTCTTGAGAACACAAAACAAAACAAAACAAAACAAAAACAAAACCCAAAACACTCACAGAGGCTAAATAATGTAAAAAGTACTGTATTGAGGAACTGTTGCCATAGATAAGGAAACGATGCCCACTGGATTTACATGGGGGTCTTGTTTTCTTTTCAACCATCACATCAGTTTAAATTGACATCAATTTAGAGGGATACGTGGCCAACCATTAAGCTGAGTTAAAATCTTCAACATTTTATTTTCTGATTATAAAATCATTAAACTCCCCCTAGTAAAGGTTTTGAAAAATACCAATGGTACACAGAGGAAAAATCAAAACCATCCTTCATCCAACCACCCACAGACAGCCCCTGGCCTGGGCAGGCATGTTTCTAAGAATATGAGGAAGCTGCTGGTTCTGTGTGTTTTTAGGGATATCAAGAAATCCAAAAGCCATTTTTCCATTTCCACAGCCTTGTGCATTTTTGTAGGAAAAAACAAAAAGGAAACAGTCCCCTCTTGCTCCACTACAACAATTTAACCGTCAGCCAAGTATCACAATTTCCAAGTTGAATGTGTAGATCATTGCAGCACCGACCTCTCCTTAGCATGCTCAGACTGCAGCTAGACCCAGGACTCAGATAAAAGCCACTTAACTTTTCCTCCGCTGAGAAAGAGGCGGATGGTGGGAAATGAACTAGCATTGTTCAGTCCCCCATACCATGACTTTTGATTCTCAGCAAAATGCCAGTTTTGCACTATTTCTTTAAGGTTGAAAGAGTCCCTGCCTATAAAAAGTAAAGCATGACCATGCAGTCTAACTTCCCTTTTTTGCCCAGGTGCCAGCAGAGAGCATCTTCCACACACAATGACATAACAAGGGATAAATGATAGAATAACCAGATACCCACCTGGAAAACTGTGCAGCAAGCATCAGGCTCACAACACCTTCCCACCATAACGTCATGCTACTTTGGTACCAAATTACTGCCCCAAGACTCTTGACGGACTCCTGAAGTACCAAGTTAAGATCTGACTTGGAATTGAACATACACTGCTAATGTTCAGGCTTAACATCTCACAGCAAAAAAAAACAAGCACACCTACCCCAGCAAGGTAAAGAGGAAACAGAAGCTGATGGAGAGAAGGCATTAATATGAAAACAGACTCTCTCTCTCTCAACACTTAGGAGAAGCCTTTGAAATAATAACAGAACTAGAAAATATTTCTAAGCCACTGAGCCTTTGGTACCTCATACTTCATCAAGTGACATATTTACACAAGTGGCCCTCCTGGACTGGATATTTCTTCTGTCATATTCTGGATTTCAGCTGTTTAGCTTACAATCAAATGACATTAATAACCGGTGACAACGTTTCTTAAAGGGCAATTAGGCAAAAAAAGAAAAGACATCCTGAAAATCCAGCCTACCCTTTTACTTTTTAATTCACGGAAACCAAACAGTATTTTTTTTCTTTTTTTTCAGGGGATGCTTCCTCCACCTTTAACCCATGCATGAGGGTTTCAGAGCTTCATCACTGCCAATGTCAACATAGACTGTCCTTATTTTCCCCTCCTCCTAACTGCAAAGAGTCCCTTCAAGCGGCGGCTACCTGGAAATCCACCATCTAAGCCTTCATTTCGCCAGGAGCCCATCACTCAGCCTTTGAGGTCTAAGATTTCCCCCCCTGGAAAGTGCTCACAGTGTTTATATTTGCTGGAAATTTAAACTCCCTGCTGAGCACAGCATCTACTGTTGCATCGATATATTCCACTGCCTGCGCGATCTCAAATGGGGAGAAAATAAAGTCCAGATGCAATCGAGACAAGGGATTTGGCATCCGTGGAGAAAAGTGCAAACCAGTCCAATCCTCTACCCCAAGCGCGGCAGCAGAGTCTGGAGCTCCCTCTCCGGGAGTCATTCCAAAGGAAGGAGCCTCCGGAACTGGGGGGAGCTGTGGCATTCACCCCTGCCGCGGGTGAGGGCAAAGGCCCGGGCATGAAAAGTTTGCCCAAGGAGCTGGGGGCTGTGTGCCATCTGAAGGGCACTTTCTGCTACCGGTAGGGACGCGCCGGCTGAGTCTCGCTCGCGCTGGCCAGGACAGGCGTGACCGTGTGAACCCGGGCGCAGCGTGCACCCGGGTTTTCGTTAATGACAGCAGCCTGCAACTCCCAGCAGGGGAGCAGCGCCGGCCACTGCCGGGCGGAAAGGGTTACAAGCCACAATGCAAGGCGGTTTCGCCGCGGCCGTGGGGGCACCGAGTCCCCGGCCCCCTCCGGGTCCGGGTCCTGCTCTCTCGCCTCTCCTCCGCCCCGGCCGCCGTACGATCCCTACCTTGCGCGCTGTGCTGGTGGTTCTCCATGTTCGCCGCCGCCGAGTCCGCCGCCGCCGAGGCGCTGGCCGCTGCTCCCGGGCCCGGGCCGGGGCCGCCGCCGCCGCCGCTCAGTTCCGCCAGTCTCCGGTTGGTGGCCGTGAGTTCGGCTCGCAGGTTGGTCATCTCCTGGCTGGCCGACTGGACCGCCCCATCGATGCGGAGCGCGAGCTGCTTATTGTCTTCCATCATGCTCAGGATTTTGGCCTGGGGGCGAGAGAGGTGACAAAGAGCTGCATGATGCGCCGGGGGCGCGCGGCCGGGCAGCCCCGGCTCTACCTGTTGGGTCCCCCGCGGCCCGGCTCCCCCGAGCCCCGACCCCTAGGCACCGGCAGCGCCGGCTCCTCCGGCGCAGGAATGACAGCGGCGCCTCCAGCCGGATCCGCGGCGGTAGCGAGGCGGCGGGGGGGGGGGGGGGGGGGGGGGGGGGGGGGGGGGGG